>NC_134487.1:80321707-80640457 GCF_040206685.1 Ascaphus truei | reverse complement strand
AGTGACACACACACACACACACACACAAACACAGTGACCGTGACACAGACAGGTACACACACACACAGACAGTGACAGTGAGACACACAGAGACCGTGAGACACACAGAGACCGTGAGACACACAGAGACCGTGAGATACACAGAGATCGTGAGTCACAGAGAGACCGTGAGACACACAGAGACCTTGAGACACACAGAGACTGTGAGACACACACAGACCGTGAAACACACACAGACCGTGAGACACACACAGACCGTGAGACACACACACACACACAGAGACAGTGACACACACACACACACACACACACAAACACAGAGACAGTGACACACACACACACACACACACACATAGAGACAGTGACATACACACACAGAGACAGTGACACACACACACACACACACACACACACACACACACACACACAGAGACAGTGACACACACACACACACACACACACACACACACACACACACACACACACACACACACACACACACACACACACACAGTGACACAGTGACACACACACACACACACACACACACACACACACACACACACACACACACACACACACACACACACAGAGAGAGACAGTGACACACACACACACACACACACACACACACAGAGACAGTGACACACACACACACACACACACACACACACACACACACACACACACACACACACACACACACACACACACACACACACACACACACACACACACACACACACACAGTGACACACACACACACACACACACACACACACAGACAGTGACACACAGTGCCAGACACACACAGTGACAGTGCCAGACACACACAGAGTGACATTGACACACACACACACACACACACACACACACACACACACACACACACACACACACACACACACACACACACACACACTCTCTCAGACACACACACACACACTCTCTCTCAGACACACACACTCTCTCAGACACACACACACTCTCTCTCAGACACAAACACACACTCTCTCAGACACACACACACTCTCTCAGACACACACACACACACACACACTCTCAGACACACACACTCTCCCTCAGACACACACAGGGGGAGGGAAATCTGATCAGGGGGATCGGAGCAGGTGCCCTCCACAAATGCTGCTCAGTGTGAGGAGGAGGACCGTGTAAGTGCGCAAGGGGGGGGGGGATCTGAGCAGGGGGGATAGGAGCAGGTGCCCTCCTCTGCAACTGCTACCCGGTGTGGGGAGGAGGGCCATGTAAGTGCACGGGGGGGGGGGAACAGGGGGCGATCGGATCAGGTACCTTCCACAACTGCTGCCCGGTGTGGGGAGGAGGGCCGTTTAAATGCATTGGGGGCGGAGCAGGGGGGGATCGGAGCAGGTACCCTCCACAACTGCTGCCTGGTGTGGGGAGGAGGGCCGTTTAAGTGCACGAGGGGGGGGCGGAGCAGGGGGGGATCGGAGCAGGTACCCTCCACAACTGCTGCCCAGTGTGGGGAGGAGGAGGAGAGGTGGTAGTGAGGTGTCTCTCCCACCGCAGACTCGTTCTTCTATCCCCCATGCCTCTTATACCCCCTTCCCCCCCCATCTCCCACTCCTCTTATACCCTCTCCCACCCCCGGAGCACTGCTTACCCGCGCCGCCCTGGTGATACTCAGGTCCTTAATCACCTCAGGCAGCTGCTGCCACACACAGACAGTGACACACAAACACAGTGACCGTGACACAGACAGGTACACATACACAGACAGTGACCGTGAGACACACAGAGACCGTGAGACACACAGAGACCGTGAGACACACAGAGACCGTGAGATACACAGAGATCGTGAGACACACAGAGACCGTGAGACACACAGAGACCTTGAGACACACAGAGACCGTGAGACACACACAGACCGTGAAACACACACAGACCGTGAGACACACACAGACCGTGAGACACACACACACAGAGACAGTGACACACACACACACACACAGAGACAGTGACACACACACACACACACACACACACACACACACACACACACACACACACACACACACACACACACACACACACACACACACACACACACACACACACACACACACACACAGAGACAGTGACACACACACACACACACACACACACACACACACACACACACACACACACACACACACACACACACACACACAGAGAGAGACAGTGACACACACACACACACACACACACACACACACACACACACACACACACACACAGAGAAAGTGACACACACACACACACACACACACACACACACACACACACACACACAGAGAGAGACAGTGACACACACACACACACACACACACACACACACACACACACACACAGAGACAGTGACACACTCTCTCAGACAGTGACACACACACACACACACACACACACACACACACACACACACACACACACACACACACACACAGAGACAGTGACACACACACACACACACACAGAGACAGTGACACACACACACACAGAGACAGTGACACACACACACACACACACACACACACACACACACACACACACACACACACACACACACACACACACACACAGAGAGAGACAGTGACACACACACACACACACACACACACACACACACACACACACACACACACACACACACACACACACACACACACACACACACACACACACACACACACACACACACAGAGACAGTGACACACACACACACACACACACACACACAGTGACACACACAGTGACACACACACACACACACACACACACACACACACACACACACACACACACACACACACACACACACACACAGACAGTGACACACACACACACACACACACACACACACACACACACACACACACACACACACACACACACACACACACACAGAGAGACAGTGACACACACACACACACACACACACACACACACACACACACACACAGAGACAGTGACACACACACACACACACACACACACACACACACACACACACACATACACACACACACACAGAGACAGTGACACACACACACAGACAGTGACACACACACACACACACACACACACACACAGACAGTGACACACACACACACACACACACACACACACACACACACACACACACACACACACACACACACACACACACACACACACACACACACACACACACACACACAGTGACACACACACACACACACACACACACACACACACACACACACACACACACACACACACACACACACACACACACAGACAGTGACACACAGTGCCAGACACACACAGTGACAGTGCCAGACACACACAGTGACAGTGCCAGACACACACAGTGACAGTGCCAGACACACACACAGTGACATTGACACACACACACACACACACACACACACTCACACACACACACACACGGGAGGGACAGAGGGGCGGAGTCTAAGGAGCCCGGCATTACTGGAGGAGAGAAGGGAGGGGGGCAGTGCTGTAGGAAGAGGCGGGCCAAAAAAAAATTGGCAGAGTGACAGCACGGGCAGCCAATCAGGAAAGGGGGAGTTTAATATTTTTTTTTTAAAACCATTCTTGCAGGCTTGCTTCCCGGGAGCCGGACCAAATGACTTTGCGGGCCTTACAAGGCCCGCGGGCCGGACGATCCCCACCCCTGGTGTATAGGGATGTAAAAACAAGGAGTATTAGTATGTGTGAGAGACAGCTGTGTGTGCATACATATAGCACAGTATGTACAGACATGGCCTTTAGCGCTCATGGGAAGAGAGTTCACTTGTGTCAGTAATGACTCATAAAATTTCGATCTCTGTTTAGGCCACTGCTAAGTGTCCCGAACAGTTGCATAAATTTGTATTCATGCAACCGTCTCTCTTTCGGTGTTTTAAGATTACCTTTGAGTATGGCAACCCTCAGATCTTTCATCTTATGGCCAGAGTCAGAGAAATGTTCGCCAACAGGACTGTCGCTTGTTCCGCGTGTGATGCTGTGGCGATGCAGGTTCATTCTCTTGTTTAGCCCCTGCCCTGTCTCACCTATGTAGTAGCAGCCCCCTGGGCATTTCATGCACATATATATATATATGTAACCACCTTCCCCCCCCCCCCCTACGTGAGATTGGGGGGGGTACCCTCCTTCAGGTTACATTAAATGGGTCTTGGTGCTGTGACCTGCTGCCAAACAGGAGGGCTGAGGCTCCACGGTGTTGTGGGGAGAGCCCAGAACAGGGACAGGGTTGAGACAGGTAACCTGGATTGGATCTTCTCTGGGTGGTAGTAGCGCCTCCAGCCAGTAGGGATCCTCTGGGTCTGTACTTCTCTCTCTGAAGTCTCCAATCCTCAGACTAACTCACTAACTGTTCTCACTAACTGATAACTTAATTTAGGAGGTGTGTCTCAATTTGGACATCTCAGGGGAGTGTCTCTATCTTTTAATCATTACAATACAAAGCCGGATACAGATTGGCCCACACACAGCAGGGGGCGTTCCAACCAATATCCACCCCTTTGATTGACATACCTCATGTTGCAAAGCCCGCCCTTGAATATTGCTACATATTCAAAGCTGAATACATAAACAGGCTTTTTGAAGGAATTAACCTTTCCACTGCCTGTTCTAAGAGGACTGACAGAGGAAAGGCCAAGAACAAGAAGTAACTGCCGGAAGGCCATACATACATACATACATACATACATACATACATACATACAGGGCTCGAAAAAAAAAAAAAACACTCGCCCAAAACAAGCCACTTACCCCCACCAAAAAAAGTCACTCACTCCCTGTCACAGGAGACTAGGCAATTGCACCCTTTTAACCGGGATCATTCACTGAGCAAAACAAGGTAATTTAATAAATTGACGTTTATTCGCACAAATGCGCTTATACATGTAGCCCCTTTCACCTGTGTCAGGGCGACTACGTGTGCTGCTAATACCTGCGCGGCAAACAGGAGGCCTGATCCTCTGCCACGGGGACCCTGGGGGTATATATATCAATATCTACTAACTGTGCCTCCACCTGAGAAGGATCCTCACACAGTCGGATAGCCCCTCGCAAGACAATATGCCCAGTAATACACACACAAATTATGGGTAACAGTATTTACTGGAAGGTACTAAACAATAACCATGAACACACACAATATACATATACAGTATAGCTTATACCGACCCACGGTGTATTCCCACAGTACTTGGGTGCAGGGGCACCAGTGTCCCAGTGTCAAGGCCATGAAGGTCTATTCTGCCCCTAAGTGTGAGACAACGATGCCCCACAATGTGTTGGTGCACTTGTGAAAAATACCTGCCCGAAGCTCCAGCTCCGGAGGTAGTTGAGTAAGGCCAAGTAAACTGTCAGTCTATTCCACCGAAAATCCGCCTCCGCGTGGGGTGGCCTCCAGTCAGAACTTCCCACCTTTAGTCTCTGAGATGATGGCCTGGTCAGGTCCCAGGTGCAGGTCACACACACCGTGTGCGTGAGTCTGTCACTGGTACAAGGGTACTAGCACTAACAGGCTAAGGGGAGCGTCCAAATCTGAGGGGCCTTCCTTATAGCACGACAAGCAAGTGATGGTCGAGGCCTAGCTGGGACCTAAAAGGGAATACTCTGGCCTAGTCTACTGGAGCACTTCTCCCTGGACCTTACCTATCCCCTTGCTGTCCTGCTTCTGACTGGCGTGGCTCCCCTAGCGTGCCAAAAGTATCTCTTTTGCTCCAGGGCATCCTCGCAGCCCTATTGGCTTGATTACCCCATGTGGTGCTGCAGCCCCTGTGCATTATGGGTCTTGTAGTCCATGCAGAGCCCTTTAGGCATAATGGCCTCCACTATGCACCATCCTCCGCGTGTGCCAGGTCTCGTGCATGCGCAATGACAAAGATGGAGCGCCCTGCGACGGGAGCTGCCGCGGGTCTTCGGCAACCCACATGCCTAACTGCAACCTCCCTGCACCAGAGGTAAGAGGCGGGGAACACCGAGGGACCGGGGGGACCAGAGGGAACCGGCTTACATACTGAATGGAACACAAAATACAGACAAAAAGACACACTTTCTGGGGGTCTGGTGTCGAAAACTAGACTTTCCTACAGTAGGTGCAGGGAACTCTAAATAAGAGTTTTACCCTGAACGGGACTTAACCCGGAATCTCCTGGTTCGGCGTGAAGTTCCACACACCAACACTCCCTTCTCTTCTTAGAACTTTGACTTTTTTGACCGTGAGCTACTACTGTTCCTCTGGAACTCAAACCAGCATGAAATCCCAGCCACGTCCGCTACATTCGATTTTGAGAACTTGGACGCAAAAGTTGGAACTTAGAATTTGGCCGACAGGCTTTTTTGGCTTGAAATCGAAGCCGGTTGCTCTGCTATTCGCACAAGAGCAACTTTGAAATGCGCGCCCGTGCTATTTCTAATGGAGAACTCCAATCTCATTGGCTCACAGGTTCTTTATAGTATTGTGTTTCATTCATGAAACTCAGCAGCCAATCATCGCGTGGAAAAATTCCCAGCAACCAATCAGCCCCAAGCCGGTAAGAAAAGCCGTGTCAGCGGGAAATATGAAATAGCCAGGAGACATGCGCAAGCCTGGCTCCTCACTCCCTGGCTATCTCAATGCCACCCGCTGGGTCAGGCTCCTTCAGGTCTGGCAGACCAAGTGGCATCCTAGATGTCTGCCATTGTTCTCCGGACCTGGGTACTGAGCCCTTCCTTGCTAACCAAATGCTTTTCTCACCTTTGGCATCATCTAGTTTCTTTGAACTCCGATGTCCAGCAGACTTACTGGCACCTATGGGTTAGTCTGGGCAGCCTTACGGGCATGGGTTCCGAATGTAATAACACATTACACTACAGTACACTAATAAAATATACTTTTATACATTTCCCTAAGTCTCTGGGAATAGGGGATTGAATAGGAAAAAGGTTGTACTTTATTTTCTATCTCCCTAATTCTCTATACACTATCTTAGAGTCAGTGTGTACTCTTAGAGTCCCCCCTCAACCTTATGTACAGTTGGGGCACCCACAAACCCAATACAGGTTCTGGGTCTCCTGGGCACTAGCTGGGGTACCCCCCTTAACCTAAGTATCCCCTCAGCTACAGGGACACTTGTTCATCCCTGTGCTCCATTCACCTTTCTGGGCTATGCTGAAGTAGGGTACCCTAGTGGTGAGTCGCGCTTGCATTTTCAAGGGGAGATATTGCCGTGACAATGTGCCTACATGTATCCAGGAATTACAGTAGGTACATACGATAACTCCAGACCCCAACTACCTAGGCACATTCTGACAACAATTCCTACACAAAATCCTCCTTGAAACTCATCCCTTAGCAATCCCTGCTCACTGGCATTACCGGAAAGGTAAAAACAAAAAAATATTTTTATTACGCAAAGTAAATTGGAATCATACAATGTTACTGGGTCCAAGAGCAAACTCTCTTGAACTCTTATACACGGATCAGGGGGTAACCAAATGGGCTTAACCTTTACTTGAGAGCCTAGTTACCCCCTACCATCACCCCCCCCTTCTCTCATGAGACTTAGCTGTGGTGGCGTCTCTCACCCTTCTCCTGCTTCTTCCCTGAAACATGCGAGTGTCTCCCCTGCAGCTTCTCTCAAAATGTGCGGCGTCAAATGATGCTGTGTTGCCATGACAACGGGACGCCAACTTGTCAGGGCAATGTGGCATCATTTGACGCTGGGCAGCCATATTGACAGGAGCTGCAGGGGAGACACTCGCAAGTTGCAGGGAAAAGCAGAAGAAAGCACGCCCCACCGCAGGTAAGACTCGCCAGCGGGCAAAATGCACTTCCCACAGGCGAGTGGACGAGTGCATTTGTCGATATATATAGATATATATCGATATATATCTATATAAATATATAGATATATATATAAAGCAGAAAATAGCCGTGTTAGTCCAGTTGCGATAGTGCAGAATAAATTAGTTCTTCAGTATTAGGTGATAAATTGTTAGTCCAATAAAAAAGGTATCACCTAATACTGATGAACTCATTTATTCTGCACTATATATATATATATATAGCAAGGAAAGAAAATTAGAAGTGGCGCCATTGGATACCAAAATTAACTGACCAATTGTGTAGTGAAGAACTGGTGAACCATATACTAATAGGAGTATAGTAAATTAAAAATTGTAGCAACTATAAAACACCAATAATTTTATGAAAATAATAAATATATAAAAATACACATGAAAATATAAATAAATATAAGATAAAAATAGAAGATACAAAAACCAGTCCCAGAACACTGTCCTTCAGAGTCTTTGCAGCCCGTTTAGGGGAACACCACTCCCTTGAAGATATCTAAAGGAGAAAAAACAATGCTGCAGCCGCCATGATCGCAATGAGTCCCAACTGTTTGAGAATAATATCTCCGTTCTCCAAAGTGAAAAGTTCAAAAATAAAACTGAAAAATACTCCAAATATTAACACCCTATGCGTTTCGTCTTTGCAGACTTCGTCAGGGGTATTTATGATGTATATGGTTCACTCAGTATATATAGGAGGAGTAGCCAATGACGAAATAGAACTAATTAGATAATATACAACAGGTATGTTAAATGGGCAGATGCAAATTTGACCCGTATAGGTGCTGGTGGAACAATGCAAAATATCAGAAAATATATATAGAGATAGTATATAGAGACCATTGTAAATGCTTGTTACAGGAAAACATATATAATGAAAAATATATACATATACTGTATATATATATATATATATATATATATATATATATATATATATATATATAAATAATATATACATAGATAAAAAATATACATATATACAGTACAAGAAGATATATATGAACAAGAAAAATAAAAATAAAAAGTATATATGAAGCATAAATATAATTGAGGATGTATAAAAATATATACATATACTTACATACTAATCAAAGAAAAACAGACATTCAAGTCAAAAGAATACATATATGAAAAGCATAAAGAAACCCAGTATTGAAATGAAATAAAGTAAAAATAAAAATAAAAAATGTAAAAAATGTGTAATATATAAAAAGTACATACACAATATTCAATATATATATATATCAAGAGACCAATTATAAAAGGTACTTAAAGAGACATATATAGACCCACCATTATAACCACAATAGTAGTATCTAAAAAATGGATACATGAATAAACTATATATGAGAGTACTTTGAAGGGTGTACTATATTGTAACAATGTCATAATGTCTCAGTGGCAAGCCTAACCAGAGAACTAGAGACAGAGGATACATATAGGACAGAAATTCAGCAATAATGTATATTGTGGCAGTAAAATGCCTTAGAGGAAAACTTAGTGCCAAAAATACTTGCACATATATATGCTATCAAATTTGATACGCAGAACAAAGAGAGGAAGAGAAGAGAAAATGATCACCGCTGCACCAGATACAGTGCGGCTTAAAATATAATAATAATCTATGTGAAAAATATATATTATTTGTAGTTCAAAATATTTATTAATAATTATTGATAAGCAACAATTAGTTGTGCTATGTAAGTGTCTAATAAATTATGAATTAAAAAAGTGAAAAATAAAAATGAAAAATAAAAATATATATAATAATCATAATAAAAAGTGTATATAACAATGAAGAGTAATTTTGATGTCACAAAACACATACGAAAGATAACATCACAGAGGGAACAAGGCTAGCTTGTTCAAACCAGACCTACTGGATGATCCATCATATATATGAACAGAAACAACACTAAACAACTGTGCTTATATCAATATTGTCAAGACATACACCCAGTAGGTCTCTCTGACACAAAGTCGTTTGAATATATCCCCTCCCAAAAGGGATGGTGAAATAGATTCAATACCCATGACAGACAGGGAACAAGGATTCTTATCATGCATATTACAAAAATGCCTAGACAGATTGTGAGCTTGAAAATCATGTATTATATTTCTCCGATGTTCAAGGAATCTAGTGCTTAGGGATCTTGAAGTGCGGCCCACATATTGTAGACCGCACTTACAAGATATAAGATATACAATATATGTGCTTAAACAATCTATATAGCCATTAACCTCATGTGATGAACCATTGGAGAAAGATACAAATTATTTATTTGTATTTAAATGTTTTGACAAGGGTTACAATCATGATATAGTCACAAAGGCCTTTGAGGAAGCAAATGATATAAATAGAGAGCTTTTATTAGAGAGATCAAAATCTAAGTCATTTCCAGCTAAATCTAATAGCAATATAACCAATAAGGAAGTCAAAACTTCGCAGTCTGTTCCAAGATTTATAACGCAATACAACCAATTAGCATATAAGAATAAAGGTATCTTTAACAGACACTGGAACATCATAAAAATTGACCCTATTATAGGACATATGATGCCTACACATGTTCCTATCACATTTAGGAAGGCTAGAAATATAAAAACCATTATAGCCCCAAGTAACTTAAAAACTATACAAAATCTACAAGTAAAAGATATCAATTCTAGCTCTTCCAAAGGTAATTTTTCCTGTAAAAGGAATAGGTGCATCACTCTTCATTGTTATATACACTTTTTATTATGATTATTATATATATTTTTATTTTTCCTTTTTATTTTTCACTTTTTTATTTCATAATTTATTAGACACTTTCATAGCACAACTAATTGTTGCTTATCAATAATTATTAATAATTATTAATAATATTTTGAACTACAAATAATTTATATTTTTCACATAGATTATTATTATATTTTAAGCCGCACTGTATCTGGTGCAGCGGTGATCATTTTCTCTTCTCTTCCTCTCTTTGTTCTGCGTATCAAATTTGATAGCGTAAATATGTGCAAGTATTTTTGGCACTAAGTTTTCCTCTATGGCATTTTACTGCCACAATATACATTATTGCTGAATTTCTGTCCTATATGTATCCTCTGTCTCTAGTACACTGGTTAGGCTTGCCACTGAGACATTATGACATTGTTACAATATGGGTACACCCGTCAAAGTACTCTCATATATAGTTTATTCATGTATCCATTTTTTAGATACTACTATTATGGTTATAATGGTGGGTCTATATATGTCTCTTTAAGTACCTTTTATAATTGGTCTCTTGATATATATATATATATATATATTGAATATTGTGTATGTACTTTTTATATATTACACATTTTTTACATTTTTTATTTTTATTTTTAATTTATTTCATTTATTTCATTTCAATACTGGGTTTCTTTATGCTTTTCATATATGTATTCTTTTGACTTGAATGTCTGTTTTTCTTTGATTAGTATGTATGTATATGTATATTTTTATACATCCTCAATTATATTTATGTTTCATATATACTTTTTATTTTTCTTGTTCATTTATTTTTCTTGTTCATATATATCTTCTTGTACTGTATATATGTATATTTTTAATATATTTTCTATGTATATATTAAATATATATATATACTGCTGCGACACACTTTATTCGAGCAAATACCCAGTATGTACCTGGCAGATACCTGGAATGCGCCGCTCCTCACCTCTGACAAGCCCCGTTGCATTTGCCTTCCCAGCCTGGGTTCATGCCTGGCTGACGGGCGGCTGATCTGTTAAATGATAATGATTAGGATTTAATAGGCTGCAATGCTTCGCGTGTCTACCAGATGGCATAAATTCATGAATTGAAATGCAGTATATATATATATACTGTGCAGTATTGCAGCCAGCGGGAATAAAATGCTTCAATCCCTGCCTGGAAAATAACTCAATGCACTCGGGCAGAAAACAGTCACAAACCTCAATACACCCGGGTATACCCGAATTCGTGGGATTAGCCGAGCTCGAATAAAGTGTGTCGCCAGTGTATATATGTATATTTTTCATATATATGTTTTCCTGTAACAAGCATTTACAATGGTCTCTATATACTATCTCTATCTATATTTTCTGATATTTTACATTGTTCCACCAGCACCTATACGGGTCAAATTTGCATCTGCCAATTTAACATACCTGTTGTATATTATCTAATTAGTTCTATTTCGTCATTGGCTACTCTTGCTATATATACTGAGTGAACCATATACATCATAAATACCCCTGACGAAGTCTGCAAAGACGAAACGCGTAGGGCGTAAATATTTGGAGTATTTTTCAGTTTTATTATTGAACTTTTCACTTTGGAGAACGGAGATATTATTCTCAAACAGTTGGCACTCATTGCGATCACGGCGGCTGCAGCATTGTCAGTGTTAAGGCTGACCCGGAAGCCTTCCATGCATTCCATGCACTACGAGTAAAGACGCTGACCCGGAAGCCCTCTACAGCGAGTGAGACATCTCAACAGCAAGGAGGAGCCTGGTTATCCTCGATACACAGAAGAATTGGTGTCACGGATTCTCCCTAACACAGTGACTAAAACGGCTTTCTATCCGGAGTTGCAGTCGAGGTCCCACTCTACATGCTGGCGATTGAGTATTATCTCATACATGCATTTTATTATTCTCCGTTTGTGAGTGAAAAGTTCATACAGTATTTTATCAGTCCCATATATAAATTTGTTAACCTTACTACACTATGAGTGCGCCTGTTTTTTTTTTTTTCTCCTTTAGATATATATATAAGTGGCATGACAAATGTGGAAATTAAACCTGCAGACAAAGGTGGCAATGTGGTGATTTGGCCAAAACTACAATATGAAAAGGAGGCCTTCAGACAGTTAAGGGATATTAAATGTTATTCTGTACTTGACTGTGACCCGACGGACAAATTTAAACTGGAGTTGGATTGTATTCTTGAGATTGCTTGCTCAAAGGGTACAATCACGGTAGCAATCTGTCAAGGTCTGAAGACCAAATTCCCAAAATCACCAACCTTCTATATGCTACCGAAGGTTCATAAACATCCATCTAATCCACCTGGCAGGCCGATTGTATCAGGGATTGGTGGTATGAGTGAACCGATCAGTCGGTTTATTGACACCTTCCTATACCCAATAGTTGAGACGCTGCCTACATTTTTGCGCGACACTATGGATGTGTTATCTCGATTGGATGAGATTGCCGTTGATGACGGTGTTATTCTTGCAACTTGTGATGTTGAGGCATTATATACCTCCATTCATCATAAAGATGGATTGGAGGCATCACATAACTTCCTCAATATGACAACTCTGACAAAACCGTTAATAGAATTTCTTATGCAGTTAATGTCATTTACTCTGACACATAACTATTTCCTATTTAAGAACAAGTTTTATTTGCAGTTAAGGGGGACAGCAATGGGGGCGGCATGTGCCCCCTCGTATGCAAATCTTTTTCTAGGTTGGTGGGAACGAGAGGTGGTATTCTCAGAGCCCAATAGGGCTATGACTGATCGGGTACTGTTGTGGTTGAGATACATCGACGATGTTCTGATCCTCTGGCAGGGCAGTGCGGAGGATTTTGGGCGATTTGTCGCTGTGCTCAACCACAACGGTCTCAATATCAAGTTAACATCTAAAGTCAGTCCTACCTCAGTTGACTTTTTGGATCTCTGTATTAAGATTGAGAGTAATGGGCGTCTTGGTACAGATATTTTCAGGAAAGAGACTGCTACCAACGCTATCTTGCACGCCTCAAGTTCCCACCCATCCCACCAAATTGCTGGAGTCCCTACTGGTGAATTCATTCGCCTAAAGCGAAATTGCTCTGATCCTTGTGTCTATGAATCAAGAGCAATAGAAATGAAAAGTAGATTTAAGAATCGAGGATATAGCCATTCTACCATCAAGAAAGGATACGAACGTAGTAAAGGTATGAGCCGGGTATCTCTTTTGAAACCAAAACAAAAACATCAGGATTCCAACAAAATAAGATTTATAGGCACGTACAATCAACAATGGAATCAGGTACTTGAAATCCTTCAAAAACATTGGCCCATTCTCATGATTGATTCTGATCTTCAACAGAAATTAGGCCCCAAAGTGGAACTTACAAGCAGAAGATCACCAAACTTAAAAGACAAATTAGTTCACAGCCACTACTCTATATCGAGCCCTACCACATTTTTGTCCACTTTTGATAAGAAGGGCTTCTTTAGATGTGGTGGCTGTCCTGCCTGTAAGTTTACAAAACCAACATCTACCTTTAAGGATAGCAAGGGCACAAAGGAGTTTACAATCAAGCAATTTCTGAATTGTCGATCAAAAGGAGTAATCTACTGCCTTACATGTCCCTGTAATAAGATATATGTAGGTATGACAACTAGGGAGGTGCGCTTTAGGATAATGGAACATAGTAGGAACATCAAGACAGCTCATAGGGACCTAGAATCCCTTAAAAAAATTACAATGGTAGCTAAACACTTTTTGCAGGAACATAACGCAGACAATTCGCTTCTCTCTGCATTTGCAATAGAGCGTGTATCCCTGGGAATACGCGGGGGAGATTTGGAGAGAACACTCTTACAACACGAATGCAGGTGGATTGTTATGCTAGGTTCAATGCTCCCAAATGGTCTCAATGACTATTTGGGTTTTTCTATGTTCCTTTAATGTGAATTGTTTATTACATAATTTACTATTTTTGTCTTTACTGCATTTCAAAATTCTATTTTGTTTTTTTTAAACATAGGAAGTTACTGCGGACTCTTTATGGAAACATTTAAGTAATAGTGCTATATACGTTTTATGGAGGATTTTTGGTTTAAAGGAATTAGGTTATGATTTGTTTTTTATAATTAATTTATTAGCAGACTTGACAGTTTTCCGTGATTACCGTCCTCCTTTTATTATATTTGTGGATATTTTGGTATATTAGCACTTTCTTTTATTTCTCTGTTTCCCAATCACAGTATCATTGATGTGTTTTGAGCAAGCTGCGGGATGTTCTGTAAACTTTGCTTTAACCTTCGTTTTCTTTTCTCTCGTCATCATAGATCAGCCTTTATCCCCTATATGCAGGCTATCTCTGTACTTGCTTGAGATGTTACCCTATTGTCCAGATGTTATACCATTCCCCCCATGTGTATGGGTATCCACCTACAAAAAGACCAGGATCCCACCTAATCAGAGAGGGTATTTTTAAGGATGAAATTCCTACCAAAGATGCACTAAACAAATGCCTTAATGGGTGACTGCTGCACTGTGAATCAAAGGTGTTATGAATCTACAAAGGACGCTTCCACTGCTATCTAAAGTGGTTAAATCTTCTTGCTGTGACACTTTGAACAAGGTGTCTGGGCACCTTAACATGTGCTGCCCATGCGCGAGAACTTGCCCCTACGCTATTGTTCAATGAGGAATAGAACTCCTCTGAGGGCTATCTTACCCTTTCAAAAATGGCCGCCGTAACAGGGCAATTTACACTGCACATGTGCGGGATGCAAGGGATAAGTCTCGTGAGACTGTTCACTCATGATAATGATGTCACTAATGGCAAAATCCTATGACCACAACAAAGATGGCGGGCGCAACAGCTATATTACAAGTGCCCATGTGTGGAGCTTGGTGCACAACTCTCGCGAGAGTTTGATAGGACACCTCGCTTCAGGAAGTGGATACTGGGATTATCCCAGCACTAATACACCCTTCAATACAGCTGCCGGAACACCGCTGACACTAATTAGGAGCTTGTGTCAAGTAATGAAATTGATTATATGTGCTTCATGTGTTTTTTGGCGCGAATTTTGCAATTGTCTGCTTACTATTTAAATGCCCCTGCCACATAGCCTTAGTACCACTCGTGAGGAAGGCTTAGTTGCCGAAACGCGTTAGTGGGCTAATTTTAATTTTTGCTGCTGTTGATCCTGCCTGCCTTTGCCCTATTTTGGACAACCAACTAAGTCCTATATTTTTGGACTTTTCCAGTGGACAGTGCTGTGCTGATCTTTGTATGCAGTATCTTTACATCAAGGAGCTGAGTATCTTGGGTTATTATATCCCTCCCTGTTTTTGTTTCCCATCTGCTCTAATATATGTATTTGGGTCACTAAATATACATACCTTTATGTCTCCTTTGCCCTAGCATTACCTGAGTTGCAATAGGTTTACACCTTGCTATTGATATTTTTTACTGCTATCAGTATAGCACTTATGTCATTTTCTGTAAGAATTTTATCATGCTTATATGTGTAGACCTGTGATGCTCTATGGTTTCTTATACATGTGGTGACCGGCCGGTCCATATTGCCTTATTGTGGGAACTTCTGTTCCCACAGTAAGCTAGTTTCATAAGGGCATTATATCTTTTTGGGTCCATTATTATATGTTGCATTCTATGTTTTTTTTTTTTTTTTCTTTGTCCATTGGTTTTTTCATTATTCATTAGTCAGGCAGGCTCTCCAGTTAGTTGTTTGTATGTCTGTTATTTTTTTCTAATTTAATTAAAGTACCCCTTTTATTCTTTGCAAACATTTGTCTGAGTGCTAATTTAGAGGTTTTCTTTTTTGTGTTTCCATATCTATCTCCTTCCTCTAGCACCACCTACAGCTTATATCTTTGTTATAACTATTTCAGATATATTTTTCTGACTTAGGTAGGTTTAGACTTTGCTTTATTTACACTGGCGACACACTTTATTCGAGCTTGGCTAGTCCCACGAATTCGGTTATACCCGGGTGTATTGAGGTTTGTGACTGTTTTCTGCCCGAGTACATTGAGTTATTTTTCAGACAGGGATTGAAGCATTTTATTCCCACTGGCTGCAATACTGCACAGTATATATATATACACTGCATTACAATTCATGAATTTATGCCATCTGGTAGACACGCGAAGCATTGCAGCCTATTAAATCCTAATCATTATCATTTAACAGATCAGCCGCCCATCAGCCAGGCATGAACCCAGGCTGGGAAGGCAAATGCAACGGGGCTTGTCAGAGGTGAGGAGCGGCGCATTCCAGGTATCTGCCAGGTACATACCGGGTATTTGCTCGAATAAAGTGTGTCGGTGCAGTATTGGTAGTGATGCGGTATTCGCCTCTTTGTGTATACTATATATATATATATATATATAATCAAAAAAAATAGATGATACCGTTCTGTGGCTAACAAAATGCTTTTATTTGTGCGAGCTTTCGAGATACACTGATCTCTTCTTCCGGCGATGTTACAATGAATGAAGCAAAAGGTTTTTTTGATTATTGAAGCTCGACTAACACGGTACTGATACCTCTACATATATATATATATATATATACAGTTGTGTGAAAAAGAAAGTACACCCTCTTTGAATTCTATGGTTTTCCATATCAGGACATAATAACAATCATCTCTTCCTTAAAAGGTCATGATTTATTTAACAAAAATAAAGCCAAAATTGAGAAGCCATGTGTGAAAAATGAAGTACACCCTTACTGCTTCGATAGGAATTAAGATGCTAATTAGCAGACAGGTGTTGCTAATCAAATGCCCTTGATTAATTGATCATCAGCAAGTGTGACCACCTCTATAAAAGTCAAAGTTTTAGCAGTTTGCTGGTTTGGAGCATTCAGGTGTGTGTTAACACAATGCCAAGGAGGAAAGACATCAACAATGATCTTAGAGAAGTAATTGTTGCTGCCCATCAATCTGGGAAGGGTTATAAGGCAATTTCCAAACAATTTAAAGTCCATCATCCTACAGTGAGAAAGATTATTCAAAAGTGGAAAACATTCAAGAGAGTTGTCAATCTTCCCAGGAGTGGACGTCCCAGCAAATTCACCCAAGGTCAGACCGTGCAATGCTCAGAGAAATTGCAGAAAACCCAAGAGTTACATCTCAGACTCTACAGGCTTCAGTTAGCATGTTAAATGTTAAAGTTCATGACAGTACAATTAGAAAAAGACTGAACAAGTATGGTTTGCAAAGTTGCATCTGAACAAACCACAAGACTTCTGGAACAATGTCCTTTGGACAGACGAGACCAAAGTGGAGATGTTTGGCCATAATGCACAGCACCATGTTTGGCAAAAACCAAACACAGTATATCAGCATAAACACATCATACCAACTGTCATGCACGGTGGTGGAGGGGTGATGATTTGGGCTTGTTTTGCCGCCACAGGACCTGGTAACCTTGCAGTCATTGAGTCGACCATGAACTCCTCTGTATATCAAAGTATTCTAGAGTCAAATGTGAGGCCATCTGTCTGACAGCTGAAGCTTGGCCGAAATCGCGTCATGCAACAAGACAATGATCCCAAGCACACCAGCAAATCTACAACAGAATGGCTGAGAAAGAAAAGAATCAAGGTGTTGCAATGGCCCAGTCAAAGTCCAGACCTCAACCCGATTTAAATGCTGTGGCTGGACCTTAAGAGAGCTGTGCATAAACAAATGTCCACAAACCTCAATGAACTGAAGCAACATTGTAAAGAAGAGTGGGCCAGAATTCCTCCACAACGATGTGAAGACTGATAAATTCAAACAGAAAACGATTACTTCAAGTTATTGCTGCTAAAGGTGGTTCTACAAGCGATTGAATCATAAGGTATATTTAGTTTTTCACACATGGCTTTTCCATTTTGGCTTTATTTTTGTTAAATAAATCATGACTCAGTGTAATATGGTGTGTTGTTGTTCCTCTGAGGTTGTGGATATTATACTGTATGTAATTCATTCATTCTCTCTCTCTCTCTCTCTCTCTCTCTCTCTCTCTCTCTCTCTCTCTCTCTCTCTCTCTCTCTCTCTCTCTCTCTCTCTCTCTCTCTCTCTCTCTCTCTCTCTCTCTCTCTCTCTCTCTCTCTCTCTCCGCTATTGTCTATGCAGGAGAGGGGTAATCTATAACATCATCATTCTGGATGTCATTTGCACAATCTCAGACTTCACAAGATAGTGAATGGCCAACCTAGGAGATGGGTTACCACACTGAGACCTTTTATTTCCTTTGAAGAACATGATAAGTAAAAAGCAGAAACACTCCTATCAAGGTATAGACAATGTAAAAACATAACACAAGTGCTTTTGCTTGAAGTGCACAGTGCTTTGATAGAGAGACGATACAGAGACGATCTTTCCAGAATAACAACATACTTTACTGTTTTCCAGAAGCTGTCTATATGAAGACAAAAGCAAGTGGCAATACAGTTTGCATTTTTTTTTGTTTTAATAGATGTACTTACCTTTAAGGAAATGTAATTATCTAAGCTACCAATCGATTCGTTCTCCCTTTGAATGATCGGCTGCCTTTTTCAAAAGTGGAAATGCTGGGCCTTTCTAAATGGTTACTATAGCAACCCACAGAAGCATTGCCAAAATATATATCAATGGCGCTCTACACTATTAAATAATAGACATATAATAATAGTAATGAAAATATACAACCAGTGGTGTGAATTTTTCTCCTGGGAATAGATGTTCCACATGTGATGGGAGACCATGTAAGGGGAAAAAAAAATCACAACATAGTGTAATACTGTTAGGCATACATACAAACATATAACATAAGACTGACGCTGAGAACAACAGGTGACCAATTACAAACACATTTAATAAAGCATATCATTAAAATTACATAAAATACATAAAATAGAATCTGTTAGGACTCTCCAACTCAGGTGGGGGTACCTGCTTACCAAAAGTAAGAAGGTAACAGGCAGTGGATATTTTAGAGTATCCCCTCTATGGATGGCTGCTGCTGCACTGGACTGCTGGGCTCACACGTTGGTTGTATACCGTGGTGCTTGCTCCCTCTGTATGTGGCATCCGCCTCTGTGCGCCGTGGACACTGAAGAATCTCGTGTCAGCCGGGGAATGGCAGTTCCCTTCTGCTCGGCTGCTGGAAGCGCGCCAAACGGAGCTACTGCAAGCGCGGATGGATATCCGCCCGAATTCGGCAGTCAACGAGCATCTGTTAGCAGGTTCCAAGGGGGATAGGATACACCACCGAGTCAGGAGGACCTCTCAGAGACACCCTACGCGTTTCAAAAGTCTAGCTTTCTTCCTCAGGGGTAGACGTAGTATAAAAAAGTAGTCCCTGTATGTCCTGATATATATAGTCCCGGATTAAAGGTGCAGTACATCAGAATAAACTTGCTCATGCGCAGATGTGTACTTTGGGACTCTCAGCGTCTCGAACAAAAACATATACACAAAGGAGAAACATAAAACATAAACGGACAGATAATACATATCAAATACTAGTAATATATTTACACTATCTAAAAATTACAATGAATACAGCCTAATCTCAGAATCATTTTCTATATTATTAAACAACAGTTGTGAGCCCCAGATAAGAAGTATGTTGAGCAGAATTCAAACTATCCATAACATTAGATTATATACTTATTAAAGGAAAATGAGTGTTAACCCTTGTAATGGGTGAAATGTGTGATAGTGCTATGTGAGATTAAGGTTATATATTCCCATACATTGGGTAATAGATTGTGATAATATTTTATGAGTGTGAAAATGAATAAATGATGTTTAAATGTGATATGTGTGAAGTGTTATAAACGTAATAAAATATGTCAATTGTGAAAATTGTTTAATATAATATAAGAGAAACAATTGTGCAGTGGTAACTAAATAAATGTGTGAGTTAATTAAAATTCATCTGATTAT
This sequence comes from Ascaphus truei, assembly GCF_040206685.1. Taxonomy (NCBI): domain Eukaryota; kingdom Metazoa; phylum Chordata; class Amphibia; order Anura; family Ascaphidae; genus Ascaphus; species Ascaphus truei. The sequence continues at coordinate 80,619,898 of NC_134487.1, read as the reverse complement.
GTATGCTGTAATTACTAAAAATCTATGCGACTGCTACATTATTAATTTGAAATAAAGACTGATGACCTATTACTTATATAACTTATATGTGATAATTACAAAATAATATATAAAGTGGTTATCCTGTGGTGGTCAGTGAAGTTGAATGTAGTGGTATATTATACCTGGGCCCTGTATAATGGAGATGGAACAATATAATTATTAGATGGATACTTTATCTATCCAGAAGGAAAGGTTTCAGGTCAAATTCAATATTGAGCCCGAAAGGGGTGAGTGTTTTTAATTCGTAAATCCAAAAGGATTCTCTTTTGCCTAGTGCCCCTCCCTTATTCCCACCGCGCCAATTTGTCGTCACTGCCTCTATCGCTACACACTTTAAACCTTTGGGGTTTTTGTCATGCACTTGGAGAAAATGGCTCGATACGCTATGTGTTTCTAGGCCTCTTTTAATATTGTAAATATGTTCGTAGAGCCGACGTTTAATCGGTCTAGTGGTCATACCCACATACTGCAGACCGCAAGGACATTCAAGGAGATAAATAATATTTGTGCTATTACATGTGATGTGTTGTTGTATGATATATTGTTTGGAGGTTTGAGTAGATGTGAAAGTAGTTTGTTTGGAGCTGAATCTACATGCTGTGCATGTATTGCATGTATAATACCCTTTCGTGACTTTTATATTTGTATTAGTTTGAAATCGACTGTTAGATCTGAGTGGACAGCTTGGGGCCAACCTTTGGCCTATGTTTGGTGCTTTAGTGAATATTATTTTTGGTTTTGGTGGAAGTATTTTAGATAGATCTGGGTCTTTTCTCAGGATTGGCCAATATTTTTGAATAATCTTTTTAATTCCTGGTGCCATTTGATTGAATTGTGTGATAAATGGTAATTGGATATGTGTATTGGATGATTTAGGTTTATATTTAAGAAGGGTTGATCTGTCTATTGTTTTGACCTCAGAGATGACTCTATCAAGATGGTTAGATGAATAATTTCTATTGATAAATCTATCTCTGAGGTCCTGTGCTTGTGTATGGAATGCTTCTGGTGTGGAACTGTTTCTTTTGAGCCTGATAAATTGGCCTTTAGGGATGTTATCGATCCACGCAGGGCTGTGATGGCTGCTGGCATGCAGATAATTGTTGGCCTGAACCTTTTTGAAGTGAGTTTTGGTATGAATGGTATTATTGTAAATGTATATAACTAAATCTAAAAACTCTAAAGAAATATTACTTGAAACAAAAGAAAATTTTAAATTAAATGGATTATTATTCATGTATGTTTGGAAACTGTCTAGTTCCTCTAGTGAACCAGACCAAATAAAGAAAATATCATCTATGTAGCGCCGCCATAGGACCAGGTTCGCTCCAAAGGGACAGTTGGACCAGATGTATTGATTTTCCCAACTGCCCATGAACAAATTAGCATAACTTGGAGCAAACCTGGTACCCATGGCGGTGCCACATATCTGTAGATAATATAAATCATTAAAATTAAAATAATTATGAGAAAGTATGAATTCAATGCCTGTGGTAATAAATGATTTAATTGATGATGTGATGGATGGATCATTATCTAGAAATTGGCCAACAGCATCACAACCCTGAACGTGGTCGATAACAGTGTAGAGTGAGGTGACGTCAGCTGTAACTAAATAAAAATGTGATTGCCATTGAATGTCCTTGATTGTCTGCAGCATGTGGGTAGTGTCCCTAAGATATGAAGGGAGTTTTATGACATACGGTTGGAGATAATGATCGATAAATTGTGACAAATTTGATGTGAGGGACCGGATCCCTGACACAATGGGGCGTCCAGGCGGTTGTTCCAAATTTTTATGAATTTTAGGTATAATATAGAAAATGGGAATTATAGGGAATTGGTTATACAGAAATTCAAATTCCTGTTTGGTAATGGCATTGTTATCCAATCCTGTATTAAGAAATGTAAGTAATTGTTGTGAATAATTATCTGTGGGATTAGAGGGGAGGGGTTGGTAAGTAGAGATATCCTCAAGGATACGCATTGATTCCTGAAGATAGTATGTTTTATCCATAATTACCAACCCCCCTCCTTTGTCTGCTGGTTTCATTACGATCGAGCCATTCTCTCCAAGTGCACGTAACAGTTGTTTTTCCTCCATATTAAGGTTATGTGTAGTTAATTTATAGTTACGACTCTGCTGTTCCAGGTCGTCGGTGACCATCTGTGCAAATGTGTTGACAAACGGCCCACCGGCAAATCTGGGAAAAAAAGTAGAGGGTTTTTTGAACGTGGAATGGGTGGTAGGTGCAGGGTTAATGGGGAGGTTGGAGCTACTATCCAGGCGTGACACCGCATCTTGAACAAAATATTTTTTTAGACATAATTTTCTTACATATTTTTGTACGTCTATGTACAGTTGAAAACTGTTCGGGCCTATAACTGGGGCAAAAGATAGTCCTTTTGAAAGAACCGCCTTTTCTTTATTAGATATGGGTTGTTGACTGATGTTAAATATGTTAGTGTAGGTGGGAGTTACCGTCTTATTTGTTTCCCTAATCTTTCTGCCTCCTCTCTTTCCTCTATTGTGTTTTTTCTTTTCCTGTCCTTTGATGTCCCTTCTTTCCCTAGCAGATCTTTTATAGCTTCTTTGGCATTCTGCTGCTCTCGTGTCCTCCGCCAGTCTAAAAAAGAAAAGGTAGGTTTATCCTCTTTAGTTTTATTAGAGCTGTTAATTTCTTGCTCAAAGTCCACCAGTGGTTGGTACTTGTTGTTATGCTGGTAACGCTCAAAGATACTATCAATTTCCCTATCCAGATGTTCAATTGGTGTTTCAGGATTGTTTGATTGATTAGGCTTAGTACGCCTATCAACCCTCTTAGGTTTGGGGGACAGAAACTGTACCGGTTTGGGAGTAGTCTCTTTACTACTATTTATCACTTTCTTATAGTGGTTCGGTATTTTGTGGGAATAATCTTTAGGAGTGGTGGCTTTGGGATGTCTATATTTAGCAGTGTCTTTAGATGTTTTCTTCCAACTTCTGTAACACCCCGTCTTATAGTCTATTCTGTCCCTATGAAATTTAGACTGTTTGCGGCCTATAATTTCCTTCTGGAAAGTATCCATCTTGATTTTAATTTTATTTTCCAGAGCTGGTAATTCGCTATGATCTTTGAAAACCTCGAACTGTTCCTTTAAATGATTAATCTCACTATCCAGTGTTTGAAGCAGAATTTTGCGCTTGGATATGAGCAATCGAATAAGTTCAAAGGAACAGTTATCAAGGATTCTGTTCCACTCCAAAAGGAACTCCTCACTGTGAAAGTCTGTCGTGGATGGTTTAAATATTCTTAATCCACGTGGTATTCTTTTCTGCTCAACATACTTCTCAAGAGTAATTACGTCCCACATTTGCTTGATTTCACTCATGAGTGATTTTTCAAGTCTTTCGACAAGGTCATACATATTGTCTGGAGTTTCCTCCATAATAACAGTGGGGTCATCATCTGAGAAGATTTTATCTATATCAATGTGACGATTAGCTCGTAGAGCAAACAACTGAGACATATCAATATGTATGGATTAAGCTGCCAACCCAAGGGGGACAAGATACAAGATGAACAACAAATTGGTGGCGCTTTATCCTATATGTAGGCAGCCTGTGATATATCCCTGAACCCCAGTCAGGTGTTAAACAGTGCAAAAATATATATCAATGGCGCTCTACACTATTAAATAATAGACATATAATAATAGTAATGAAAATATACAACCAGTGGTGTGAATTTTTCTCCTGGGAATAGATGTTCCACATGTGATGGGAGACCATGTAAGGGAAAAAAAAAATCACAACATAGTGTAATACTGTTAGGCATACATACAAACATATAACATAAGACTGACGCTGAGAACAACAGGTGACCAATTACAAACACATTTAATAAAGCATATCATTAAAATTACATAAAATACATAAAATAGAATCTGTTAGGACTCTCCAACTCAGGTGGGGGTACCTGCTTACCAAAAGTAAGAAGGTAACAGGCAGTGGATATTTTAGAGTATCCCCTCTATGGATGGCTGCTGCTGCACTGGACTGCTGGGCTCACACGTTGGTTGTATACCGTGGTGCTTGCTCCCTCTGTATGTGGCATCCGCCTCTGTGCGCCGTGGACACTGAAGAATCTCGTGTCAGCCGGGGAATGGCAGTTCCCTTCTGCTCGGCTGCTGGAAGCGCGCCAAACGGAGCTACTGCAAGCGCGGATGGATATCCGCCCGAATTCGGCAGTCAACGAGCATCTGTTAGCAGGTTCCAAGGGGGATAGGATACACCACCGAGTCAGGAGGACCTCTCAGAGACACCCTACGCGTTTCGAAAGTCTAGCTTTCTTCCTCAGGGGTAGACGTAGTATAAAAAAGTAGTCCCTGTATGTCCCGATATATATAGTCCCGGATTAAAGGTGCAGTACATCAGAATAAACTTGCTCATGCGCAGATGTGTACTTTGGGACTCTCAGCGTCTCGAACAAAAACATATACACAAAGGAGAAACATAAAACATAAACGGACAGATAATACATATCAAATACTAGTAATATATTTACACTATCTAAAAATTACAATGAATACAGCCTAATCTCAGAATCATTTTCTATATTATTAAACAACAGTTGTGAGCCCCAGATAAGAAGTATGTTGAGCAGAATTCAAACTATCCATAACATTAGATTATATACTTATTAAAGGAAAATGAGTGTTAACCCTTGTAATGGGTGAAATGTGTGATAGTGCTATGTGAGATTAAGGTTATATATTCCCATACATTGGGTAATAGATTGTGATAATATTTTATGAGTGTGAAAATGAATAAATGATGTTTAAATGTGATATGTGTGAAGTGTTATAAACGTAATAAAATATGTCAATTGTGAAAATTGTTTAATATAATATAAGAGAAACAATTGTGCAGTGGTAACTAAATAAATGTGTGAGTTAATTAAAATTCATCTGATTATGTATGCTGTAATTACTAAAAATCTATGCGACTGCTACATTATTAATTTGAAATAAAGACTGATGACCTATTACTTATATAACTTATATGTGATAATTACAAAATAATATATAAAGTGGTTATCCTGTGGTGGTCAGTGAAGTTGAATGTAGTGGTATATTATACCTGGGCCCTGTATAATGGAGATGGAACAATATAATTATTAGATGGATACTTTATCTATCCAGAAGGAAAGGTTTCAGGTCAAATGCAATATTGAGCCCAAAAGGGGTGAGTGTTTTTAATTCGTAAATCCAAAAGGATTCTCTTTTGCCTAGTGCCCCTCCCTTATTCCCACCGCGCCAATTTGTCGTCACTGCCTCTATCGCTACACACTTTAAACCTTTGGGGTTTTTGTCATGCACTTGGAGAAAATGGCTCGATACGCTATGTGTTTCTAGGCCTCTTTTAATATTGTAAATATGTTCGTAGAGCCGACGTTTAATCGGTCTAGTGGTCATACCCACATACTGCAGACCGCAAGGACATTCAAGGAGATAAATAATATTTGTGCTATTACATGTGATGTGTTGTTGTATGATATATTGTTTGGAGGTTTGAGTAGATGTGAAAGTAGTTTGTTTGGAGCTGAATCTACATGCTGTGCATGTATTGCATGTATAATACCCTTTCGTGACTTTTATATTTGTATTAGTTTGAAATCGACTGTTAGATCTGAGTGGACAGCTTGGGGCCAACCTTTGGCCTATGTTTGGTGCTTTAGTGAATATTATTTTTGGTTTTGGTGGAAGTATTTTAGATAGATCTGTGTCTTTTCTCAGGATTGGCCAATATTTTTGAATAATCTTTTTAATTCCTGGTGCCATTTGATTGAATTGTGTGATAAATGGTAATTGGATATGTGTATTGGATGATTTAGGTTTATATTTAAGAAGGGTTGATCTGTCTATTGTTTTGACCTCAGAGATGACTCTATCAAGATGGTTAGATGAATAATTTCTATTGATAAATCTATCTCTGAGGTCCTGTGCTTGTGTATGGAATGCTTCTGGTGTGGAACTGTTTCTTTTGAGCCTGATAAATTGGCCTTTAGGGATGTTATCGATCCACGCAGGGCTGTGATGGCTGCTGGCATGCAGATAATTGTTGGCCTGAACCTTTTTGAAGTGAGTTTTGGTATGAATGGTATTATTGTAAATGTATATAACTAAATCTAAAAACTCTAAAGAAATATTACTTGAAACAAAAGAAAATTTTAAATTAAATGGATTATTATTCATGTATGTTTGGAAACTGTCTAGTTCCTCTAGTGAACCAGACCAAATAAAGAAAATATCATCTATGTAGCGCCGCCATAGGACCAGGTTCGCTCCAAAGGGACAGTTGGACCAGATGTATTGATTTTCCCAACTGCCCATGAACAAATTAGCATAACTTGGAGCAAACCTGGTACCCATGGCGGTGCCACATATCTGTAGATAATATAAATCATTAAAATTAAAATAATTATGAGAAAGTATGAATTCAATGCCTGTGGTAATAAATGATTTAATTGATGATGTGATGGATGGATCATTATCTAGAAATTGGCCAACAGCATCACAACCCTGAACGTGGTCGATAACAGTGTAGAGTGAGGTGACGTCAGCTGTAACTAAATAAAAATGTGATTGCCATTGAATGTCCTTGATTGTCTGCAGCATGTGGGTAGTGTCCCTAAGATATGAAGGGAGTTTTATGACATACGGTTGGAGATAATGATCGATAAATTGTGACAAATTTGATGTGAGGGACCGGATCCCTGACACAATGGGGCGTCCAGGCGGTTGTTCCAAATTTTTATGAATTTTAGGTATAATATAGAAAATGGGAATTATAGGGAATTGGTTATACAGAAATTCAAATTCCTGTTTGGTAATGGCATTGTTATCCAATCCTGTATTAAGAAATGTAAGTAATTGTTGTGAATAATTATCTGTGGGATTAGAGGGGAGGGGTTGGTAAGTAGAGATATCCTCAAGGATACGCATTGATTCCTGAAGATAGTATGTTTTATCCATAATTACCAACCCCCCTCCTTTGTCTGCTGGTTTCATTACGATCGAGCCATTCTCTCCAAGTGCACGTAACAGTTGTTTTTCCTCCATATTAAGGTTATGTGTAGTTAATTTATAGTTACGACTCTGCTGTTCCAGGTCGTCGGTGACCATCTGTGCAAATGTGTTGACAAACGGCCCACCGGCGAATCTGGGAAAAAAAGTAGAGGGTTTTTTGAACGTGGAATGGGTGGTAGGTGCAGGGTTAATGGGGAGGTTGGAGCTACTATCCAGGCGTGACACCGCATCTTGAACAAAATATTTTTTTAGACATAATTTTCTTACATATTTTTGTACGTCTATGTAAAGTTGAAAACTGTTCGGGCCTATAACTGGGGCAAAAGATAGTCCTTTTGAAAGAACCGCCTTTTCTTTATTAGATATGGGTTGTTGACTGATGTTAAATATGTTAGTGTAGGTGGGAGTTACCGTCTTATTTGTTTCCCTAATCTTTCTGCCTCCTCTCTTTCCTCTATTGTGTTTTTTCTTTTCCTGTCCTTTGATGTCCCTTCTTTCCCTAGCAGATCTTTTATACTGCACCGACACACTTTATTCGAGCAAATACCCAGTATGTACCTGGCAGATACCTGGAATGCGCCGCTCCTCACCTCTGACAAGCCCCGTTGCGTTTGCCTTCCCAGCCTGGGTTCATGCCTGGCTGACGGGCGGCTGATCTGTTAAATGATAATGATTAGGATTTAATAGGCTGCAATGCTTCGCGTGTCTACCATATGGCATAAATTCATGAATTGTAATGCAGTATATATATATATATACTGTGCAGTATTGCAGCCAGCGGGAATAAAATGCTTCAATCCCTGCTTGGAAAATACCTCAATGCACTCGGGCAGAAAACAGTCACAAACCTCAATACACCCGAGTATTCCCGAATTCGTGGGACTAGCCGTGCTCGAATAAAGTGTGTCGCCAGTGTAGCTTCTTTGGCATTCTGCTGCTCTCGTGTCCTCCGCCAGTCTAAAAAAGAAAAGGTAGGTTTATCCTCTTTAGTTTTATTAGAACTGTTAATTTCTTGCTCAAAGTCCACCAGTGGTTGGTACTTGTTGTTATGCTGGTAACGCTCAAAGATACTATCAATTTCCCTATCCAGATGTTCAATTGGTGTTTCAGGATTGTTTGATTGATTAGGCTTAGTACGCCTATCAACCCTCTTAGGTTTGGGGGACAGAAACTGTACCGGTTTGGGAGTAGTCTCTTTACTACTATTTATCACTTTCTTATAGTGGTTCGGTATTTTGTGGGAATAATCTTTAGGAGTGGTGGCTTTGGGATGTCTATATTTAGCAGTGTCTTTAGATGTTTTCTTCCAACTTCTGTAACACCCCGTCTTATAGTCTATTCTGTCCCTATGAAATTTAGACTGTTTGCGGCCTATAATTTCCTTCTGGAAAGTATCCATCTTGATTTTAATTTTATTTTCCAGAGCTGGTAATTCGCTATGATCTTTGAAAACCTCGAACTGTTCCTTTAAATGATTAATCTCACTATCCAGTGTTTGAAGCAGAATTTTGCGCTTGGATATGAGCAATCGAATAAGTTCAAAGGAACAGTTATCAAGGATTCTGTTCCACTCCAAAAGGAACTCCTCACTGTGAAAGTCTGTCGTGGATGGTTTAAATATTCTTAATCCACGTGGTATTCTTTTCTGCTCAACATACTTCTCAAGAGTAATTACGTCCCACATTTGCTTGATTTCACTCATGAGTGATTTTTCAAGTCTTTCGACAAGGTCATACATATTGTCTGGAGTTTCCTCCATAATAACAGGGGGGTCATCATCTGAGAAGATTTTATCTATATCAATGTGACGATTAGCTCGTAGAGCAAACAACTGAGACATATCAATATGTATGGATTAAGCTGCCAACCCAAGGGGGACAAGATACAAGATGAACAACAAATTGGTGGCGCTTTATCCTATATGTAGGCAGCCTGTGATATATCCCTGAACCCCAGTCAGGTGTTAAACAGTGCAAAAATATATATCAATGGCGCTCTACACTATTAAATAATAGACATATAATAATAGTAATGAAAATATACAACCAGTGGTGTGAATTTTTCTCCTGGGAATAGATGTTCCACATGTGATGGGAGACCATGTAAGGGAAAAAAAAAATCACAACATAGTGTAATACTGTTAGGCATACATACAAACATATAACATAAGACTGACGCTGAGAACAACAGGTGACCAATTACAAACACATTTAATAAAGCATATCATTAAAATTACATAAAATACATAAAATAGAATCTGTTAGGACTCTCCAACTCAGGTGGGGGTACCTGCTTACCAAAAGTAAGAAGGTAACAGGCAGTGGATATTTTAGAGTATCCCCTCTATGGATGGCTGCTGCTGCACTGGACTGCTGGGCTCACACGTTGGTTGTATACCGTGGTGCTTGCTCCCTCTGTATGTGGCATCCGCCTCTGTGCGCCGTGGACACTGAAGAATCTCGTGTCAGCCGGGGAATGGCAGTTCCCTTCTGCTCGGCTGCTGGAAGCGCGCCAAACGGAGCTACTGCAAGCGCGGATGGATATCCGCCCGAATTCGGCAGTCAACGAGCATCTGTTAGCAGGTTCCAAGGGGGATAGGATACACCACCGAGTCAGGAGGACCTCTCAGAGACACCCTACGCGTTTCGAAAGTCTAGCTTTCTTCCTCAGGGGTAGACGTAGTATAAAAAAGTAGTCCCTGTATGTCCCGATATATATAGTCCCGGATTAAAGGTGCAGTACATCAGAATAAACTTGCTCATGCGCAGATGTGTACTTTGGGACTCTCAGCGTCTCGAACAAAAACATATACACAAAGGAGAAACATAAAACATAAACGGACAGATAATACATATCAAATACTAGTAATATATTTACACTATCTAAAAATTACAATGAATACAGCCTAATCTCAGAATCATTTTCTATATTATTAAACAACAGTTGTGAGCCCCAGATAAGAAGTATGTTGAGCAGAATTCAAACTATCCATAACATTAGATTATATACTTATTAAAGGAAAATGAGTGTTAACCCTTGTAATGGGTGAAATGTGTGATAGTGCTATGTGAGATTAAGGTTATATATTCCCATACATTGGGTAATAGATTGTGATAATATTTTATGAGTGTGAAAATGAATAAATGATGTTTAAATGTGATATGTGTGAAGTGTTATAAACTTAATAAAATATGTCAATTGTGAAAATTGTTTAATATAATATAAGAGAAACAATTGTGCAGTGGTAACTAAATAAATGTGTGAGTTAATTAAAATTCATCTGATTATGTATGCTGTAATTACTAAAAATCTATGCGACTGCTACATTATTAATTTGAAATAAAGACTGATGACCTATTACTTATATAACTTATATGTGATAATTACAAAATAATATATAAAGTGGTTATCCTGTGGTGGTCAGTGAAGTTGAATGTAGTGGTATATTATACCTGGGCCCTGTATAATGGAGATGGAACAATATAATTATTAGATGGATACTTTATCTATCCAGAAGGAAAGGTTTCAGGTCAAATTCAATATTGAGCCCAAAAGGGGTGAGTGTTTTTAATTCGTAAATCCAAAAGGATTCTCTTTTGCCTAGTGCCCCTCCCTTATTCCCACCGCGCCAATTTGTCGTCACTGCCTCTATCGCTACACACTTTAAACCTTTGGGGTTTTTGTCATGCACTTGGAGAAAATGGCTCGATACGCTATGTGTTTCTAGGCCTCTTTTAATATTGTAAATATGTTCGTAGAGCCGACGTTTAATCGGTCTAGTGGTCATACCCACATACTGCAGACCGCAAGGACATTCAAGGAGATAAATAATATTTGTGCTATTACATGTGATGTGTTGTTGTATGATATATTGTTTGGAGGTTTGAGTAGATGTGAAAGTAGTTTGTTTGGAGCTGAATCTACATGCTGTGCATGTATTGCATGTATAATACCCTTTCGTGACTTTTATATTTGTATTAGTTTGAAATCGACTGTTAGATCTGAGTGGACAGCTTGGGGCCAACCTTTGGCCTATGTTTGGTGCTTTAGTGAATATTATTTTTGGTTTTGGTGGAAGTATTTTAGATAGATCTGGGTCTTTTCTCAGGATTGGCCAATATTTTTGAATAATCTTTTTAATTCCTGGTGCCATTTGATTGAATTGTGTGATAAATGGTAATTGGATATGTGTATTGGATGATTTAGGTTTATATTTAAGAAGGGTTGATCTGTCTATTGTTTTGACCTCAGAGATGACTCTATCAAGATGGTTAGATGAATAATTTCTATTGATAAATCTATCTCTGAGGTCCTGTGCTTGTGTATGGAATGCTTCTGGTGTGGAACTGTTTCTTTTGAGCCTGATAAATTGGCCTTTAGGGATGTTATCGATCCACGCAGGGCTGTGATGGCTGCTGGCATGCAGATAATTGTTGGCCTGAACCTTTTTGAAGTGAGTTTTGGTATGAATGGTATTATTGTAAATGTATATAACTAAATCTAAAAACTCTAAAGAAATATTACTTGAAACAAAAGAAAATTTTAAATTAAATGGATTATTATTCATGTATGTTTGGAAACTGTCTAGTTCCTCTAGTGAACCAGACCAAATAAAGAAAATATCATCTATGTAGCGCCGCCATAGGACCAGGTTCGCTCCAAAGGGACAGTTGGACCAGATGTATTGATTTTCCCAACTGCCCATGAACAAATTAGCATAACTTGGAGCAAACCTGGTACCCATGGCGGTGCCACATATCTGTAGATAATATAAATCATTAAAATTAAAATAATTATGAGAAAGTATGAATTCAATGCCTGTGGTAATAAATGATTTAATTGATGATGTGATGGATGGATCATTATCTAGAAATTGGCCAACAGCATCACAACCCTGAACGTGGTCGATAACAGTGTAGAGTGAGGTGACGTCAGCTGTAACTAAATAAAAATGTGATTGCCATTGAATGTCCTTGATTGTCTGCAGCATGTGGGTAGTGTCCCTAAGATATGAAGGGAGTTTTATGACATACGGTTGGAGATAATGATCGATAAATTGTGACAAATTTGATGTGAGGGACCGGATCCCTGACACAATGGGGCGTCCAGGCGGTTGTTCCAAATTTTTATGAATTTTAGGTATAATATAGAAAATGGGAATTATAGGGAATTGGTTATACAGAAATTCAAATTCCTGTTTGGTAATGGCATTGTTATCCAATCCTGTATTAAGAAATGTAAGTAATTGTTGTGAATAATTATCTGTGGGATTAGAGGGGAGGGGTTGGTAAGTAGAGATATCCTCAAGGATACGCATTGATTCCTGAAGATAGTATGTTTTATCCATAATTACCAACCCCCCTCCTTTGTCTGCTGGTTTCATTACGATCGAGCCATTCTCTCCAAGTGCACGTAACAGTTGTTTTTCCTCCATATTAAGGTTATGTGTAGTTAATTTATAGTTACGACTCTGCTGTTCCAGGTCGTCGGTGACCATCTGTGCAAATGTGTTGACAAACGGCCCACCGGCAAATCTGGGAAAAAAAGTAGAGGGTTTTTTGAACGTGGAATGGGTGGTAGGTGCAGGGTTAATGGGGAGGTTGGAGCTACTATCCAGGCGTGACACCGCATCTTGAACAAAATATTTTTTTAGACATAATTTTCTTACATATTTTTGTACGTCTATGTACAGTTGAAAACTGTTCGGGCCTATAACTGGGGCAAAAGATAGTCCTTTTGAAAGAACCGCCTTTTCTTTATTAGATATGGGTTGTTGACTGATGTTAAATATGTTAGTGTAGGTGGGAGTTACCGTCTTATTTGTTTCCCTAATCTTTCTGCCTCCTCTCTTTCCTCTATTGTGTTTTTTCTTTTCCTGTCCTTTGATGTCCCTTCTTTCCCTAGCAGATCTTTTATAGCTTCTTTGGCATTCTGCTGCTCTCGTGTCCTCCGCCAGTCTAAAAAAGAAAAGGTAGGTTTATCCTCTTTAGTTTTATTAGAGCTGTTAATTTCTTGCTCAAAGTCCACCAGTGGTTGGTACTTGTTGTTATGCTGGTAACGCTCAAAGATACTATCAATTTCCCTATCCAGATGTTCAATTGGTGTTTCAGGATTGTTTGATTGATTAGGCTTAGTACGCCTATCAACCCTCTTAGGTTTGGGGGACAGAAACTGTACCGGTTTGGGAGTAGTCTCTTTACTACTATTTATCACTTTCTTATAGTGGTTCGGTATTTTGTGGGAATAATCTTTAGGAGTGGTGGCTTTGGGATGTCTATATTTAGCAGTGTCTTTAGATGTTTTCTTCCAACTTCTGTAACACCCCGTCTTATAGTCTATTCTGTCCCTATGAAATTTAGACTGTTTGCGGCCTATAATTTCCTTCTGGAAAGTATCCATCTTGATTTTAATTTTATTTTCCAGAGCTGGTAATTCGCTATGATCTTTGAAAACCTCGAACTGTTCCTTTAAATGATTAATCTCACTATCCAGTGTTTGAAGCAGAATTTTGCGCTTGGATATGAGCAATCGAATAAGTTCAAAGGAACAGTTATCAAGGATTCTGTTCCACTCCAAAAGGAACTCCTCACTGTGAAAGTCTGTCGTGGATGGTTTAAATATTCTTAATCCACGTGGTATTCTTTTCTGCTCAACATACTTCTCAAGAGTAATTACGTCCCACATTTGCTTGATTTCACTCATGAGTGATTTTTCAAGTCTTTCGACAAGGTCATACATATTGTCTGGAGTTTCCTCCATAATAACAGGGGGGTCATCATCTGAGAAGATTTTATCTATATCAATGTGACGATTAGCTCGTAGAGCAAACAACTGAGACATATCAATATGTATGGATTAAGCTGCCAACCCAAGGGGGACAAGATACAAGATGAACAACAAATTGGTGGCGCTTTATCCTATATGTAGGCAGCCTGTGATATATCCCTGAACCCCAGTCAGGTGTTAAACAGTGCAAAAATATATATCAATGGCGCTCTACACTATTAAATAATAGACATATAATAATAGTAATGAAAATATACAACCAGTGGTGTGAATTTTTCTCCTGGGAATAGATGTTCCACATGTGATGGGAGACCATGTAAGGGAAAAAAAAAATCACAACATAGTGTAATACTGTTAGGCATACATACAAACATATAACATAAGACTGACGCTGAGAACAACAGGTGACCAATTACAAACACATTTAATAAAGCATATCATTAAAATTACATAAAATACATAAAATAGAATCTGTTAGGACTCTCCAACTCAGGTGGGGGTACCTGCTTACCAAAAGTAAGAAGGTAACAGGCAGTGGATATTTTAGAGTATCCCCTCTATGGATGGCTGCTGCTGCACTGGACTGCTGGGCTCACACGTTGGTTGTATACCGTGGTGCTTGCTCCCTCTGTATGTGGCATCCGCCTCTGTGCGCCGTGGACACTGAAGAATCTCGTGTCAGCCGGGGAATGGCAGTTCCCTTCTGCTCGGCTGCTGGAAGCGCGCCAAACGGAGCTACTGCAAGCGCGGATGGATATCCGCCCGAATTCGGCAGTCAACGAGCATCTGTTAGCAGGTTCCAAGGGGGATAGGATACACCACCGAGTCAGGAGGACCTCTCAGAGACACCCTACGCGTTTCGAAAGTCTAGCTTTCTTCCTCAGGGGTAGACGTAGTATAAAAAAGTAGTCCCTGTATGTCCCGATATATATAGTCCCGGATTAAAGGTGCAGTACATCAGAATAAACTTGCTCATGCGCAGATGTGTACTTTGGGACTCTCAGCGTCTCGAACAAAAACATATACACAAAGGAGAAACATAAAACATAAACGGACAGATAATACATATCAAATACTAGTAATATATTTACACTATCTAAAAATTACAATGAATACAGCC
Source organism: Ascaphus truei (assembly GCF_040206685.1). Lineage (NCBI taxonomy): Eukaryota > Metazoa > Chordata > Amphibia > Anura > Ascaphidae > Ascaphus > Ascaphus truei. The sequence goes on along the minus strand of NC_134487.1, from coordinate 80,604,879 downwards.
TAATCTCAGAATCATTTTCTATATTATTAAACAACAGTTGTGAGCCCCAGATAAGAAGTATGTTGAGCAGAATTCAAACTATCCATAACATTAGATTATATACTTATTAAAGGAAAATGAGTGTTAACCCTTGTAATGGGTGAAATGTGTGATAGTGCTATGTGAGATTAAGGTTATATATTCCCATACATTGGGTAATAGATTGTGATAATATTTTATGAGTGTGAAAATGAATAAATGATGTTTAAATGTGATATGTGTGAAGTGTTATAAACTTAATAAAATATGTCAATTGTGAAAATTGTTTAATATAATATAAGAGAAACAATTGTGCAGTGGTAACTAAATAAATGTGTGAGTTAATTAAAATTCATCTGATTATGTATGCTGTAATTACTAAAAATCTATGCGACTGCTACATTATTAATTTGAAATAAAGACTGATGACCTATTACTTATATAACTTATATGTGATAATTACAAAATAATATATAAAGTGGTTATCCTGTGGTGGTCAGTGAAGTTGAATGTAGTGGTATATTATACCTGGGCCCTGTATAATGGAGATGGAACAATATAATTATTAGATGGATACTTTATCTATCCAGAAGGAAAGGTTTCAGGTCAAATTCAATATTGAGCCCAAAAGGGGTGAGTGTTTTTAATTCGTAAATCCAAAAGGATTCTCTTTTGCCTAGTGCCCCTCCCTTATTCCCACCGCGCCAATTTGTCGTCACTGCCTCTATCGCTACACACTTTAAACCTTTGGGGTTTTTGTCATGCACTTGGAGAAAATGGCTCGATACGCTATGTGTTTCTAGGCCTCTTTTAATATTGTAAATATGTTCGTAGAGCCGACGTTTAATCGGTCTAGTGGTCATACCCACATACTGCAGACCGCAAGGACATTCAAGGAGATAAATAATATTTGTGCTATTACATGTGATGTGTTGTTGTATGATATATTGTTTGGAGGTTTGAGTAGATGTGAAAGTAGTTTGTTTGGAGCTGAATCTACATGCTGTGCATGTATTGCATGTATAATACCCTTTCGTGACTTTTATATTTGTATTAGTTTGAAATCGACTGTTAGATCTGAGTGGACAGCTTGGGGCCAACCTTTGGCCTATGTTTGGTGCTTTAGTGAATATTATTTTTGGTTTTGGTGGAAGTATTTTAGATAGATCTGGGTCTTTTCTCAGGATTGGCCAATATTTTTGAATAATCTTTTTAATTCCTGGTGCCATTTGATTGAATTGTGTGATAAATGGTAATTGGATATGTGTATTGGATGATTTAGGTTTATATTTAAGAAGGGTTGATCTGTCTATTGTTTTGACCTCAGAGATGACTCTATCAAGATGGTTAGATGAATAATTTCTATTGATAAATCTATCTCTGAGGTCCTGTGCTTGTGTATGGAATGCTTCTGGTGTGGAACTGTTTCTTTTGAGCCTGATAAATTGGCCTTTAGGGATGTTATCGATCCACGCAGGGCTGTGATGGCTGCTGGCATGCAGATAATTGTTGGCCTGAACCTTTTTGAAGTGAGTTTTGGTATGAATGGTATTATTGTAAATGTATATAACTAAATCTAAAAACTCTAAAGAAATATTACTTGAAACAAAAGAAAATTTTAAATTAAATGGATTATTATTCATGTATGTTTGGAAACTGTCTAGTTCCTCTAGTGAACCAGACCAAATAAAGAAAATATCATCTATGTAGCGCCGCCATAGGACCAGGTTCGCTCCAAAGGGACAGTTGGACCAGATGTATTGATTTTCCCAACTGCCCATGAACAAATTAGCATAACTTGGAGCAAACCTGGTACCCATGGCGGTGCCACATATCTGTAGATAATATAAATCATTAAAATTAAAATAATTATGAGAAAGTATGAATTCAATGCCTGTGGTAATAAATGATTTAATTGATGATGTGATGGATGGATCATTATCTAGAAATTGGCCAACAGCATCACAACCCTGAACGTGGTCGATAACAGTGTAGAGTGAGGTGACGTCAGCTGTAACTAAATAAAAATGTGATTGCCATTGAATGTCCTTGATTGTCTGCAGCATGTGGGTAGTGTCCCTAAGATATGAAGGGAGTTTTATGACATACGGTTGGAGATAATGATCGATAAATTGTGACAAATTTGATGTGAGGGACCGGATCCCTGACACAATGGGGCGTCCAGGCGGTTGTTCCAAATTTTTATGAATTTTAGGTATAATATAGAAAATGGGAATTATAGGGAATTGGTTATACAGAAATTCAAATTCCTGTTTGGTAATGGCATTGTTATCCAATCCTGTATTAAGAAATGTAAGTAATTGTTGTGAATAATTATCTGTGGGATTAGAGGGGAGGGGTTGGTAAGTAGAGATATCCTCAAGGATACGCATTGATTCCTGAAGATAGTATGTTTTATCCATAATTACCAACCCCCCTCCTTTGTCTGCTGGTTTCATTACGATCGAGCCATTCTCTCCAAGTGCACGTAACAGTTGTTTTTCCTCCATATTAAGGTTATGTGTAGTTAATTTATAGTTACGACTCTGCTGTTCCAGGTCGTCGGTGACCATCTGTGCAAATGTGTTGACAAACGGCCCACCGGCAAATCTGGGAAAAAAAGTAGAGGGTTTTTTGAACGTGGAATGGGTGGTAGGTGCAGGGTTAATGGGGAGGTTGGAGCTACTATCCAGGCGTGACACCGCATCTTGAACAAAATATTTTTTTAGACATAATTTTCTTACATATTTTTGTACGTCTATGTACAGTTGAAAACTGTTCGGGCCTATAACTGGGGCAAAAGATAGTCCTTTTGAAAGAACCGCCTTTTCTTTATTAGATATGGGTTGTTGACTGATGTTAAATATGTTAGTGTAGGTGGGAGTTACCGTCTTATTTGTTTCCCTAATCTTTCTGCCTCCTCTCTTTCCTCTATTGTGTTTTTTCTTTTCCTGTCCTTTGATGTCCCTTCTTTCCCTAGCAGATCTTTTATAGCTTCTTTGGCATTCTGCTGCTCTCGTGTCCTCCGCCAGTCTAAAAAAGAAAAGGTAGGTTTATCCTCTTTAGTTTTATTAGAGCTGTTAATTTCTTGCTCAAAGTCCACCAGTGGTTGGTACTTGTTGTTATGCTGGTAACGCTCAAAGATACTATCAATTTCCCTATCCAGATGTTCAATTGGTGTTTCAGGATTGTTTGATTGATTAGGCTTAGTACGCCTATCAACCCTCTTAGGTTTGGGGGACAGAAACTGTACCGGTTTGGGAGTAGTCTCTTTACTACTATTTATCACTTTCTTATAGTGGTTCGGTATTTTGTGGGAATAATCTTTAGGAGTGGTGGCTTTGGGATGTCTATATTTAGCAGTGTCTTTAGATGTTTTCTTCCAACTTCTGTAACACCCCGTCTTATAGTCTATTCTGTCCCTATGAAATTTAGACTGTTTGCGGCCTATAATTTCCTTCTGGAAAGTATCCATCTTGATTTTAATTTTATTTTCCAGAGCTGGTAATTCGCTATGATCTTTGAAAACCTCGAACTGTTCCTTTAAATGATTAATCTCACTATCCAGTGTTTGAAGCAGAATTTTGCGCTTGGATATGAGCAATCGAATAAGTTCAAAGGAACAGTTATCAAGGATTCTGTTCCACTCCAAAAGGAACTCCTCACTGTGAAAGTCTGTCGTGGATGGTTTAAATATTCTTAATCCACGTGGTATTCTTTTCTGCTCAACATACTTCTCAAGAGTAATTACGTCCCACATTTGCTTGATTTCACTCATGAGTGATTTTTCAAGTCTTTCGACAAGGTCATACATATTGTCTGGAGTTTCCTCCATAATAACAGGGGGGTCATCATCTGAGAAGATTTTATCTATATCAATGTGACGATTAGCTCGTAGAGCAAACAACTGAGACATATCAATATGTATGGATTAAGCTGCCAACCCAAGGGGGACAAGATACAAGATGAACAACAAATTGGTGGCGCTTTATCCTATATGTAGGCAGCCTGTGATATATCCCTGAACCCCAGTCAGGTGTTAAACAGTGCAAAAATATATATCAATGGCGCTCTACACTATTAAATAATAGACATATAATAATAGTAATGAAAATATACAACCAGTGGTGTGAATTTTTCTCCTGGGAATAGATGTTCCACATGTGATGGGAGACCATGTAAGGGAAAAAAAAAATCACAACATAGTGTAATACTGTTAGGCATACATACAAACATATAACATAAGACTGACGCTGAGAACAACAGGTGACCAATTACAAACACATTTAATAAAGCATATCATTAAAATTACATAAAATACATAAAATAGAATCTGTTAGGACTCTCCAACTCAGGTGGGGGTACCTGCTTACCAAAAGTAAGAAGGTAACAGGCAGTGGATATTTTAGAGTATCCCCTCTATGGATGGCTGCTGCTGCACTGGACTGCTGGGCTCACACGTTGGTTGTATACCGTGGTGCTTGCTCCCTCTGTATGTGGCATCCGCCTCTGTGCGCCGTGGACACTGAAGAATCTCGTGTCAGCCGGGGAATGGCAGTTCCCTTCTGCTCGGCTGCTGGAAGCGCGCCAAACGGAGCTACTGCAAGCGCGGATGGATATCCGCCCGAATTCGGCAGTCAACGAGCATCTGTTAGCAGGTTCCAAGGGGGATAGGATACACCACCGAGTCAGGAGGACCTCTCAGAGACACCCTACGCGTTTCGAAAGTCTAGCTTTCTTCCTCAGGGGTAGACGTAGTATAAAAAAGTAGTCCCTGTATGTCCCGATATATATAGTCCCGGATTAAAGGTGCAGTACATCAGAATAAACTTGCTCATGCGCAGATGTGTACTTTGGGACTCTCAGCGTCTCGAACAAAAACATATACACAAAGGAGAAACATAAAACATAAACGGACAGATAATACATATCAAATACTAGTATGGACAGGGAATAGTTCCGTGGGCGCCTATAAATTTTTTACCACTATAAAGGATATACGAAAACCAAGCCTGTTGGTTGTGAAGATTGTTGATCCTCACGGTGGGCTTGAAAACAAAGAGAAAGCACAACACATAGCGTAATACTGTTGAAACATTAAACAAACAACATATAAGACAACATATAACAGCTGAATACTGAAATGGTATTTTTAGGACAATAAAATCATTTAATAACAATTAATATTTACTATAATGCACAATTTGCATGGACATATAGATTTAAGCAATTAAAAATCTGAATAGGTGGTTCAACTGCTCCGTAGCACCAATGTTGATGATAGCAATGCCTACTCACCAGATGGAATAGGTTTGCAGGCAGTGGATATTTTAGAGAGTATCCCCTCTCATCTGTGTGCTGCTCTCTGCTTAGCTGGCGTCTCTGTCGGCTCGTGGGTGCAGCTCATCAGCAGGGACTCCTGCAGCTCCAGGAAGCACGTCTGAGCAGATGGAACTCAGCTGCAGCTGATTCAGCACGATGTCAGCCACGGACCACCGTGAGCTCGTCTATCTGCTGCTCACTGCTAGCTGGCGTCTCTATCCGCTCGTGGACGCAACTTGTCAGCAGGTACTCCTGCAGGGCGCCAAGCAGGGCGCTTGAATAATGGGAAACCGCAACAGCTGGTTCAACTCGTCGGCGGCTATAAGAGATGGTTAGCTGGCAGCTCACGTTGATTCACCGATGTACGGGGGGTACTACACCAATGTGTGCGGGGCTTGAACCTCCACCCTACGCGTTTCAAGAGCGATCTGCTCTCTTCCTCAGGGGTATATGAATAAAACAGTCCAAAATGTCCTTTAAATACTGACTTCACCATTTGGGTAAATAGTTCCACCTGTAGCTAATTGCACATGTGCTGTGCTTGTGATAAAGTTGCTCTTAGTGTGTTTGCAATCAGACACTGCACAGTGAGAATGTCTTTGAACAAAAAAGCTACTTACTATTTTGTACAGCTGTTATACATAATGACAACATTAAACATAACACAATATACAATGAACATATACTACTAACAACATATATATTTAAACATGACACAATAAACAATGAACATATATACTAACAACATATATATTTATGTATATAAACAAAAAATAAATGAATAAAAATAAATTAAAAAAAAAAAATGCATAATTTTAAGGTAGGACATAAAAAAAAAAAAAAAAAAAATTATTTAATATAATATTGCGAATTATGATTAGATAAAATGTATTAAACCAGTGATAGTGTGCTTATTTATGTAGGAGGAACCTACTGCTATAAGCGAATTTAAACACTAATGTATATGACATGTCACCTTATGTGGATGTATTTGGTACTAACCCACCAAAAAGGATTTCAAATCGAATTCTACATTTAAGCCCATTGGGGACAGAGTACATAACTCATAAATCCAATAGGACTCTCTTCTCCCCAATAGGCTCAATGTGTTACCTCCTCTCCAGTGTGGTACAATGCGCTCTATTCCTACGCACCTCAAACCTTTTGGGTCTTTATTGTGCACCTGAAGAAAATGATTAGAAACATTGTGTGTGACTAAACCAGTTTTAATATTGTATATATGTTCATACAAACGTCTTTTTATAGCTCGCGTTGTCATACCCACATACTGCAGACCACACGGACATTCAAGTAAATATATAACAAAGGAACTACTACATGTAATATGTTGTTTAATTTTATACTGTTTATGTGTTTTATTTGATATAAAATTTATTTTTTTGTTACTGTATTTGCATGCCGTGCATTTGTTACAGAGAAAGTATCCCCCACAGAGTGTTGTGTCTCTTTGAACTGGCTGCAGCGATGGACAGCTGGGTGCCAGTCTCTGTCCTATATTAGGAGCTTTTGTGAATATAATATGTGGATATTCGGGTAGAATTCCCTCTAGTTCTTTATCCTTTTTCAATATTGGCCAGTATTTTCTTAAAGTTTTGCGTATGTTGGGTGCCATTTGGTTATATTGAGTGACAAATGACAAATTGCCTGATGAGTTAATATTTTTATTTTTATTTTTATATTGTAAGAGACTGGTTCTGTCCATCGCTGCAACTTCAGAGATAGTTCTATCCAACTCTAGTGGGGAGTACTTCCTCTCCACAAATTTTTGTTTTAAATCCTCGGCTTGAATTTTAAATGTATCTGGATGTGAGCTGTTTCTTTTCAGTCTAATGAACTGTCCCTTAGGGATGTTTTTGACCCATGTGGGGTTGTGGTGACTCTGTGCATGTAAATAATTATTTGATTGAACCGGTTTAAAATATGTGCTGGTGTGTATGTGATTATTAACTATAGTGATTTCTAAATCTAAAAATTCTATTTTATTAGTATTAGTGACAAACGTGAATTTTAAATTATTAGTGTTGTTATTCATATATAACTGAAACTGTGTTAACTGTGCTAAAGTGCCTGACCAGATAAAAATAATATCATCTATGTAGCGCCGCCACAGCACCAAGCTTGCACCATAGGGACAATTGGACCATATATGTTGTTTCTCCCAATATCCCATAAATATATTAGCATAACTAGGAGCAAACTTGGTGCCCATGGCGGTGCCACATACCTGCAAATAATAAGCTTTATTAAAGTGAAAAAAATTGTGACAAAGGATGAATTTAATTCCTAAAATCAAAAAATCTCTAAATTCTTTTGAAACAGATGGGTCATTTTTTAGGGTGTTTAAGACTGATTCACATCCTTGATCATGGTTGATTATGGTGTATAATGAATTGACGTCTGCGGTAACAAAAATATAATGGGGTTGCCACTGAATGTCCTGGAGTGTCTGCAGTATGTGGGTAGTATCCCGGAGGTAAGAAGGTAATTGTATGACATATTTCTGGAGTTGTCTATCTATATATTGAGATAAGTGTGATGTTAATGATTGAATGCCCGAAATGATGGGGCGGCCGGGGGGAAAATTTATATTTTTATGTATTTTAGGGATTATATAAAACAAGGGTAGTCTGGGGTGTTTATTGTAAAGAAAGTCAAATTCTTTTGGAGTAATTAAATTTTGATCTAAACCAAATGTTAAATAATTAAATAATTTTTGCTGGTAATGTGTAGTAGGATTCGCTGGGAGGAGTTGGTAAGTGGATATGTCACTTAGAATTCTCAGTGACTCTTGGATGTAATATGATTTATCCATGATTACCAACCCCCCCCCCCTTATCCGCTGGTTTTATGATTATGTCTTCATTTTCTTCAAGTGCACGTAAAGTTATTTTTTCATCTTTACTAAGATTATCAGTCCTAACTTTGTGGTTTCTACTTAGGGTCTCTAGGTCATCTGTGACCATTTTAGCGAATGTGTCCACAAAGGGACCACTCACAAACCTAGGAAAGAATGTTGAGGGATTTCTGAACGTTGAATTGTTTGTATTTAGTGGTAAGTTAGTGTTGGTGTCCAGTCTAGATATGGCGTCTCTTTGAAAATATTTTTTGAGGCAAAGCTTGCGCACATATCTTTGGACATCAACATACAACTTAAAACTATCTGGCCCTATAACTGGAGCAAAGGATAAACCTTTTGATAATAGCTTAGTTTCTTTGATGGTAATTGGATGTTGGCTTATATTAAAGATATTTTGATAAGCACTTTGACTTACTGTTTTTGTACCTTGCCTAATTTTTCTCCCTCCTCTCGTTCCTCTAGAGTGTTTTTTCTTTTCCGATTGTCTTTCAGGGAGTTTTCTTTTCCCAATAAGTCTCTTATTACATCTCTTGCTTGTTTGGGCTCCCTCGTTTGTCGCCAGTCTAAAAAAGAGAACGTATTTTTCTCTTCTTCCCGACTGTGACCAGGGAGACGTTGTTCTCTATCTAGGTCTATAAGAGGTTGGTACTTATTCTGATGATGATATTGATCAAAGATATTGTCAGTATCTTTACCCTGTATGTTGACTAGAGGGCTTGGAGGAACAGGAGGGGCCGGGTGTTTGGCTTTTGTACTGCCAGTTACTGGTTTTATAGAAGATGGTGTTGAAGGTCTTCTAGACCTCTTAGGGGCTATAAATTGTACTGGATCAGAGGATATTTCGTTAGGTTTTACAATAGTTTTTTTATAATTTGAAGGAATTTTATGTGAATAATCCTTATTATACCTATATTTTTCATTATCATATCTGAGTTTTTTCCAATTTCTATAACATCCCGTGACATAATCATTTTTGTCCCTTTGGAACTTTGTTTGTTTTGAGATTATAGTATCTTTTTGTAATTTATCCATTTTTGTTTTAATTCTAGCTTCTAGCATTGGTAACTCACAATTATCTTTATACTTTTCAAAGTATCCCTTCATATCGTTAATTTCCTTGTCTAATGTTTGAAGACATACTTTGCGTTTTGATATTAACAGACGCATTAATTCAAACGAACAGCTGTCAAGGATGCGATTCCATTCCAAAATAAATGATTCACTTTTGAAGTCTGTTGTAGGTTTTTTAAATAATCTCAGACCTCGTGGAATACGTTTTTGTTCAATATATTTTTCAATGGTTATCGCATCCCACAGCTGCTTGTTCTCATCAATCAGTAGTTTTTCTAATTTATCAGCCATATTTTCCATATCATGTGATACATTATCAACTGCGATGGGAATTTCCTCATCTGCAAAGATGCTATTAATGTCAATATTCCTACTGATTCTCTGAGCAAACAATTGAGACATAATTGTCCTGGAAAGCTGCTAACCTAAAAGGGGGAAATGCACATAAACAACAAAACAGGTAGCGCTAACCGCAATGTGTGTGGTGTAGTAACTATTACCTTATATATTAATTAAAACTATACATAAGGGGCTGCCTGGGACACAAAGCCTGACCCCCTGGTCAGGAAAACAGTATGGACAGGGAATAGTTCCGTGGGCGCCTATAAATTTTTTACCACTATAAAGGATATACGAAAACCAAGCCTGTTGGTTGTGAAGATTGTTGATCCTCACGGTGGGCTTGAAAACAAAGAGAAAGCACAACACATAGCGTAATACTGTTGAAACATTAAACAAACAACATATAAGACAACATATAACAGCTGAATACTGAAATGGTATTTTTAGGACAATAAAATCATTTAATAACAATTAATATTTACTATAATGCACAATTTGCATGGACATATAGATTTAAGCAATTAAAAATCTGAATAGGTGGTTCAACTGCTCCGTAGCACCAATGTTGATGATAGCAATGCCTACTCACCAGATGGAATAGGTTTGCAGGCAGTGGATATTTTAGAGAGTATCCCCTCTCATCTGTGTGCTGCTCTCTGCTTAGCTGGCGTCTCTGTCGGCTCGTGGGTGCAGCTCATCAGCAGGGACTCCTGCAGCTCCAGGAAGCACGTCTGAGCAGATGGAACTCAGCTGCAGCTGATTCAGCACGATGTCAGCCACGGACCACCGTGAGCTCGTCTATCTGCTGCTCACTGCTAGCTGGCGTCTCTATCCGCTCGTGGACGCAACTTGTCAGCAGGTACTCCTGCAGGGTGCCAAGCAGGGCGCTTGAATAATGGGAAACCGCAACAGCTGGTTCAACTCGTCGGCGGCTATAAGAGATGGTTAGCTGGCAGCTCACGTTGATTCACCGATGTACGGGGGGTACTACACCAATGTGTGCGGGGCTTGAACCTCCACCCTACGCGTTTCAAGAGCGATCTGCTCTCTTCCTCAGGGGTATATGAATAAAACAGTCCAAAATGTCCTTTAAATACTGACTTCACCATTTGGGTAAATAGTTCCACCTGTAGCTAATTGCACATGTGCTGTGCTTGTGATAAAGTTGCTCTTAGTGTGTTTGCAATCAGACACTGCACAGTGAGAATGTCTTTGAACAAAAAAGCTACTTACTATTTTGTACAGCTGTTATACATAATGACAACATTAAACATAACACAATATACAATGAACATATACTACTAACAACATATATATTTAAACATGACACAATAAACAATGAACATATATACTAACAACATATATATTTATGTATATAAACAAAAAATAAATGAATAAAAATATATTAAAAAAAAAAATGCATAATTTTAAGGTAGGACATAAAAAAAAAAAAAAAAAAAAAATTATTTAATATAATATTGCGAATTATGATTAGATAAAATGTATTAAACCAGTGATAGTGTGCTTATTTATGTAGGAGGAACCTACTGCTATAAGCGAATTTAAACACTAATGTATATGACATGTCACCTTATGTGGATGTATTTGGTACTAACCCACCAAAAAGGATTTCAAATCGAATTCTACATTTAAGCCCATTGGGGACAGAGTACATAACTCATAAATCCAATAGGACTCTCTTCTCCCCAATAGGCTCAATGTGTTACCTCCTCTCCAGTGTGGTACAATGCGCTCTATTCCTACGCACCTCAAACCTTTTGGGTCTTTATTGTGCACCTGAAGAAAATGATTAGACACATTGTGTGTGACTAAACCAGTTTTAATATTGTATATATGTTCATACAAACGTCTTTTTATAGCTCGCGTTGTCATACCCACATACTGCAGACCACACGGACATTCAAGTAAATATATAACAAAGGAACTACTACATGTAATATGTTGTTTAATTTTATACTGTTTATGTGTTTTATTTGATATAAAATTTATTTTTTTGTTACTGTATTTGCATGCCGTGCATTTGTTACAGAGAAAGTATCCCCCACAGAGTGTTGTGTCTCTTTGAACTGGCTGCAGCGATGGACAGCTGGGTGCCAGTCTCTGTCCTATATTAGGAGCTTTTGTGAATATAATATGTGGATATTCGGGTAGAATTCCCTCTAGTTCTTTATCCTTTTTCAATATTGGCCAGTATTTTCTTAAAGTTTTGCGTATGTTGGGTGCCATTTGGTTATATTGAGTGACAAATGACAAATTGCCTGATGAGTTAATATTTTTATTTTTATTTTTATATTGTAAGAGACTGGTTCTGTCCATCGCTGCAACTTCAGAGATAGTTCTATCCAACTCTAGTGGGGAGTACTTCCTCTCCACAAATTTTTGTTTTAAATCCTCGGCTTGAATTTTAAATGTATCTGGATGTGAGCTGTTTCTTTTCAGTCTAATGAACTGTCCCTTAGGGATGTTTTTGACCCATGTGGGGTTGTGGTGACTCTGTGCATGTAAATAATTATTTGATTGAACCGGTTTAAAATATGTGCTGGTGTGTATGTGATTATTAACTATAGTGATTTCTAAATCTAAAAATTCTATTTTATTAGTATTAGTGACAAACGTGAATTTTAAATTATTAGTGTTGTTATTCATATATAACTGAAACTGTGTTAACTGTGCTAAAGTGCCTGACCAGATAAAAATAATATCATCTATGTAGCGCCGCCACAGCACCAAGCTTGCACCATAGGGACAATTGGACCATATATGTTGTTTCTCCCAATATCCCATAAATATATTAGCATAACTAGGAGCAAACTTGGTGCCCATGGCGGTGCCACATACCTGCAAATAATAAGCTTTATTAAAGTGAAAAAAATTGTGACAAAGGATGAATTTAATTCCTAAAATCAAAAAATCTCTAAATTCTTTTGAAACAGATGGGTCATTTTTTAGGGTGTTTAAGACTGATTCACATCCTTGATCATGGTTGATTATGGTGTATAATGAATTGACGTCTGCGGTAACAAAAATATAATGGGGTTGCCACTGAATGTCCTGGAGTGTCTGCAGTATGTGGGTAGTATCCCGGAGGTAAGAAGGTAATTGTATGACATATTTCTGGAGTTGTCTATCTATATATTGAGATAAGTGTGATGTTAATGATTGAATGCCCGAAATGATGGGGCGGCCGGGGGGAAAATTTATATTTTTATGTATTTTAGGGATTATATAAAACAAGGGTAGTCTGGGGTGTTTATTGTAAAGAAAGTCAAATTCTTTTGGAGTAATTAAATTTTGATCTAAACCAAATGTTAAATAATTAAATAATTTTTGCTGGTAATGTGTAGTAGGATTCGCTGGGAGGAGTTGGTAAGTGGATATGTCACTTAGAATTCTCAGTGACTCTTGGATGTAATATGATTTATCCATGATTACCAACCCCCCCCCCTTATCCGCTGGTTTTATGATTATGTCTTCATTTTCTTCAAGTGCACGTAAAGTTATTTTTTCATCTTTACTAAGATTATCAGTCCTAACTTTGTGGTTTCTACTTAGGGTCTCTAGGTCATCTGTGACCATTTTAGCGAATGTGTCCACAAAGGGACCACTCACAAACCTAGGAAAGAATGTTGAGGGATTTCTGAACGTTGAATTGTTTGTATTTAGTGGTAAGTTAGTGTTGGTGTCCAGTCTAGATATGGCGTCTCTTTGAAAATATTTTTTGAGGCAAAGCTTGCGCACATATCTTTGGACATCAACATACAACTTAAAACTATCTGGCCCTATAACTGGAGCAAAGGATAAACCTTTTGATAATAGCTTAGTTTCTTTGATGGTAATTGGATGTTGGCTTATATTAAAGATATTTTGATAAGCACTTTGACTTACTGTTTTTGTACCTTGCCTAATTTTTCTCCCTCCTCTCGTTCCTCTAGAGTGTTTTTTCTTTTCCGATTGTCTTTCAGGGAGTTTTCTTTTCCCAATAAGTCTCTTATTACATCTCTTGCTTGTTTGGGCTCCCTCGTTTGTCGCCAGTCTAAAAAAGAGAACGTATTTTTCTCTTCTTCCCGACTGTGACCAGGGAGACGTTGTTCTCTATCTAGGTCTATAAGAGGTTGGTACTTATTCTGATGATGATATTGATCAAAGATATTGTCAGTATCTTTACCCTGTATGTTGACTAGAGGGCTTGGAGGAACAGGAGGGGCCGGGTGTTTGGCTTTTGTACTGCCAGTTACTGGTTTTATAGAAGATGGTGTTGAAGGTCTTCTAGACCTCTTAGGGGCTATAAATTGTACTGGATCAGAGGATATTTCGTTAGGTTTTACAATAGTTTTTTTATAATTTGAAGGAATTTTATGTGAATAATCCTTATTATACCTATATTTTTCATTATCATATCTGAGTTTTTTCCAATTTCTATAACATCCCGTGACATAATCATTTTTGTCCCTTTGGAACTTTGTTTGTTTTGAGATTATAGTATCTTTTTGTAATTTATCCATTTTTGTTTTAATTCTAGCTTCTAGCATTGGTAACTCACAATTATCTTTATACTTTTCAAAGTATCCCTTCATATCGTTAATTTCCTTGTCTAATGTTTGAAGACATACTTTGCGTTTTGATATTAACAGACGCATTAATTCAAACGAACAGCTGTCAAGGATGCGATTCCATTCCAAAATAAATGATTCACTTTTGAAGTCTGTTGTAGGTTTTTTAAATAATCTCAGACCTCGTGGAATACGTTTTTGTTCAATATATTTTTCAATGGTTATCGCATCCCACAGCTGCTTGTTCTCATCAATCAGTAGTTTTTCTAATTTATCAGCCATATTTTCCATATCATGTGATACATTATCAACTGCGATGGGAATTTCCTCATCTGCAAAGATGCTATTAATGTCAATATTCCTACTGATTCTCTGAGCAAACAATTGAGACATAATTGTCCTGGAAAGCTGCTAACCTAAAAGGGGGAAATGCACATAAACAACAAAACAGGTAGCGCTAACCGCAATGTGTGTGGTGTAGTAACTATTACCTTATATATTAATTAAAACTATACATAAGGGGCTGCCTGGGACACAAAGCCTGACCCCCTGGTCAGGAAAACAGTATGGACAGGGAATAGTTCCGTGGGCGCCTATAAATTTTTTACCACTATAAAGGATATACGAAAACCAAGCCTGTTGGTTGTGAAGATTGTTGATCCTCACGGTGGGCTTGAAAACAAAGAGAAAGCACAACACATAGCGTAATACTGTTGAAACATTAAACAAACAACATATAAGACAACATATAACAGCTGAATACTGAAATGGTATTTTTAGGACAATAAAATCATTTAATAACAATTAATATTTACTATAATGCACAATTTGCATGGACATATAGATTTAAGCAATTAAAAATCTGAATAGGTGGTTCAACTGCTCCGTAGCACCAATGTTGATGATAGCAATGCCTACTCACCAGATGGAATAGGTTTGCAGGCAGTGGATATTTTAGAGAGTATCCCCTCTCATCTGTGTGCTGCTCTCTGCTTAGCTGGCGTCTCTGTCGGCTCGTGGGTGCAGCTCATCAGCAGGGACTCCTGCAGCTCCAGGAAGCACGTCTGAGCAGATGGAACTCAGCTGCAGCTGATTCAGCACGATGTCAGCCACGGACCACCGTGAGCTCGTCTATCTGCTGCTCACTGCTAGCTGGCGTCTCTATCCGCTCGTGGACGCAACTTGTCAGCAGGTACTCCTGCAGGGCGCCAAGCAGGGCGCTTGAATAATGGGAAACCGCAACAGCTGGTTCAACTCGTCGGCGGCTATAAGAGATGGTTAGCTGGCAGCTCACGTTGATTCACCGATGTACGGGGGGTACTACACCAATGTGTGCGGGGCTTGAACCTCCACCCTACGCGTTTCAAGAGCGATCTGCTCTCTTCCTCAGGGGTATATGAATAAAACAGTCCAAAATGTCCTTTAAATACTGACTTCACCATTTGGGTAAATAGTTCCACCTGTAGCTAATTGCACATGTGCTGTGCTTGTGATAAAGTTGCTCTTAGTGTGTTTGCAATCAGACACTGCACAGTGAGAATGTCTTTGAACAAAAAAGCTACTTACTATTTTGTACAGCTGTTATACATAATGACAACATTAAACATAACACAATATACAATGAACATATACTACTAACAACATATATATTTAAACATGACACAATAAACAATGAACATATATACTAACAACATATATATTTATGTATATAAACAAAAAATAAATGAATAAAAATAAATTAAAAAAAAAAAATGCATAATTTTAAGGTAGGACATAAAAAAAAAAAAAAAAAAAATTATTTAATATAATATTGCGAATTATGATTAGATAAAATGTATTAAACCAGTGATTGTGTGCTTATTTATGTAGGAGGAACCTACTGCTATAAGCGAATTTAAACACTAATGTATATGACATGTCACCTTATGTGGATGTATTTGGTACTAACCCACCAAAAAGGATTTCAAATCGAATTCTACATTTAAGCCCATTGGGGACAGAGTACATAACTCATAAATCCAATAGGACTCTCTTCTCCCCAATAGGCTCAATGTATATCCTTTATAGTGGTAAAAAATTTATAGGCGCCCACGGAACTATTCCCTGTCCATACTGTTTTCCTGACCAGGGGGTCAGGCTTTGTGTCCCAGGCAGCCCCTTATGTATAGTTTTAATTAATATATAAGGTAATAGTTACTACACCACACACATTGCGGTTAGCGCTACCTGTTTTGTTGTTTATGTGCATTTCCCCCTTTTAGGTTAGCAGCTTTCCAGGACAATTATGTCTCAATTGTTTGCTCAGAGAATCAGTAGGAATATTGACATTAATAGCATCTTTGCAGATGAGGAAATTCCCATCGCAGTTGATAATGTATCACATGATATGGAAAATATGGCTGATAAATTAGAAAAACTACTGATTGATGAGAACAAGCAGCTGTTGGATGCGATAACCATTGAAAAATATATTGAACAAAAACGTATTCCACGAGGTCTGAGATTATTTAAAAAACCTACAACAGACTTCAAAAGTGAATCATTTATTTTGGAATGGAATCGCATCCTTGACAGCTGTTCGTTTGAATTAATGCGTCTGTTAATATCAAAACGCAAAGTATGTCTTCAAACATTAGACAAGGAAATTAACGATATGAAGGGATACTTTGAAAAGTATAAAGATAATTGTGAGTTACCAATGCTAGAAGCTAGAATTAAAACAAAAATGGATAAATTACAAAAAGATACTATAATCTCAAAACAAACAAAGTTCCAAAGGGACAAAAATGATTATGTCACGGGATGTTATAGAAATTGGAAAAAACTCAGATATGATAATGAAAAATATAGGTATAATAAGGATTATTCACATAAAATTCCTTCAAATTATAAAAAAACTATTGTAAAACCTAATGAAATATCCTCTGATCCAGTACAATTTATAGCCCCTAAGAGGTCTAGAAGACCTTCAACACCATCTTCTATAAAACCAGTAACTGGCAGTACAAAAGCCAAACACCCGGCCCCTCCTGTTCCTCCAAGCCCTCTAGTCAACATACAGGGTAAAGATACTGACAATATCTTTGATCAATATCATCATCAGAATAAGTACCAACCTCTTATAGACCTAGATAGAGAACAACGTCTCCCTGGTCACAGTCGGGAAGAAGAGAAAAATACGTTCTCTTTTTTAGACTGGCGACAAACGAGGGAGCCCAAACAAGCAAGAGATGTAATAAGAGACTTATTGGGAAAAGAAAACTCCCTGAAAGACAATCGGAAAAGAAAAAACACTCTAGAGGAACGAGAGGAGGGAGAAAAATTAGGCAAGGTACAAAAACAGTAAGTCAAAGTGCTTATCAAAATATCTTTAATATAAGCCAACATCCAATTACCATCAAAGAAACTAAGCTATTATCAAAAGGTTTATCCTTTGCTCCAGTTACAGGGCCAGATAATTTTAAGTTGTATGTTGATGTCCAAAGATATGTGCGCAAGCTTTGCCTCAAAAAATATTTTCAAAGAGACGCCATATCTAGACTGGACACCAACACTAACTTACCACTAAATACAAACAATTCAACGTTCAGAAATCCCTCAACATTCTTTCCTAGGTTTGTGAGTGGTCCCTTTGTGGACACATTCGCTAAAATGGTCACAGATGACCTAGAGACCCTAAGTAGAAACCACAAAGTTAGGACTGATAATCTTAGTAAAGATGAAAAAATAACTTTACGTGCACTTGAAGAAAATGAAGACATAATCATAAAACCAGCGGATAAGGGGGGGGGGTTGGTAATCATGGATAAATCATATTACATCCAAGAGTCACTGAGAATTCTAAGTGACATATCCACTTACCAACTCCTCCCAGCGAATCCTACTACACATTACCAGCAAAAATTATTTAATTATTTAACATTTGGTTTAGATCAAAATTTAATTACTCCAAAAGAATTTGACTTTCTTTACAATAAACACCCCAGACTACCCTTGTTTTATATAATCCCTAAAATACATAAAAATATAAATTTTCCCCCCGGCCGCCCCATCATTTCGGGCATTCAATCATTAACATCACACTTATCTCAATATATAGATAGACAACTCCAGAAATATGTCATACAATTACCTTCTTACCTCCGGGATACTACCCACATACTGCAGACACTCCAGGACATTCAGTGGCAACCCCATTATATTTTTGTTACCGCAGACGTCAATTCATTATACACCATAATCAACCATGATCAAGGATGTGAATCAGTCTTAAACACCCTAAAAAATGACCCATCTGTTTCAAAAGAATTTAGAGATTTTTTGATTTTAGGAATTAAATTCATCCTTTGTCACAATTTTTTTCACTTTAATAAAGCTTATTATTTGCAGGTATGTGGCACCGCCATGGGCACCAAGTTTGCTCCTAGTTATGCTAATATATTTATGGGATATTGGGAGAAACAACATATATGGTCCAATTGTCCCTATGGTGCAAGCTTGGTGCTGTGGCGGCGCTACATAGATGATATTATTTTTATCTGGTCAGGCACTTTAGCACAGTTAACACAGTTTCAGTTATATATGAATAACAACACTAATAATTTAAAATTCACGTTTGTCACTAATACTAATAAAATAGAATTTTTAGATTTAGAAATCACTATAGTTAATAATCACATACACACCAGCACATATTTTAAACCGGTTCAATCAAATAATTATTTACATGCACAGAGTCACCACAACCCCACATGGGTCAAAAACATCCCTAAGGGACAGTTCATTAGACTGAAAAGAAACAGCTCACATCCAGATACATTTAAAATTCAAGCCGAGGATTTAAAACAAAAATTTGTGGAGAGGAAGTACTCCCCACTAGAGTTGGATAGAACTATCTCTGAAGTTGCAGCGATGGACAGAACCAGTCTCTTACAATATAAAAATAAAAATAAAAATATTAACTCATCAGGCAATTTGTCATTTGTCACTCAATATAACCAAATGGCACCCAACATACGCAAAACTTTAAGAAAATACTGGCCAATATTGAAAAAGGATAAAGAACTAGAGGGAATTCTACCCGAATATCCACATATTATATTCACAAAAGCTCCTAATATAGGACAGAGACTGGCACCCAGCTGTCCATCGCTGCAGCCAGTTCAAAGAGACACAACACTCTGTGGGGGATACTTTCTCTGTAACAAATGCACGGCATGCAAATACAGTAACAAAAAAATAAATTTTATATCAAATAAAACACATAAACAGTATAAAATTAAACAACATATTACATGTAGTAGTTCCTTTGTTATATATTTACTTGAATGTCCGTGTGGTCTGCAGTATGTGGGTATGACAACGCGAGCTATAAAAAGACGTTTGTATGAACATATATACAATATTAAAACTGGTTTAGTCACACACAATGTGTCTAATCATTTTCTTCAGGTGCACAATAAAGACCCAAAAGGTTTGAGGTGCGTAGGAATAGAGCGCATTGTACCACACTGGAGAGGAGGTAACACATTGAGCCTATTGGGGAGAAGAGAGTCCTATTGGATTTATGAGTTATGTACTCTGTCCCCAATGGGCTTAAATGTAGAATTCGATTTGAAATCCTTTTTGGTGGGTTAGTACCAAATACATCCACATAAGGTGACATGTCATATACATTAGTGTTTAAATTCGCTTATAGCAGTAGGTTCCTCCTACATAAATAAGCACACTATCACTGGTTTAATACATTTTATCTAATCATAATTCGCAATATTATATTAAATAATTTTTTTTTTTTTTTTTTTTTATGTCCTACCTTAAAATTATGCATTTTTTTTTTTAATATATTTTTATTCATTTATTTTTTGTTTATATACATAAATATATATGTTGTTAGTATATATGTTCATTGTTTATTGTGTCATGTTTAAATATATATGTTGTTAGTAGTATATGTTCATTGTATATTGTGTTATGTTTAATGTTGTCATTATGTATAACAGCTGTACAAAATAGTAAGTAGCTTTTTTGTTCAAAGACATTCTCACTGTGCAGTGTCTGATTGCAAACACACTAAGAGCAACTTTATCACAAGCACAGCACATGTGCAATTAGCTACAGGTGGAACTATTTACCCAAATGGTGAAGTCAGTATTTAAAGGACATTTTGGACTGTTTTATTCATATACCCCTGAGGAAGAGAGCAGATCGCTCTTGAAACGCGTAGGGTGGAGGTTCAAGCCCCGCACACATTGGTGTAGTACCCCCCGTACATCGGTGAATCAACGTGAGCTGCCAGCTAACCATCTCTTATAGCCGCCGACGAGTTGAACCAGCTGTTGCGGTTTCCCATTATTCAAGCGCCCTGCTTGGCGCCCTGCAGGAGTACCTGCTGACAAGTTGCGTCCACGAGCGGATAGAGACGCCAGCTAGCAGTGAGCAGCAGATAGACGAGCTCACGGTGGTCCGTGGCTGACATCGTGCTGAATCAGCTGCAGCTGAGTTCCATCTGCTCAGACGTGCTTCCTGGAGCTGCAGGAGTCCCTGCTGATGAGCTGCACCCACGAGCCGACAGAGACGCCAGCTAAGCAGAGAGCAGCACACAGATGAGAGGGGATACTCTCTAAAATATCCACTGCCTGCAAACCTATTCCATCTGGTGAGTAGGCATTGCTATCATCAACATTGGTGCTACGGAGCAGTTGAACCACCTATTCAGATTTTTAATTGCTTAAATCTATATGTCCATGCAAATTGTGCATTATAGTAAATATTAATTGTTATTAAATGATTTTATTGTCCTAAAAATACCATTTCAGTATTCAGCTGTTATATGTTGTCTTATATGTTGTTTGTTTAATGTTTCAACAGTATTACGCTATGTGTTGTGCTTTCTCTTTGTTTTCAAGCCCACCGTGAGGATCAACAATCTTCACAACCAACAGGCTTGGTTTTCGTATATCCTTTATAGTGGTAAAAAATTTATAGGCGCCCACGGAACTATTCCCTGTCCATACTGTTTTCCTGACCAGGGGGTCAGGCTTTGTGTCCCAGGCAGCCCCTTATGTATAGTTTTAATTAATATATAAGGTAATAGTTACTACACCACACACATTGCGGTTAGCGCTACCTGTTTTGTTGTTTATGTGCATTTCCCCCTTTTAGGTTAGCAGCTTTCCAGGACAATTATGTCTCAATTGTTTGCTCAGAGAATCAGTAGGAATATTGACATTAATAGCATCTTTGCAGATGAGGAAATTCCCATCGCAGTTGATAATGTATCACATGATATGGAAAATATGGCTGATAAATTAGAAAAACTACTGATTGATGAGAACAAGCAGCTGTGGGATGCGATAACCATTGAAAAATATATTGAACAAAAACGTATTCCACGAGGTCTGAGATTATTTAAAAAACCTACAACAGACTTCAAAAGTGAATCATTTATTTTGGAATGGAATCGCATCCTTGACAGCTGTTCGTTTGAATTAATGCATCTGTTAATATCAAAACGCAAAGTATGTCTTCAAACATTAGACAAGGAAATTAACGATATGAAGGGATACTTTGAAAAGTATAAAGATAATTGTGAGTTACCAATGCTAGAAGCTAGAATTAAAACAAAAATGGATAAATTACAAAAAGATACTATAATCTCAAAACAAACAAAGTTCCAAAGGGACAAAAATGATTATGTCACGGGATGTTATAGAAATTGGAAAAAACTCAGATATGATAATGAAAAATATAGGTATAATAAGGATTATTCACATAAAATTCCTTCAAATTATAAAAAAACTATTGTAAAACCTAACGAAATATCCTCTGATCCAGTACAATTTATAGCCCCTAAGAGGTCTAGAAGACCTTCAACACCATCTTCTATAAAACCAGTAACTGGCAGTACAAAAGCCAAACACCCGGCCCCTCCTGTTCCTCCAAGCCCTCTAGTCAACATACAGGGTAAAGATACTGACAATATCTTTGATCAATATCATCATCAGAATAAGTACCAACCTCTTATAGACCTAGATAGAGAACAACGTCTCCCTGGTCACAGTCGGGAAGAAGAGAAAAATACGTTCTCTTTTTTAGACTGGCGACAAACGAGGGAGCCCAAACAAGCAAGAGATGTAATAAGAGACTTATTGGGAAAAGAAAACTCCCTGAAAGACAATCGGAAAAGAAAAAACACTCTAGAGGAACGAGAGGAGGGAGAAAAATTAGGCAAGGTACAAAAACAGTAAGTCAAAGTGCTTATCAAAATATCTTTAATATAAGCCAACATCCAATTACCATCAAAGAAACTAAGCTATTATCAAAAGGTTTATCCTTTGCTCCAGTTATAGGGCCAGATAGTTTTAAGTTGTATGTTGATGTCCAAAGATATGTGCGCAAGCTTTGCCTCAAAAAATATTTTCAAAGAGACGCCATATCTAGACTGGACACCAACACTAACTTACCACTAAATACAAACAATTCAACGTTCAGAAATCCCTCAACATTCTTTCCTAGGTTTGTGAGTGGTCCCTTTGTGGACACATTCGCTAAAATGGTCACAGATGACCTAGAGACCCTAAGTAGAAACCACAAAGTTAGGACTGATAATCTTAGTAAAGATGAAAAAATAACTTTACGTGCACTTGAAGAAAATGAAGACATAATCATAAAACCAGCGGATAAGGGGGGGGGGTTGGTAATCATGGATAAATCATATTACATCCAAGAGTCACTGAGAATTCTAAGTGACATATCCACTTACCAACTCCTCCCAGCGAATCCTACTACACATTACCAGCAAAAATTATTTAATTATTTAACATTTGGTTTAGATCAAAATTTAATTACTCCAAAAGAATTTGACTTTCTTTACAATAAACACCCCAGACTACCCTTGTTTTATATAATCCCTAAAATACATAAAAATATAAATTTTCCCCCCGGCCGCCCCATCATTTCGGGCATTCAATCATTAACATCACACTTATCTCAATATATAGATAGACAACTCCAGAAATATGTCATACAATTACCTTCTTACCTCCGGGATACTACCCACATACTGCAGACACTCCAGGACATTCAGTGGCAACCCCATTATATTTTTGTTACCGCAGACGTCAATTCATTATACACCATAATCAACCATGATCAAGGATGTGAATCAGTCTTAAACACCCTAAAAAATGACCCATCTGTTTCAAAAGAATTTAGAGATTTTTTGATTTTAGGAATTAAATTCATCCTTTGTCACAATTTTTTTCACTTTAATAAAGCTTATTATTTGCAGGTATGTGGCACCGCCATGGGCACCAAGTTTGCTCCTAGTTATGCTAATATATTTATGGGATATTGGGAGAAACAACATATATGGTCCAATTGTCCCTATGGTGCAAGCTTGGTGCTGTGGCGGCGCTACATAGATGATATTATTTTTATCTGGTCAGGCACTTTAGCACAGTTAACACAGTTTCAGTTATATATGAATAACAACACTAATAATTTAAAATTCACGTTTGTCACTAATACTAATAAAATAGAATTTTTAGATTTAGAAATCACTATAGTTAATAATCACATACACACCAGCACATATTTTAAACCGGTTCAATCAAATAATTATTTACATGCACAGAGTCACCACAACCCCACATGGGTCAAAAACATCCCTAAGGGACAGTTCATTAGACTGAAAAGAAACAGCTCACATCCAGATACATTTAAAATTCAAGCCGAGGATTTAAAACAAAAATTTGTGGAGAGGAAGTACTCCCCACTAGAGTTGGATAGAACTATCTCTGAAGTTGCAGCGATGGACAGAACCAGTCTCTTACAATATAAAAATAAAAATAAAAATATTAACTCATCAGGCAATTTGTCATTTGTCACTCAATATAACCAAATGGCACCCAACATACGCAAAACTTTAAGAAAATACTGGCCAATATTGAAAAAGGATAAAGAACTAGAGGGAATTCTACCCGAATATCCACATATTATATTCACAAAAGCTCCTAATATAGGACAGAGACTGGCACCCAGCTGTCCATCGCTGCAGCCAGTTCAAAGAGACACAACACTCTGTGGGGGATACTTTCTCTGTAACAAATGCACGGCATGCAAATACAGTAACAAAAAAATAAATTTTATATCAAATAAAACACATAAACAGTATAAAATTAAACAACATATTACATGTAGTAGTTCCTTTGTTATATATTTACTTGAATGTCCGTGTGGTCTGCAGTATGTGGGTATGACAACGCGAGCTATAAAAAGACGTTTGTATGAACATATATACAATATTAAAACTGGTTTAGTCACACACAATGTGTCTAATCATTTTCTTCAGGTGCACAATAAAGACCCAAAAGGTTTGAGGTGCGTAGGAATAGAGCGCATTGTACCACACTGGAGAGGAGGTAACACATTGAGCCTATTGGGGAGAAGAGAGTCCTATTGGATTTATGAGTTATGTACTCTGTCCCCAATGGGCTTAAATGTAGAATTCGATTTGAAATCCTTTTTGGTGGGTTAGTACCAAATACATCCACATAAGGTGACATGTCATATACATTAGTGTTTAAATTCGCTTATAGCAGTAGGTTCCTCCTACATAAATAAGCACACTATCACTGGTTTAATACATTTTATCTAATCATAATTCGCAATATTATATTAAATAATTTTTTTTTTTTTTTTTTTTTATGTCCTACCTTAAAATTATGCATTTTTTTTTTTAATATATTTTTATTCATTTATTTTTTGTTTATATACATAAATATATATGTTGTTAGTATATATGTTCATTGTTTATTGTGTCATGTTTAAATATATATGTTGTTAGTAGTATATGTTCATTGTATATTGTGTTATGTTTAATGTTGTCATTATGTATAACAGCTGTACAAAATAGTAAGTAGCTTTTTTGTTCAAAGACATTCTCACTGTGCAGTGTCTGATTGCAAACACACTAAGAGCAACTTTATCACAAGCACAGCACATGTGCAATTAGCTACAGGTGGAACTATTTACCCAAATGGTGAAGTCAGTATTTAAAGGACATTTTGGACTGTTTTATTCATATACCCCTGAGGAAGAGAGCAGATCGCTCTTGAAACGCGTAGGGTGGAGGTTCAAGCCCCGCACACATTGGTGTAGTACCCCCCGTACATCGGTGAATCAACGTGAGCTGCCAGCTAACCATCTCTTATAGCCGCCGACGAGTTGAACCAGCTGTTGCGGTTTCCCATTATTCAAGCGCCCTGCTTGGCGCCCTGCAGGAGTACCTGCTGACAAGTTGCGTCCACGAGCGGATAGAGACGCCAGCTAGCAGTGAGCAGCAGATAGACGAGCTCACGGTGGTCCGTGGCTGACATCGTGCTGAATCAGCTGCAGCTGAGTTCCATCTGCTCAGACGTGCTTCCTGGAGCTGCAGGAGTCCCTGCTGATGAGCTGCACCCACGAGCCGACAGAGACGCCAGCTAAGCAGAGAGCAGCACACAGATGAGAGGGGATACTCTCTAAAATATCCACTGCCTGCAAACCTATTCCATCTGGTGAGTAGGCATTGCTATCATCAACATTGGTGCTACGGAGCAGTTGAACCACCTATTCAGATTTTTAATTGCTTAAATCTATATGTCCATGCAAATTGTGCATTATAGTAAATATTAATTGTTATTAAATGATTTTATTGTCCTAAAAATACCATTTCAGTATTCAGCTGTTATATGTTGTCTTATATGTTGTTTGTTTAATGTTTCAACAGTATTACGCTATGTGTTGTGCTTTCTCTTTGTTTTCAAGCCCACCGTGAGGATCAACAATCTTCACAACCAACAGGCTTGGTTTTCGTATATCCTTTATAGTGGTAAAAAATTTATAGGCGCCCACGGAACTATTCCCTGTCCATACTGTTTTCCTGACCAGGGGGTCAGGCTTTGTGTCCCAGGCAGCCCCTTATGTATAGTTTTAATTAATATATAAGGTAATAGTTACTACACCACACACATTGCGGTTAGCGCTACCTGTTTTGTTGTTTATGTGCATTTCCCCCTTTTAGGTTAGCAGCTTTCCAGGACAATTATGTCTCAATTGTTTGCTCAGAGAATCAGTAGGAATATTGACATTAATAGCATCTTTGCAGATGAGGAAATTCCCATCGCAGTTGATAATGTATCACATGATATGGAAAATATGGCTGATAAATTAGAAAAACTACTGATTGATGAGAACAAGCAGCTGTGGGATGCGATAACCATTGAAAAATATATTGAACAAAAACGTATTCCACGAGGTCTGAGATTATTTAAAAAACCTACAACAGACTTCAAAAGTGAATCATTTATTTTGGAATGGAATCGCATCCTTGACAGCTGTTCGTTTGAATTAATGCGTCTGTTAATATCAAAACGCAAAGTATGTCTTCAAACATTAGACAAGGAAATTAACGATATGAAGGGATACTTTGAAAAGTATAAAGATAATTGTGAGTTACCAATGCTAGAAGCTAGAATTAAAACAAAAATGGATAAATTACAAAAAGATACTATAATCTCAAAACAAACAAAATTCCAAAGGGACAAAAATGATTATGTCACGGGATGTTATAGAAATTGGAAAAAACTCAGATATGATAATGAAAAATATAGGTATAATAAGGATTATTCACATAAAATTCCTTCAAATTATAAAAAAACTATTGTAAAACCTAACGAAATATCCTCTGATCCAGTACAATTTATAGCCCCTAAGAGGTCTAGAAGACCTTCAACACCATCTTCTATAAAACCAGTAACTGGCAGTACAAAAGCCAAACACCCGGCCCCTCCTGTTCCTCCAAGCCCTCTAGTCAACATACAGGGTAAAGATACTGACAATATCTTTGATCAATATCATCATCAGAATAAGTACCAACCTCTTATAGACCTAGATAGAGAACAACGTCTCCCTGGTCACAGTCGGGAAGAAGAGAAAAATACGTTCTCTTTTTTAGACTGGCGACAAACGAGGGAGCCCAAACAAGCAAGAGATGTAATAAGAGACTTATTGGGAAAAGAAAACTCCCTGAAAGACAATCGGAAAAGAAAAAACACTCTAGAGGAACGAGAGGAGGGAGAAAAATTAGGCAAGGTACAAAAACAGTAAGTCAAAGTGCTTATCAAAATATCTTTAATATAAGCCAACATCCAATTACCATCAAAGAAACTAAGCTATTATCAAAAGGTTTATCCTTTGCTCCAGTTATAGGGCCAGATAGTTTTAAGTTGTATGTTGATGTCCAAAGATATGTGCGCAAGCTTTGCCTCAAAAAATATTTTCAAAGAGACGCCATATCTAGACTGGACACCAACACTAACTTACCACTAAATACAAACAATTCAACGTTCAGAAATCCCTCAACATTCTTTCCTAGGTTTGTGAGTGGTCCCTTTGTGGACACATTCGCTAAAATGGTCACAGATGACCTAGAGACCCTAAGTAGAAACCACAAAGTTAGGACTGATAATCTTAGTAAAGATGAAAAAATAACTTTACGTGCACTTGAAGAAAATGAAGACATAATCATAAAACCAGCGGATAAGGGGGGGGGGGTTGGTAATCATGGATAAATCATATTACATCCAAGAGTCACTGAGAATTCTAAGTGACATATCCACTTACCAACTCCTCCCAGCGAATCCTACTACACATTACCAGCAAAAATTATTTAATTATTTAACATTTGGTTTAGATCAAAATTTAATTACTCCAAAAGAATTTGACTTTCTTTACAATAAACACCCCAGACTACCCTTGTTTTATATAATCCCTAAAATACATAAAAATATAAATTTTCCCCCCGGCCGCCCCATCATTTCGGGCATTCAATCATTAACATCACACTTATCTCAATATATAGATAGACAACTCCAGAAATATGTCATACAATTACCTTCTTACCTCCGGGGTACTACCCACATACTGCAGACACTCCAGGACATTCAGTGGCAACCCCATTATATTTTTGTTACCGCAGACGTCAATTCATTATACACCATAATCAACCATGATCAAGGATGTGAATCAGTCTTAAACACCCTAAAAAATGACCCATCTGTTTCAAAAGAATTTAGAGATTTTTTGATTTTAGGAATTAAATTCATCCTTTGTCACAATTTTTTTCACTTTAATAAAGCTTATTATTTGCAGGTATGTGGCACCGCCATGGGCACCAAGTTTGCTCCTAGTTATGCTAATATATTTATGGGATATTGGGAGAAACAACATATATGGTCCAATTGTCCCTATGGTGCAAGCTTGGTGCTGTGGCGGCGCTACATAGATGATATTATTTTTATCTGGTCAGGCACTTTAGCACAGTTAACACAGTTTCAGTTATATATGAATAACAACACTAATAATTTAAAATTCACGTTTGTCACTAATACTAATAAAATAGAATTTTTAGATTTAGAAATCACTATAGTTAATAATCACATACACACCAGCACATATTTTAAACCGGTTCAATCAAATAATTATTTACATGCACAGAGTCACCACAACCCCACATGGGTCAAAAACATCCCTAAGGGACAGTTCATTAGACTGAAAAGAAACAGCTCACATCCAGATACATTTAAAATTCAAGCCGAGGATTTAAAACAAAAATTTGTGGAGAGGAAGTACTCCCCACTAGAGTTGGATAGAACTATCTCTGAAGTTGCAGCGATGGACAGAACCAGTCTCTTACAATATAAAAATAAAAATAAAAATATTAACTCATCAGGCAATTTGTCATTTGTCACTCAATATAACCAAATGGCACCCAACATACGCAAAACTTTAAGAAAATACTGGCCAATATTGAAAAAGGATAAAGAACTAGAGGGAATTCTACCCGAATATCCACATATTATATTCACAAAAGCTCCTAATATAGGACAGAGACTGGCACCCAGCTGTCCATCGCTGCAGCCAGTTCAAAGAGACACAACACTCTGTGGGGGATACTTTCTCTGTAACAAATGCACGGCATGCAAATACAGTAACAAAAAAATAAATTTTATATCAAATAAAACACATAAACAGTATAAAATTAAACAACATATTACATGTAGTAGTTCCTTTGTTATATATTTACTTGAATGTCCGTGTGGTCTGCAGTATGTGGGTATGACAACGCGAGCTATAAAAAGACGTTTGTATGAACATATATACAATATTAAAACTGGTTTAGTCACACACAATGTTTCTAATCATTTTCTTCAGGTGCACAATAAAGACCCAAAAGGTTTGAGGTGCGTAGGAATAGAGCGCATTGTACCACACTGGAGAGGAGGTAACACATTGAGCCTATTGGGGAGAAGAGAGTCCTATTGGATTTATGAGTTATGTACTCTGTCCCCAATGGGCTTAAATGTAGAATTCGATTTGAAATCCTTTTTGGTGGGTTAGTACCAAATACATCCACATAAGGTGACATGTCATATACATTAGTGTTTAAATTCGCTTATAGCAGTAGGTTCCTCCTACATAAATAAGCACACTATCACTGGTTTAATACATTTTATCTAATCATAATTCGCAATATTATATTAAATAATTTTTTTTTTTTTTTTTTTTATGTCCTACCCTAAAATTATGCATTTTTTTTTTTTAATTTTTTTTTATTCATTTATTTTTTGTTTATATACATAAATATATATGTTGTTAGTATATATGTTCATTGTTTATTGTGTCATGTTTAAATATATATGTTGTTAGTAGTATATGTTCATTGTATATTGTGTTATGTTTAATGTTGTCATTATGTATAACAGCTGTACAAAATAGTAAGTAGCTTTTTTGTTCAAAGACATTCTCACTGTGCAGTGTCTGATTGCAAACACACTAAGAGCAACTTTATCACAAGCACAGCACATGTGCAATTAGCTACAGGTGGAACTATTTACCCAAATGGTGAAGTCAGTATTTAAAGGACATTTTGGACTGTTTTATTCATATACCCCTGAGGAAGAGAGCAGATCGCTCTTGAAACGCGTAGGGTGGAGGTTCAAGCCCCGCACACATTGGTGTAGTACCCCCCGTACATCGGTGAATCAACGTGAGCTGCCAGCTAACCATCTCTTATAGCCGCCGACGAGTTGAACCAGCTGTTGCGGTTTCCCATTATTCAAGCGCCCTGCTTGGCGCCCTGCAGGAGTACCTGCTGACAAGTTGCGTCCACGAGCGGATAGAGACGCCAGCTAGCAGTGAGCAGCAGATAGACGAGCTCACGGTGGTCCGTGGCTGACATCGTGCTGAATCAGCTGCAGCTGAGTTCCATCTGCTCAGACGTGCTTCCTGGAGCTGCAGGAGTCCCTGCTGATGAGCTGCACCCACGAGCCGACAGAGACGCCAGCTAAGCAGAGAGCAGCACACAGATGAGAGGGGATACTCTCTAAAATATCCACTGCCTGCAAACCTATTCCATCTGGTGAGTAGGCATTGCTATCATCAACATTGGTGCTACGGAGCAGTTGAACCACCTATTCAGATTTTTAATTGCTTAAATCTATATGTCCATGCAAATTGTGCATTATAGTAAATATTAATTGTTATTAAATGATTTTATTGTCCTAAAAATACCATTTCAGTATTCAGCTGTTATATGTTGTCTTATATGTTGTTTGTTTAATGTTTCAACAGTATTACGCTATGTGTTGTGCTTTCTCTTTGTTTTCAAGCCCACCGTGAGGATCAACAATCTTCACAACCAACAGGCTTGGTTTTCGTATATCCTTTATAGTGGTAAAAA
Source organism: Ascaphus truei (assembly GCF_040206685.1). NCBI lineage: Eukaryota > Metazoa > Chordata > Amphibia > Anura > Ascaphidae > Ascaphus > Ascaphus truei. Next base: position 80,573,891 of record NC_134487.1, on the reverse strand, counting down.
ATTTATAGGCGCCCACGGAACTATTCCCTGTCCATACTAGTATTTGATATGTATTATCTGTCCGTTTATGTTTTATGTTTCTCCTTTGTGTACAGTATATGTTTTTGTTCGAGACGCTGAGAGTCCCAAAGTACACATCTGCGCATGAGCAAGTTTATTCTGATGTACTGCACCTTTAATCCGGGACTATATATATCGGGACATACAGGGACTACTTTTTTATACTACGTCTACCCCTGAGGAAGAAAGCTAGACTTTCGAAACGCGTAGGGTGTCTCTGAGAGGTCCTCCTGACTCGGTGGTGTATCCTATCCCCCTTGGAACCTGCTAACAGATGCTCGTTGACTGCCGAATTCGGGCGGATATCCATCCGCGCTTGCAGTAGCTCCGTTTGGCGCGCTTCCAGCAGCCGAGCAGAAGGGAACTGCCATTCCCCGGCTGACACGAGATTCTTCAGTGTCCACGGCGCACAGAGGCGGATGCCACATACAGAGGGAGCAAGCACCACGGTATACAACCAACGTGTGAGCCCAGCAGTCCAGTGCAGCAGCAGCCATCCATAGAGGGGATACTCTAAAATATCCACTGCCTGTTACCTTCTTACTTTTGGTAAGCAGGTACCCCCACCTGAGTTGGAGAGTCCTAACAGATTCTATTTTATGTATTTTATGTAATTTTAATGATATGCTTTATTAAATGTGTTTGTAATTGGTCACCTGTTGTTCTCAGCGTCAGTCTTATGTTATATGTTTGTATGTATGCCTAACAGTATTACACTATGTTGTGATTTTTTTTTTCCCTTACATGGTCTCCCATCACATGTGGAACATCTATTCCCAGGAGAAAAATTCACACCACTGGTTGTATATTTTCATTACTATTATTATATGTCTATTATTTAATAGTGTAGAGCGCCATTGATATATATTTTTGCACTGTTTAACACCTGACTGGGGTTCAGGGATATATCACAGGCTGCCTACATATAGGATAAAGCGCCACCAATTTGTTGTTCATCTTGTATCTTGTCCCCCTTGGGTTGGCAGCTTAATCCATACATATTGATATGTCTCAGTTGTTTGCTCTACGAGCTAATCGTCACATTGATATAGATAAAATCTTCTCAGATGATGACCCCCCTGTTATTATGGAGGAAACTCCAGACAATATGTATGACCTTGTCGAAAGACTTGAAAAATCACTCATGAGTGAAATCAAGCAAATGTGGGACGTAATTACTCTTGAGAAGTATGTTGAGCAGAAAAGAATACCACGTGGATTAAGAATATTTAAACCATCCACGACAGACTTTCACAGTGAGGAGTTCCTTTTGGAGTGGAACAGAATCCTTGATAACTGTTCCTTTGAACTTATTCGATTGCTCATATCCAAGCGCAAAATTCTGCTTCAAACACTGGATAGTGAGATTAATCATTTAAAGGAACAGTTCGAGGTTTTCAAAGATCATAGCGAATTACCAGCTCTGGAAAATAAAATTAAAATCAAGATGGATACTTTCCAGAAGGAAATTATAGGCCGCAAACAGTCTAAATTTCATAGGGACAGAATAGACTATAAGACGGGGTGTTACAGAAGTTGGAAGAAAACATCTAAAGACACTGCTAAATATAGACATCCCAAAGCCACCACTCCTAAAGATTATTCCCACAAAATACCGAACCACTATAAGAAAGTGATAAATAGTAGTAAAGAGACTACTCCCAAACCGGTACAGTTTCTGTCCCCCAAACCTAAGAGGGTTGATAGGCGTACTAAGCCTAATCAATCAAACAATCCTGAAACACCAATTGAACATCTGGATAGGGAAATTGATAGTATCTTTGAGCGTTACCAGCATAACAACAAGTACCAACCACTGGTGGACTTTGAGCAAGAAATTAACAGCTCTAATAAAACTAAAGAGGATAAACCTACCTTTTCTTTTTTAGACTGGCGGAGGACACGAGAGCAGCAGAATGCCAAAGAAGCTATAAAAGATCTGCTAGGGAAAGAAGGGACATCAAAGGACAGGAAAAGAAAAAACACAATAGAGGAAAGAGAGGAGGCAGAAAGATTAGGGAAACAAATAAGACGGTAACTCCCACCTACACTAACATATTTAACATCAGTCAACAACCCATATCTAATAAAGAAAAGGCGGTTCTTTCAAAAGGACTATCTTTTGTCCCAGTTATAGGCCCGAACAGTTTTCAACTGTACATAGACGTACAAAAATATGTAAGAAAATTATGTCTAAAAAAATATTTTGTTCAAGATGCGGTGTCACGCCTGGATAGTAGCTCCAACCTCCCCATTAACCCTGCACCTACCACCCATTCCACGTTCAAAAAACCCTCTACTTTTTTTCCCAGATTCGCCGGTGGGCCGTTTGTCAACACATTTGCACAGATGGTCACCGACGACCTGGAACAGCAGAGTCGTAACTATAAATTAACTACACATAACCTTAATATGGAGGAAAAACAACTGTTACGTGCACTTGGAGAGAATGGCTCGATCGTAATGAAACCAGCAGACAAAGGAGGGGGGTTGGTAATTATGGATAAAACATACTATCTTCAGGAATCAATGCGTATCCTTGAGGATATCTCTACTTACCAACCCCTCCCCTCTAATCCCACAGATAATTATTCACAACAATTACTTACATTTCTTAATACAGGATTGGATAACAATGCCATTACCAAACAGGAATTTGAATTTCTGTATAACCAATTCCCTATAATTCCCATTTTCTATATTATACCTAAAATTCATAAAAATTTGGAACAACCGCCTGGACGCCCCATTATGTCAGGGATCCGGTCCCTCACATCAAATTTGTCACAATTTATCGATCATTATCTCCAACCGTATGTCATAAAACTCCCTTCATATCTTAGGGACACTACCCACATGCTGCAGACAATCAAGGACATTCAATGGCAATCACATTTTTATTTAGTTACAGCTGACGTCACCTCACTCTACACTGTTATCGACCACGTTTAGGGTTGTGATGCTGTTGGCCAATTTCTAGATAATGATCCATCCATCACATCATCAATTAAATCATTTATTACCACAGGCATTGAATTCATACTTTCTCATAATTATTTTAATTTTAATGATTTATATTATCTACAGATATGTGGCACCGCCATGGGTACCAGGTTTGCTCCAAGTTATGCTAATTTGTTCATGGGCAGTTGGGAAAATCAATACATCTGGTCCAACTGTCCCTTTGGAGCGAACCTGGTCCTATGGCGGCGCTACATAGATGATATTTTCTTTATTTGGTCTGGTTCACTAGAGGAACTAGACAGTTTCCAAACATACATGAATAATAATCCATTTAATTTAAAATTTTCTTTTGTTTCAAGTAATATTTCTTTAGAGTTTTTAGATTTAGTTATATACATTTACAATAATACCATTCATACCAAAACTCACTTCAAAAAGGTTCAGGCCAACAATTATCTGCATGCCAGCAGCCATCACAGCCCTGCGTGGATCGATAACATCCCTAAAGGCCAATTTATCAGGCTCAAAAGAAACAGTTCCACACCAGAAGCATTCCATACACAAGCACAGGACCTCAGAGATAGATTTATCAATAGAAATTATTCATCTAACCATCTTGATAGAGTCATCTCTGAGGTCAAAACAAAAGACAGATCAACCCTTCTTAAATATAAACCTAAATCATCCAATACACATATCCAATTACCATTTATCACACAATTCAATCAAATGGCACCAGGAATTAAAAAGATTATTCAAAAATATTGGCCAATCCTGAGAAAAGACCCAGATCTATCTAAAATACTTCCACCAAAACCAAAAATAATATTCACTAAAGCACCAAACATAGGCCAAAGGTTGGCCCCAAGCTGTCCACTCAGATCTAACAGTCGATTTCAAACTAATACAAATATAAAAGTCACGAAAGGGTATTATACATGCAATACATGCACAGCATGTAGATTCAGCTCCAAACAAACTACTTTCACATCTACTCAAACCTCCAAACAATATATCATACAACAACACATCACATGTAATAGCACAAATATTATTTATCTCCTTGAATGTCCTTGCGGTCTGCAGTATGTGGGTATGACCACTAGACCGATTAAACGTCGGCTCTACGAACATATTTACAATATTAAAAGAGGCCTAGAAACACATAGCGTATCGAGCCATTTTCTCCAAGTGCATGACAAAAACCCCAAAGGTTTAAAGTGTGTAGCGATAGAGGCAGTGACGACAAATTGGCGCGGTGGGAATAAGGGAGGGGCACTAGGCAAAAGAGAATCCTTTTGGATTTACGAATTAAAAACACTCACCCCTTTCGGGCTCAATATTGAATTTGACCTGAAACCTTTCCTTCTGGATAGATAAAGTATCCATCTAATAATTATATTGTTCCATCTCCATTATACAGGGCCCAGGTATAATATACCACTACATTCAACTTCACTGACCACCACAGGATAACCACTTTATATATTATTTTGTAATTATCACATATAAGTTATATAAGTAATAGGTCATCAGTCTTTATTTCAAATTAATAATGTAGCAGTCGCATAGATTTTTAGTAATTACAGCATACATAATCAGATGAATTTTAATTAACTCACACATTTATTTAGTTACCACTGCACAATTGTTTCTCTTATATTATATTAAACAATTTTCACAATTGACATATTTTATTAAGTTTATAACACTTCACACATATCACATTTAAACATCATTTATTCATTTTCACACTCATAAAATATTATCACAATCTATTACCCAATGTATGGGAATATATAACCTTAATCTCACATAGCACTATCACACATTTCACCCATTACAAGGGTTAACACTCATTTTCCTTTAATAAGTATATAATCTAATGTTATGGATAGTTTGAATTCTGCTCAACATACTTCTTATCTGGGGCTCACAACTGTTGTTTAATAATATAGAAAATGATTCTGAGATTAGGCTGTATTCATTGTAATTTTTAGATAGTGTAAATATATTACTAGTATTTGATATGTATTATCTGTCCGTTTATGTTTTATGTTTCTCCTTTGTGTATATGTTTTTGTTCGAGACGCTGAGAGTCCCAAAGTACACATCTGCGCATGAGCAAGTTTATTCTGATGTACTGCACCTTTAATCCGGGACTATATATATCGGGACATACAGGGACTACTTTTTTATACTACGTCTACCCCTGAGGAAGAAAGCTAGACTTTCGAAACGCGTAGGGTGTCTCTGAGAGGTCCTCCTGACTCGGTGGTGTATCCTATCCCCCTTGGAACCTGCTAACAGATGCTCGTTGACTGCCGAATTCGGGCGGATATCCATCCGCGCTTGCAGTAGCTCCGTTTGGCGCGCTTCCAGCAGCCGAGCAGAAGGGAACTGCCATTCCCCGGCTGACACGAGATTCTTCAGTGTCCACGGCACACAGAGGCGGATGCCACATACAGAGGGAGCAAGCACCACGGTATACAACCAACGTGTGAGCCCAGCAGTCCAGTGCAGCAGCAGCCATCCATAGAGGGGATACTCTAAAATATCCACTGCCTGTTACCTTCTTACTTTTGGTAAGCAGGTACCCCCACCTGAGTTGGAGAGTCCTAACAGATTCTATTTTATGTATTTTATGTAATTTTAATGATATGCTTTATTAAATGTGTTTGTAATTGGTCACCTGTTGTTCTCAGCGTCAGTCTTATGTTATATGTTTGTATGTATGCCTAACAGTATTACACTATGTTGTGATTTTTTTTTTCCCTTACATGGTCTCCCATCACATGTGGAACATCTATTCCCAGGAGAAAAATTCACACCACTGGTTGTATATTTTCATTACTATTATTATATGTCTATTATTTAATAGTGTAGAGCGCCATTGATATATATTTTTGCACTGTTTAACACCTGACTGGGGTTCAGGGATATATCACAGGCTGCCTACATATAGGATAAAGCGCCACCAATTTGTTGTTCAACCCACAGAAGCATAATACAATTTAAAACTCATTAAAAAGGGGCCTAAAGGGTGATTGGGGGAAAAAAATGTAATCAGTATTATCTAATACTACCGGGGTTGCCACGTCTCCGGGTTTGACCCAGAGACTTTGGTTTGACATACCCATTTCCGGGCTACCGGTTGGCCCCTTTAATCTCCGGATGGGTAGGCGGGCTGGAGGGTAGTGGCGTGCACACGTTAATGAAGCAAGTGCCAGGGGGCAGAAGATTGGACGGCTGTAGTGAAGCGCACGGTGCGCTCCCAAGTACCCCCAACACGGAAGTCAAGTCTTCCTTTGTATGCACTGCACCTAGCTACTACAGGTCCCTAATCTGGGTCTGTCCTGTCCTCCATTGTGGCGCCTCCTCTGAGTCCTTAATCCGTCCTCTCTGGCTGTCCTCCTCCTACTGGCTGCTGCTTCACTTGCCCTGCTTCAAGTTCACTGTCTGCATTAACTTTTAATTCCCTTAGGCTGCGTCCACGCTGCCGCTGACCACGCTCGTGAGCATGCACGTACCCTCACGGGCACTAGGCGCTTGCTGAGACAAATTTAATTGACTTTGAGGCGCACTGAGGGGTCACATGACCTCCTCAGCTAATCAGCGCCAGTCAGTATTTTGGCCATGCCCTCTCCCCTCCTCCCCGCCTCGCTCACACTTACAGGAAATGTTGCCGGACACACAAACGCTCATGCTTGTAGAGTTGGGGACGTCACCCATCTCAAGCATGAGCACAGTCCGCGGCACGGGGAACGCAGCCTTAAGGTCTATGGGGTTAGTCTTGTGTGTAAGAGGGTGAGCCTATTAAAATTCATAGGGGCAGACACTGTGAACAAATCATTTTTTAAATGATGCTATTTTTTATTCAATATACAACATTTAATGCCGGGAGGTCTCCAGTGGATGCCGGGAGGTGGCCAGAGTATGCCGGGAGGTCGCCAGAGTATGCCGTAAGACGCTGCTCAAGGTAAGTGCAAAAAACTAATTTTTCTCCGGGTTGCCCATCAGTTGGAGGTGGCAACCCTGAATACTACACAACAGATTTATTAAAACACACACATAGGATTTTGAATCGAATTATGATGCAGGTGTACTACTGCCATACTAGCTTGTGTATGGTTATTGTAAGTTTTTACTTCATCCACAGATGTTAACCAGCTCTGAATTGTAGCAACTTTTTATTTATTTTTTTACAAAAATGCTTCATGTTTACTATTTTGAAGGCAGTTGTTAGAAAAAGGAGGTCATTACATTTTAATGCAGTAAAATCATTTTAATAACAAATGGTGTTTATATTAATTTGATCTAAACACAAAGTAGCGAATACTGTCAGTTCTCTGTTGGCATATCTTTCTTTATGTTAACATATTTAGGATTATTTTGACAGGGAAATCTTCAAAGGCGTAAAATATACAGTGCAGCAGCAGATTTTTCTGTAATCCTAGCAATGCGTGGCATTCCTTTTAAATAACGACTTAAAAGAGTTTGAAAGAATGTTGTTTGAAGTTTATTCTAACAAAATATGTACTGCAGTTCTTTTGTGCATTAGTATTGTTACTTTTCAAGTCAGCTTTGTGCAGTCTCCAGAAGTCATTCACATGCCAAATGGAGCATTCTAGAACATATTCCTGCAGCCTAAATATCCCACTACAGCATGTAAAACATTGGAGTAACAAAGGTTTCTGGGTGTGGACAAACAAATGAACACATGGACTTATACTGTAAATTTTTGTTCTAAAATACTTCTTCAATTTTGAAGCTGATATAAGGTACAACAAATTTGTGTCTGTAAATACTTATGTAATTAAGGGATAGTCAAATCTACCTAGCTTTAACATAATTTTTACCATATATGCAACAGCAAGTCAAGAATAACCAGAGTCATGTAGCACAGAGGAATCTTACAAATTTATTTAGCACTAATTTCACAGCGACATTTCCTATTAAACCAGAGATATAAAGTTTGTTAGTGTGAAATACCTAACCCATTGGTTGCAAGATAGTGAATAGTGACATTTGTGTTGAAGAATTTATAATACAAAATTACTCAGTTACAGAATATTCAGTTAAAAAACTGTCGTAAAAAAAATAGATGTCAGTGATGTTGATGGTGTACAATTAACTACTTGTTTAGATTTGATAATGCAAACTTCAACTACAAATGTGCAGAATATCCATTTGAATGTTAACTCTTACACAAGGTCTGCCTTTAGTACATGTCAGGAAATCATTATATAAAGGAAGCCCTAGATAATAATAATAATTGTTTGTTCTTGTATAGTGCTGCTAGCTTTTTATGTAGAGCTTTACAGAGACATTTTGCAGGCACAGGTCCCTCCCCCATAAAGTTTACAATCTAGTTTTTTTTGGTGACTGAGGAACAGGGAGTTAAAGTGACTTGCCCAAGGTCACAAGGAACTGACACCAGGAATTGAACCAGGTTCCAGTGCCGCAAACCCAGTGCCAATCAGTGTCTTTACTCCCTGAGCCACTCCTTCACGAGGCTCCTCGCTTTCCTCACTGAAGCTTGGGAGGTCACATGGGATCTGTGGAAGTAGGTGCCCCTTTGTGAGAGGATGCAAGTAGCAAAGCTAACCAGGAAAGGGGCCACAATGGATCTCTTTTTACATGTGTAATTATCAACCTATAAATTTGTAATAATTATATAATAAATTCATTTTTTTAAAGAGGAAGAGGCAATACAAGTGCACTTAAAAAAATAAAATATATATATATATATACATATATATATATATATATATATATATATATATTAATATATACAGCTTTTGATTATCTTTATTTAAAATCAATTACCTATAGTAAGCTGACAATCAATTCGTTGTCCTGTGATCGACCAGCAAAGATCCTGCTTCTCAGGGTTCACTGAATGGCCGCCTTTCAGATTCAATCAATCCCTCAGTCTGTGTAACTGAGCAGCAACATTGTATTTTTATATTACTAAGGTTACAGTTTCAGCTCAAACAGCTGGGAATATTGGCAACAAATGATCACAAACAGGAAAGTGTTGCAAAGATCTTGCACTGCTGGGGAGATGAGCTAAAGCCTGCTATACAAACCAAAGGATGCTCAGTATATTACAACTCATTAAAAATGGCATTTAGAGTTGAATTTAAAAAAAAATGAAGTAAGTATTATCTACTACAGAACTGATTTATTTAAAAAAAAAAAAACACACATGTAGGATATTGCTTGCATTGCTCCTTTGAGTGGCCGTTCTGCACATAGTATTTTTTTTTAACTATCAATGTGACATTTTATTATCTACACTCATAAAAATGATGCTAAACAATGTTTTTGAAAATCCGTGTGCGTAATGTCAATTATGTATGCTACACTTCAGCAGCCAAATCATAGGGCAACACAACAAAACAGTTTTTCTCTTTGTTTTGGGTATGAAAAATTACCTGTTACAATTAATTAATGACATTTACTATACAGTTAGCTGCATAATTCTGATTATTACTAAAAACCCTAACTACTGTACTGTACGTACTATGAGTTTGAAAGTACATCTGATATGAACATACATTTACATTTATTTTATAAGACCTTGGCTCAGTATTCTCATATTGGTCTTGTTTATCTTGGCTGGAGAGCTGGAGCTTGTGCTCTGTTTCTGATATCCATATTCCCGTACAAAAGCAGAGATCTTGTCATACAGTATTTATGTCTATATTACATGTTTAAACATAAGCAGATGTGCTTTAAGGCATCTTTCTGTGTCTGACTAAAGAACAAGAGACACCAATTTCATTTCAAATATAAAGAAAATATTCACAATTTTTTGCATGTCAAAATCCTTAAGAGCATCCAATCCAAATAGTGTGTATGTATAATTGCATGTGTGCGTGTGTGATGGAAATATTACTGTACCATGGTCTTGGTTAGGCGTGGCAGGAATCTTGATCGGTCCCTGGTGTCTAAATCGGGTACTGGGGGTTTCTGCTGACCGGAAATAGCGTGACCTAAAAAAAATCAGTAGTGGCATTATCCTGGGAGTCCGACAGGTCAGTGTTGCTAGTATTATAATTAGCTCCACCAATAGCAGATTTCCTAGAGTGCTAGTATTTCCTCCCTTGACCGGTTCTCCCTTGAGTATGATCATTAAGACCCAGGAGCCATCTGTAGATCCTTCTGTCTTTATAATCCATTGTGACTTGTTTTAATTTGTCCCTCTTATATTTAATGAGACCAGCCCGGTAACTGTCCGTTGTAGTTTGGATTTTTTCTAACCAATTAGTGGTTGAATCCGCTGTCAATACAGATGCAGCGGCCGTTATTGAAAACCTTCACGCGGTGTATACCTCGGAATACCCATGTGATGGCGCGCAATTTCTTCCAACCGAACTGCCGTTACACATTACGATTCATTCATTTCATTGCATTTAATTGCACACAATCCATGAAATTCAAATAAAGCAACCGCGATAAACACGTGTGCCTGGGGCTATTGGCGGCGTTAATGCCACGTGGAGTACAGCAGCGCACACGAAAACGGCTCAGTGATTTGTTCGAATAACGACCGCTGCATCTGTATGTCACCGTACTTTTCCTCAATGTTATGAATGTCCTTTTTAATTTTGGTCAGCTCTTTCGTGGATTGTTCGATAATTTAAATTGTTAAATCGAAGGAAACATTTGTAAAAAATTGCCACCCATTTTTTTTTTCAAAAATCAGGATCATTACGGCCAATAGTCAGTTGGTTTTTAATGCGGAAACCCACGTGGAAGTTATTTTTCTTTACGGTAATGAGATAATGTCACAGCATGTAAATAAAAATCAATTTCTCTTTTTTTTGAGCTTGATAAGGGCATTATACACATCTGCTGGTTTATCCGGACCAAAAATAGTATCTATTGTCTCTTTATATCTAATCTGGGATATTTCCTCTTTTGTATAACCCCGTGTCTCTGAGATATTCGCAAAAATGTCAGACATGTCAGCATATTTCTCCATTACTTATTTGTCAATATTATCAGGTTAAAGTCCAATGTAGCAAAGTATACAAACAATAGTAAGCCGCTTAGAGATCCCGATGCTAATCCAAAGAATGCAATGCTGCTTATAATACAATGTTGGTGCACAGCCCATAAATATGGTAATAGAAATGTCTGTGGCCGGCAGTCAGAATAACAGGGTGAAGTAACGGTGCTTGTCCTATATAAATAGTGTAAATGATATTACCGTTCTTGCGAGGGTAAGAAAAGACAGCACTGAAGTACAATAGTCCAGACAAGTTGTGTGTTATGGTGGGTGAAAAAAAAGTAACAAAAAACCTCCACCGTTAGCATACAGTATTGCCAATAAAGAATATTACTTATGAGCACATTCACATATCTTAGACAGGTCTGCAACCCTGCCTTTCAACCATTATCACCTAGCATACAGTGCTTCCACTGCAACAAGAGATTCTGGGAAATGACATGCAAATGAGCACACGAGTCATCTTTTGCCTGGAATATCCATTCACATGGAGCCCATTTAAGCAAATGCATCGCCATTCACACAGCTTTTAAGCACAGGATGGGACTAGCAAAGCAAGTCAAACTACTCACAAGACATGTTTCAACCTTGATGGGTATCATCAGTGTGAGGTTGGTATTGCAAAGCAAGTGTGTGTGTGTCTGTGTGTGTCTGTGTGAGGGGGAGACAGTCTGTGGGGTGTGAGGGGGAGACAGTCTGTGGGGTGTGAGGGGGAGACAGTGTGTCTGTGTGTGGGAGGGAGAGAGTGTGTGAGCCTGTGTGTGTCTGTGTGGGGGAGGGGGATAGAGTGTGTGTCTCTGTATGGGGGAGGGGGAGAGAGAGTGTGTGTGTGTGTGTGTCTGTGTGGGGGAGGGGGATAGAGTGTGTGTCTCTGTGTGGGGGAGGGGGAGAGTGTGTGTGTGTGTGTGTGTCTGTATGGGGGAGGGGGAGAGAGAGTGTGTGTGAGAGGGCGTGTGTATGTGTGAGAGGGTGTGTGTGTGTGGGGGGGAGTGTTTGTGTGTAAGTGAGGGTGTGTGAGTGAGGGGGAGTGTGTGTGTGTGTGTGTGTGTGTGTGAGTGATGGGGAGTGTGTGTGTGTGTGTGTGTGTGTGTGTGTGTGTGTGTGTGTGTGTGTGTGTGTGTGTGTGTGTGTGTGTGTGTGTGTGTGTGTGTGTGTGTGTGATGGGGAGTGTGTGTGTGTGAGTGAGGGGGAGTGTGTGTCTGAGTGATGGGGAGTGTGTGTGTGTGTGTGTGAGTGACGGGAAGTGTGTGTGAGTGAGGGGTAGTGTGTGTGTGTGTGTGTGAGTGATGGGGAGTGTGTTGTGTGTGTGTGAGTGAGGGGGAGTGTGTGTGTGTGTGTGTGTGTGTGTGTGTGTGTGTGTGTGTGTGTGTGTGTGTGTGTGTGTGTGTGTGTGTGTGTGTGTGTGTGTGTGTGATGGGGTGTGTGTGTGTGTGTGTGAGTGAGGGGGAGTGTGTGTGTGTGTGAGTGATGGGGTGTGTGTGTGAGTGAGGGGGAGTGTGTGTGTGTGTGCGTGAGTGATGGGGAGTGTGTGTGTGCGTGAGTGTGAGTGTGGGGGAGTGTGTGTGTGTGTGTGTGTGAGCGAGGGGGAGTGTGTGTGTGTGTGTGTGTGTGTGTGTGAGTGATGGGGAGTGTGTGTGTGTGTGTGTGTGTGTGTGTGTGTGTGTGTGTGTGTGTGTGTGTGTGTGTGTGATGGGGAGTGTGTGTGTGAGTGATGGGGAGTGTGTGTTTGAGTGATGGGGAGTGTGTGTGTGAGTGATGGGAGTGTGTGTGTGAGTGATGGGGAGTGTGTGTGTGTGTGAGTGATGGGGAGTGTGTGTGTGAGTGATGGGGAGTGTGTGTGTGTGCTAGTGATGGGACGTGTGTGTGTGAGTGATGGGGAGTGTGTGTGTGTGTGTGTGTGTGTGTGTGTGTGTGTGTGTAATGGGGAGTGTGTGTGTGAGTGAGGGGGAGTGTGTGTGTGTGTGTGAGTGATGGGGAGTGTGTGTGTGTGTGTGTGAGTGATGGGGAGTGTGTGTGTGTGTGTGAGTGATGGGGTGTTTGTGTGTGTGTGTGTGTGAGTGATGGGGAGTGTGTGTGTGTGAGTGATGGGAAGTGTGTGTGTGAGTGATGGGGAGTGTGTGTGTGTGAGTGATGGGGAGTGTGTGTGTGAGTAATGGGGAGTGTGTGTGTATGTGTGTGAGGGGGAGTGTGTGTGTGAATAGAATAGAGAGGGGGAAAGTGAGTGTAAGGGAGAAAGTGTGGGGGAGAGGGCGCGTAAGTGGGAGAGTATGAGGGGGAAGAGACATGAGAGATGACAGGGTGAGAGGGGTGTGTGACATGGGGGGGGGGTTGGGGTTCCCCAGAATTTCATAATAGAATTCCCTATTTCTGAATCAGCTGTGCTTTATTGGCTAAACAGTTTATTAACAGTGGAAATGTGTGATTTCTTAAAAAGTTCTGCTAATTGGTTCCCCAGAAATCATTTTCTGGTATAAAAACCACAAAAAAGTTTGCAAATGCTTTTTTAGAAAGTTTTGTACACCTCCAGATTAAAACCTCCACACAGGGGTGTAGCTATAGCTCGGGCAGCTCGGGTAAAGCCCGCTCTCCTCCTCCCCCCCCCCCCCAGAGCCCGCTCTCCCCCTGTCCCCACGTAGAGACAGGCAGTATTTTGCGGCGCGGGCCCCAGGTATTAAAGAATGATCCGATAGTAGAAGAATCACTTGAGGCAGAGGAGGACGGCAGGGGAGGAGCGCACTCTAGCAGTCTGAACCGGAACGTCCGATGTCTGCTGCTAGAGCACACTTCTTACCTCGTGCCGTCCTGCTCTGCCTCAAGTGATTCTTCTACTACTAGCTAATTTTGTAATACCCAGGGCCTGCCGCCGCAGAATACCATCTCTCTCCGCTTGTCTCTGAGCCCCATCCATTAAATATGTAGGCATAGAGGAGGGGGGGGGGAGATCTGATGAGGGGGTCTGGGGGAGATATGATGATGATGATGATGATGATGATGATGATGATGATGATGATGATGATGATGATGATGATGATGATGATGATGATGATGATGATGATGATGATGATGGGGGCTAGGGGAGATATGATAATGGTGATGAGGGGGACTGGGGGAGATATGATGATGAGGGAGATTGGGGGAGATATGATGATGATGATGAGGGAGACTGGGGGAGATATGATGATGATAGGGACTGGGGGAGATATGATGATGATGATGATGATGATGATGATGATGATGATGATGATGATGATGATGATGATGATGATGATGATGATGATGATGATGATGATGATGATGATGATGATGATTGATGGTGATGATGTGGACTGGGGGAGATATGATATGGGGCACTGGGAAGATCTGATGATGAGGAGGAGAGGGACTGGGGGAGATATGATGATGTTGATGATGATGATGAGGGGGGCTGGGGAGAGATGATGATGATTTTTAATGGGACCCTGGAAAAAATGTTTGCAGGGGGCCCGCTCATGTCTAGCTATGCCACTGCCTCCACAAAAGAGGGATGAAAAATAGGTTGGACAGTTTTAAAAAGCTAGGACTTGCTCAATCTGCTTTGACTTATCTCCAATAGTAAAAGTGAAATTGTATTCTGATTGTTAAATACTGTAGGTGGTTAATTGAGTAAGGAGAAGATAGTTTATAATTAAAAGGCGGAGACAGACATTCTTGCCCCTTCCTATTTGTTATAGAAGAAATATTTCTTACATCTTACATCCAAAGACCTGTAAATTAGGCCCACTACAATTACTTTTCTTTGCCACTGTTTAATTTTAATTCTAAAATGATGTAATATACAGAACAATGTTATGTGCAGAGCTGTTGGAATAGTATGGGAGGTTTGGCAGGGGGGAGCTGCACTTTGAGAGCATATTTACCTTTAGAGTTATCATGTGAAGATTGGGATGTCGTGGGAGCGTAACATGGCGAACCCAGGACACATCTTTTTTTATTTGCTACTTGCACATGCAATTGATATTTGGTGGAAAATACCAGCCATGAAAATCCAAAAGCCATTGCAAGTTAGTTTATCCTTTTGCTAGAAGGAAAACTGGAGTGGAAAAATAGGGGCTTAGTAACCGCATGGTGAAATCCAGAGGTTGCAGCAGCCGATAATACCCATGACTATGTGTATAAATAATAGGTTCTAAATGAAGTCAATTGCCATGGGTAACTAGATTCCATTACGTAGCCCCCTTTGTGTCTTTGAATTGTAATTACCACTATAAAATATTACTTTATATGAGGAAGAGGGCGATAAGGTTTGACACATTGATGTTCAAGTTGACATAGGCCATCAAATTAGTTTAGTAGCAGCTGTGCCTACTTAGCAACTACTAGAGTATATATTGAGATTATTGCAAATTACAGGATATACTTGACCTCCACTTTTATAGCTTAGTTAAGGGGATTGTGGAGTGGTTCAGGGTTATGGGAGCCAGTAGCAACACAACATGCTTGTCAACTTTATTGCTTCTTTTAGCATCTATGTGTGTGTGACTGACACTTGTACACCACTCATTGCCTCCACTGTTCACTTATCCCTTTTGTTCAATCACAGATAATAAACTGTGCTCCTATAATGAACAATAAATAATATTATGAATTGTGGAAGTGACTTGCAATAAACAGCAAATCAGTAATTCCCTCAGTTTCAGCCATTTCTTCCCATAACTCAGAACAATAATAGATCATTTAGTAACTACCTAAACCCTTTTCATTTTGATTGGACTGGAGGCTGACATCTGAATTCTGTTTAATTCCAATCAGAAAAGAGTCATATACCGTAATGCAAAGTGCAATGATTTTAATTTAGTCAAAGTTAATCATACTATTCTTGGAGAAATCAAATCAATTTAGATCAGTTTTTTTACCTTGTAGTTCAGTCCTGAAGAGCAACCAACAGGCCATATTTGCAAGTTTAGCAGCAAGGTACACTCCCTTGCCTTCTCCCTGGCAGTGGACTCGTCGCTCTGGAGGGTTTGTGTGAGTTGCGCCGGCCATGTTGTGGTTGGTGATTCAGGAAGAGGAGGTTCTGGCTGTTCAGGATTTCCTCCATGGATTGGAGGTGGCGTGCCCAGTCCTGACGGAGCCGGCGAAGGGAGAGGGAGTGTCCAGGGAGCTAGTCAAGCCCCTGGACTAGGCCAGACCCATTCTCCGTAGGCCCCAGCTAGTTTCCCCTTACACCGTAGTGAAGCATTGTTGGGCTGGCCCATAGTAAGGGACCTGCCCTTTAGTGTGTAAGAACCAGCGAAGCAGATGGAACCTCAGCGGAGGATTCCCCAGGCCTGGTGGAACAGTCGTGCGGTGCTACCGAACGTAAGGCGAGAGGGGATTGTGTCGGAGGCCCTGCATCTTGGGATCACAGAGGCAGAATATTTTAGGCATGCCATTGTGTACACGAGTACCCAGGAAGGTACCTATGTGCACCAACACTACACACGGGAGGGTAGCACTGCCCTCACATATCTCCTTGGGTGGGATTGTTTTATTGGACATCGGGTTCTAGGTGCCAGGGCACCATCAGTACTGTGGGGACAATTACGGTTGTTGTTACCTACTGGATATTGTTTATTGTGTGCATATTGTATTGAGGGGAGTGCTATGGGGTTGTTTGGATTATGGTTATTTGAGGTATACTATATAGGTATACCATTTCCTGTGAGGGGCTATCGCGCCAACGCTCGGGATCCTCACGGGTTGAGGCACTGTACCAGCCACCCAAGTTTCCCCAAGCACGGAGGCTTAGGCCTCTTGTAAGCCTAACAGGTTTGCACCATAACCCCCCGTATCAGCCAAATCTCCCTTAGGAGGAGGGAAAGGGTGTAAAACAAGCTCTCTCTAATTAACACAATAACTAATTATTCTAGCTCTAATTATTACTAATGCAACTTGCATGATTGTGTTGCCCTAGCCTATTGCTGGCTTTCAAGGACTGAACTTGGGGATCCTGCTATTGGAGCTATTTATCAAAGTATCTCTGCTGCAAAACTGGTGCAAATACAGCACAAGATTTAGCAAATAAAAAAAAAGGTAAACGAAAGTAATGGAATTATTCAATAATGGCATACTGTATACTATTAATCTGATGCTGTCTTTCACAGCACTAATAATCAGATCTGCAGACTTTGCAGATCTTCAGACCTCTGCAGATCTGCAGACCTCATAATACAAATATTGGATAGTCACTTGAACAATCAATAATGGTTACCTCACTCTATTTAATATTCCCCATAGTCTGCAATGTTTTTGTCATAAATTACTTCAACTACTTCAATGTCACACTAGGGGGCAACAAAATGATACTAATGGATGGAATGTATTTTATTCTGAACTCTTTCTTTGTATTAGCATTCGAAAATACTCTTAATGGAAGAACGTAGCTAATGGAAATAATTATATAACAGCTGGTAGTGTGGCTCCACAAATATCTCAGAAGGAAGGATAACTGAACCTCAAATTATTTAAATATATGAGGTATAAGATTTCACAACTGATGAATAAAAGGAGATAATTAGACTAACCAATTCTAAGTGAAATATGAACTAAAGAAATAATTCATACAGAGCAATTCTAAGCTGCAATCAGGTATTCTATTAGTAAACTTGCAATAATAATACTTTCAGTATATTACATTAAAGCTAATTTCTACTGCAAATGTGGTCATACCTATATGCATAAAGTAGAAAGAAAATTGTAGGTTAAATAGGTAGGCTTATACTTACAATAACTACATTACAATTAATCATGGTCTCTATTAAGTCAAAGGAAGCCATGGATCCCAAAAAATTAGGAGGAAGTGAAGTCTCTACATTTATCAAAATAAATGCTTCCCAAAGAGTTCCTCCAGCTACTTCCTCTTCCATACATAGTTCAGATGCAGAATCTGACTCTGAACATACAGATATATCCTGTTGGTTTCTCCGTCTAGCCTTTAGATTTTTCGACATAACCCCGATTAACCCCATCCCGCGCAGCGAGACGGTCCTCAGGAGACTTAATGGCCCATTGGATTAACACAGCGGGGGACCCTGCTGTGTGAATCCTACCGGGTTCCAGCTGTCTGTAAGAGACGCGCAGTAAGAGATAGACCAAATCAGTCACTCTACCTGTGCACCTCTAACAGGCGATCGCAGGACTTTTATTTTATTTTAATAATACAGTATTGTAGCAGGGGGTCTCCGTAGCTGAACCGCATTGATTTTGGATCCAGGGACCCCCTGCTTCCCGAGTTACAGGCCCCGTTATGGGGTGCCGGTATGCCGTCCGGTGGCCATGTTTAAATTTTCCCACAACAGGGGGACGGGACATTTAAACGCATGGGAGATACCAGCATCCCATACCAGGGCCTATATCGCGAAGCGGGGGTCCCCGGACCTAAAATCAATGCGGTTCAGCTCTGAAGACCCCCTACTACAGTACTATGTTATCAAAATAACATAACAGCAGCTTTATTACCTTAGCGGCTAACCGCTAAGGCAATTAAGGGGTTATGGCAGACTACCAGGTTTATTAGGGGCAGAAGGGGTGAGTGAAGGGGGTAATTGCCACAGGGTGGGTGGTTAGGCCTCTCGGGTGGGCAGTGGGAGGGGTTAAACCCTTCATAACCTTAGCGGTAGTAACACTATGGTAATTATAGGGTTAACCCCTCCCACTGCCCACCTGAGAGGCCTAACTACCCACCCTGGGGCAACTACCCCTTCACTCAATCCCTCTACCCCCAATAAATATTACAATACAAAGCATCAATAAAATACATTGAACTCCCCACCCCATACAATACAGCAATGGGCAAATCCATATAACTGGATAATAGCTTATTTGTCCATTAAAAACATAAAACATAACCAAAACATTAACCAGCCAGAATAAACAGTAGTAAATTAAAGTTCTACTTACCCCTTCCAGGATGAATGCCATGCTCATACTCCTCATCTTCCTCTTCTTCAGTGGGCACCAACAATAAAATAAAATAAATAACTACTGGCCAGTAACCCCTTGATCACCTTAGTGGTTATTAACAACCAAGGTAATTAAGGGGTTTACCCCCCCCTCCCGCAACCCACAAGGAAGACCTAGACACCCTCCCCAGCACCCTACCACCAACTCCTCTATCCATTGATTGGCACAGTGGCACACTGTTGCCACTATGCCAGTCAATATGCATCCCGCCTGCAAATCCCAAAAAGAGGCATCACATTTCAAAGACATTCAATTTTAAACAAAAAAAGGCCAATAAACCAATTGATTGACACAGTGGCACACCCATGCCCTATGGGCATGAGTTGTCACTATGCCAGTCAATATGCAACCTGCCAATCTCAAAAACAAGCTTCAAATTAAAAACACATTCAATTTCCATTAATTTTTTTTTTACAATAAACCAATTGATTGGCACAGTGCCACACCAATGCCCGTTGGGCATGGTCTGTCACTCTGTCAGTCAATGGCAATCAATGGGCAATGAAAAAAATTTCAATTAAAAAGTACAATGAAAAAACCTGAAAAATTAAAATAACTTACATTCTTTTTTCCTTTAGATGTCTTCACCCTCCGATTCCAGGGTTTTCTGGAAGCTCTCAGCCAAAGAAGCCATACTCCACAACAGCCACGTCTTCAGTTAAGTTATTTTCTTCTTTATCTTTATCTTTTAATTGAAATCCAAACGGGGGTCTACTTTCTTCTTTATCTTCTACTTCATCTTCATCCATCTTCATCCGTACAGTCCATTAGAATCCAATTGGGGGGAGATATTGCCTCTGCAGCTTCTTGGCATCAAATGGGACTGCACAGCCCTTATATAAAGTGTGTGAAGTCACATTTGACTGACAAATGGTACCCAGCCAATGTGACAGGTGTTTTTTTTCTAAGCATCAAAAGGGAGGGAAGCCAGCCAATCAGAAAAGCTCTGCTTCCTTTCCCTTTAAAATGATGTCACCAAAACCAAAATGGCTGTCATCATATGGTACTAGAACCAATAGGATTGGGGGTCACCCTATTGGTTGTAGTAAATTTGTGACAACTTACAGGTGATGAAGGGGTTAACCCATCCCACTGCCCACCCAAGGGCCTAACTACCCACCCTGGGGCAATACCCCTTTCACTCACCCCCTCTGCCCCTAATATACCTGGTACTCCACCTTAATCCATTAATTGACTTAGCAGTTAGCTGCTACGGTAATGACACTGCTTTTATTTTAATAACATAGCAGGGTCTCCGGAGCTGGAACACATTGATTTTTGGTCTGGGGACCCACTGCTTCCCAAGATACAGGCCCCGGTATGGGGTGCCGGTATCTCATATGCATTTAAATGTCCCGGTCACGTGACGCAGGAGAATTTAAACATGGCTGCTGGACGGCATACCGGCACCCCATAACAGGACCTGTAACTCGGGAAACAGGGGGTCCCTGGACCTAAAATCAATGTGGTTCAGCTACGGAGATCCCCTGCAACAATACTGTATTATTAAAATAAAATAAAAGTCCTGCGATCGCCTGTTAGAGGCGCACAGGTAGAGTGACTGATTTATCTATCTCGCCTCTTACAGAGAACAAGGAACCCTGTAGGATTCACACAGCGGGAGTCCCATTCAAACACAGGGACCCCCACTGTGTTAATACGATGGGCCATTATGTCTGCTGAGGACCATCTCGCACCATATCGCTGCGCGGGATGGGTTTACGTGCAGAATTCATGGGGGACAGAGGGAGAAACCAACGAGCTATATCTGTAAGGGCTTTACACCAATAAAGGATGATCTAAATAGACTCCTCAAAAGTATTGTATGCAAACCTCAGTTCATTGGGAGATAAAGCTCTGTATGAAATGTGAAGGGAAATATTGGGTCTAGGCGACACCTTGGCAAACAAAATTAATGATGTAATTTCAGCTCGCAGTTCTGTAGAACTTTCATTTTTTGATAGCTCAACTCCAAGAATCCTAAGAAGAAGCTGAAAACAGCTAAGAAGATCAAGCTCCGTATCGGTAACATGCCTGAAGAACCTTACTTCACTCATTGGTTTCTGACCTACCTCCCAAAAAACTAGGATTGGGCTGGGCCCACAGAGCCATCAAGCTCAGAAACGTGGAAGGAGAAAATCATTGTGATATGATCATTTCTATGCACCACAAATACAAGGACATTTTGTTTAATGCTGCAAATGTTAATACTGCACATTACTGTTGTTTAATTTTGGGTTCTGGGAGAGCATGTACAACTTCTTCATACCTATATTGTCTTTGTTTCCACCACCTGAAAATCTGACTTTTTTTCTCCATCTTTGCTTTCCTTTTTTTATCTAATGGCTCTAGGTCTAAGACAAACTGTTGTAGCTGAAGATGGTGAGTCAAATGTCTGAGGTTACTGTAGTTCCCTAGGTTTTTGTGTTATACCTCTTTAACCTTGTTTGGTATCTTTTTTTGTTCCTTTTTTTCATCCCTTTTATTTTTTCTTCCCCATCCCTCCTTGATTTCTGTTTCTTAGAATCAGCATATTCTGTTTGTTCATGGGTCTCACATTAGAACACAAGGAAACCCAGACTACTCATTAGACATTACAATCATGATTCCTTAGCATAAACTGATATTAAAAAATAAGTTGTTATTTTAGTTAGTAATAATGGCCCTTTTAAAAACGGTCTATCTATGCTGATAAGAATGGAAGATTTACTATAGTTGGGGGCAGAATCAGGGATACTGAAGTAACATTTGTAATTTTTATGAACCTAATCAAAGTTTTTTTTTTATAAAGAATAGCATCATGGGTTCTCTTTATATTGGAGGTGATTTTAATTTTGACCTTAATACTAATTCAGAACTTTTGGATTCTTTCCAATCACAGTAAACCTTAGTAAAGTTCCTAAAAGCAAATCTTTTAATAGATTTCTGGAGACACCTTCTTCCCATGGATAAGGATTAAACACATGTCTCCCCTAGGCATTCATCATACTACAGAATTGACTATTTTTATTTGTATGACAAAATATGCTACCTCCTTTGATCCATTTATTTTTTTGACCTAATAACTTGGTCTGACCATGCTCCTATTACTACGGTATTGGAGAACTTCAGCGAAGGTGGCATCTGACAAGTACATCAGCCCTCTCTTTTAAATATCCTGGAGGTTGCCTTTTAGATATCAGGGCTATTAAAAGATCATTTTAACTAAATGGCTCTGCATTCACATTCATGAGATGGTCTTACAGGCTGTTACAATCTTAGAATTCAAGATCTTGCTGGCAGATCTTCAGGTAAAAGCTAAATAGGCAAATCATCTTGCTTAGAAGTAAGATTAACCTGCTTTACGCTGAAACAGCCTAGAACACTGTGAGGTGGCCCAACATTTTATATTATGGAGAAGGTAATAAAGCTAACTGTCTCTTGGCCTCCAGACATGGATTCAAACAAAATAGCAAAGATTTATTGTTTCATTGATATGAAAAGCTGTAATATATCTTGGCTCCCTTAAGAAATAGAGGAAGAGTTTGCGAATTATTACTCATACTCTACAATATCTCTTTGTTGTCCAATGAACAAACATCTAACGATGTTCAGACCCCAATTATGTAACGAAAAGTAGTATTCTATGTCTAAATGAGGCAAGATTATTAATAGACGAGGGAATCTTATTAACAATGAAGACTTTGAAACCAAACAAGGCCCTGGACACTGATGGCTTTAGCAATTGCTACTGTAAAAAAGCAATGCCTTTATTACCAATCTTGTTCAACTGTGTCTCTCTGTTAAAGGGTTTTTCTTTCCCCTCGTAACATGTTGAAAGCCACGGTGTTAGGTATGCCAAAGGAAGGAAAAGACCCTAACTACTGGCTAATATACAGTAGTTTTTCAAGTTCCGATATTAACATTTTTGCAATGGTTCTGGTCTCCAGATTGCGCTGTTTTCTCCCTCGTTTTATCTCACCTGATTTTGTCTTACGTTTGATTGACCAGGCGCTTCATTGGAAGCTTCACAGTATTAGTTTCCCATATCGTTTGCAGCACACATGTCCCCAATGCTCAATAGTGGGTCTGAAAATATGGAGGAATATGAGCAGAGGGATGAGTCCTTCATCTGGCTGAATAGCCCATTGTGGAACAAACACAGCCAGCCTGTGTCCATGTATGACCTGTTGAAGTTGCAGGGATTGAAGTGGACAATGAACCTACAGATTAGGCAGATTCATATATTTTTTTCAACATCAAAATATCTATCACTGTGAATGAATGCAAATTAAAAGAGCTGTTGCAGAAGATCAAAAAGCCATAAAAGAAAAATTGGCAGACAGCAATGCTTAAACAAAACCTCTAGTCCTTTAGAAATTCCACCACATCCTTTTCAACAGGCCTTCTGCTCCAAAGTCTCAAAACACACACAACTATCAACTCACAAACCTGAGATTTTCACAGTCGAACCAACTAAGGAGCACCTTCCGATTTATCATCATGGACGAGCTCCTTATCACGATCAGTGGGAACAAATCACCTAGCTGTCCAAGGGACCCCTGTCCGGCCTGGCTAATAAATGAAGCTGTATTAGAGCTTGCCCCTTTCATGCTACATACTTCTCTAAAGGAAGCGTTCATTTCACCTCTATTAAAGAAACCCTCCCTCCAAAAGGAAGCATTCATTTCACTTATATTAAAGAAACGCTCCCTCAGACTTAAATTGGATGTTGGGTTGAGAGGTACAGTAACGTGCTGGACTGCTCTGTCTTAGTGACCGTAGCCAGAAAATCACCTTCTAAGAGAATTCTTCAAACACAATCCTGCTTATTTGTGGCATCCCTCACGGATCTGTCATCTCCCCAGTTCTATTGAAGATATATGTTAAAGCCTGGGGGACATTATTTGGAGAAAACAAATTCAGTTCCATCAGTACGTGGATGATATCCAGTTGATGTCAGACATTTCCAATGATCCTATCATCACGGTGACCGGTCTGTATAATTGCCTTAGTGACATCTCTAATTGGATGGCATTGAACTGGCTATATCTTAATGAATCTAAATCCGAGCTGCTCCTGATAGGCCCTAAAGCATAAACATATGCTATGAGTAATGCCTTCAATTACCTAAAAATCAATAATTCTGCCATTCCAAGGAAAGAGAAGATGAAAAGCCTTGGAGCTATTTTTGACAAAAACATAATTGATCAGCCTCATATTGCAGATATTGTGAAAAACTGTTACTTCCAAAGCCATCGGTAGAGACAAATTAAAGTGTTTCTCTCAAAAACCAATGTACAGCTAGTAGCACAGTCCTTGGTCCTGTCCAAGCTGTATTTTGCTAATTCTCTGTTGATGGGTCTCGAAAAACATAATATCAAAGCCCTGCAGTTGGTGCAAAATGTCACAGCTTATAGCAGGCAAGGAGACACCACATCTCATCAGTATTACAAGATCTGCACTGGCTCTCAGTGGAACAAAGTGTTCATTTTAAGACCTTGACCCCTACCTTTAAGGATATCCATGGACTAGCTTCCCTTACCGTCACAAATGTCTAATCTGTAACACCCCAATTGGGCTCTCAGATCTGCCATTGCCCCTCAACTGATTGAGCCTCAGTTTAAGGTCAATAAATCTGGAGGAAGAGCTTTTTCAAGAACCTCCCCAAGACTGTGGAATAAGCTCTCTGTTGCTTTAAGACACCAGGAAGCAATGAAATAACTTCCTTTTTAAACATAGCCTGACAAACAGACCTAATACCATGGCAGCCAGCTTTCCTGCTCTCGTTCATGTTTCTCCCCCTTTGTTGGTCTTCCTTGTTGTTCCGCTATTTTTTATTTCGGTATGTCACTGTTGTAGGTCTGGGATGGGTGTCCTCCCTAAATTCCCACACTCGCTCTAGTACTGAGTTTCTTGGTGAGTAGCGCGTTAGAAAATGTTTTAAATAAATACTCCAAAAGCAGCTGGAATACCAGGGGAAACAAATAAAAGCTAATGAGAGCATAGCTGCTAATTTACACCAAATTAGCAGCATTTTATAGCAAGGACATTCTGGGAGGAGTGGAGCAGGTCCATGCAGGGAAGCCTGAAACACCACATAATCCCTGCAACTGTACCAGTACAAAACAGGCCAAGATTGTTCTGTCGGGTCCCACAAGTGGATGCCAGGCAAATACCTATTGCTGTGGCACCGACGGCTTCTGTGCCACGATCAACTACTGTGTCACCAGCTGGAACCTCAGTACCAGCTGTAGCAGCAAAAGCAAGAGGCCCAAAAACCAGATCTAAAAGAGGTCATAAAAAATTAGCTGTACCTTTTTATTCACTAAGAAAAGACATAATAAATGTTTAAGACAACATTTGAAGTTGTGCAATAGGAAAAGATAGAGTAAACTGGTGTCAACCTTAAAAACACCCACAATGTAATATAACAGTCAGAAGACTTGTATATACTGTACACTGGTGACTTAGTCACCAGAAGCGAGCTGAAAAACTACTTAAATCAGTTTGCGAGGGATTTGAAGTCATTATTTCAATCAGAGATACATGAGCTCCGAAAGGACATTAACGCCACAGGTGACCCAACTGACGAACTGGAGAGGAAGATAGATGCTACAATAAAAGCAGTTTGTAAAAATGAGAAAACCCCCACCTACCTTAAGCCACAACTATCAGGCATAGCAGAGAAACAATACTTGTGAGAGAAAAGGACCCCAATGGAGAGCACTCCAACAGATGTACAATATACACAGAACAAGAAAGCTTTTGCCTAAGCGAAACGTACGTTGGCAGTGACGTCATTACGTCAAAGGGGCGGGACTAACGCTCGTGATCGGAGCGCTCCCTGCACCCATACTAACTCCCTAACAGAGAGTTTGTTCAAAGCAATGAGCTTGTGACTTGATTAATAGAGCAGCAACCGTGTATGTTCTGATAACACTAAGCATTAGCCAGTGTGTATACAGCCATAGAGCAGAAGCACGGTGCCTGCCTTTTTATGCTACCAGCTTCTCTCGTGTTTTTATTGTTCCCGAGTGTATGTAGACACTACTTGTGTACTACAATATTTTTTCTACCTACCTGGACTTATGGTCACTTGTGTACAGCAGGTACATCCATCAAGATATCTGCATTAAGGTATAATTTAGTGAGTGTGTGTGAGTGTCTTTACACTCTTATGGTGGCTTGACTTGTTAACACCACCCAGGGATTATAGCAGCGACCTGCTGATCTAGATTACCTTATTACTGGTAATTATAGCCTGTCCCTTGGGAGCTTACTACAGTAAATACTCACCTGTTCTACTTACCTGTATATACCTGGTGACGTGGTATATATATATATATATATATATATATATATATATATATATATATATATATATATATATATATATATATACCACTCACTACGACCTTTGGGCTAGACTACGGATAGCCACAAGTGGCTGTACCTGTGACCAATTACTTATGGACAAAGTTTCCAGGAGGTACTGATTACATCTGGCTCTACCCTGCACATATCATCAAGGGGAGTAGCCTACACTATACACTTGAGACCTGGTACTTTTTACTTTCGCTGCGCTTTTTTGGCTCTATTGAGTCTCAATTATCTGGGTACTTAGCGTCCTATTTTATTTTAATATTGAGTTATGACTCCAATAAATGGGTTTTAACGTGTACATATCACATATCAACACATACACTCCCTCTTGTTCTGTGTACACTGGCGACACACTTTATTCGAGCTTGGCTAGTCCCACGAATTCGGGTATACCCGGGTGTATTGAGGTTTGTGACTGTTTTCTGCCCGAGTACATTGAGTTATTTTCCAAGCAGGGATTGAAGCATTTTATTCCCGCTGGCTGCAATACTGCACAGTATATATATATAAACTGCATTACAATTCATGAATTTATGCCATCTGGTAGACACGCGAAGCATTGCAGCCTATTAAATCCTAATCATTATCATTTAACAGATCAGCCGCCCATCAGCCAGGCATGAACCCAGGCTGGGAAGGCAAATGCAACGGGGCTTGTCAGAGGTTAGGAGTGGCGCATTCCAGGTATCTGCCAGGTACATACCGGGTATTTGCTCGAATAAAGTGTGTCGGTGCAGTATATTGTGCATCTGTTTGAGTGCTTTCCATTGGGGTCCTTTTCTCTCACAAGTATTAGTTCATATTTACCCCAGATAAAAGCACCACAGAACATATTCTTAGCTGTTGCGAGGGTACCCTCTCTCCCTTCCCCCACCCCCAGCTTTTTCTTAGTATTAGATAGCAGAGAAACAGGAAGACGCAGAAAACCGAGATCGGAGAAACAACATTAGGATAAGGGCTATCCCAGAAACAATTACTGACGTGGAGGATTTCATTGCGAGATGGCAGTCCACAGTGCTCCCAGATAAATCTGAGGCTGAGCTGCAGCTTTAATCGCTGTCACAGGGTACTACGAGCAAGGCCCCAAGCAGAGGAGTCTCCTCGAGACGTAATAATAATACGCTTCTACTATTTCAGGATAAAAGAAACTTTGTGTCAAATCACTGAGAATTCCCCTACCAACATCTTTGAAGGCGTCAACCTCCTGGTCTTCCAGACCTATCCCCAACTACACTGAACAAGCTTCGCAAACTGCACACTATCACCAAAGCACTGAGAGATAATGGAGTCCTGTATAGATGGACCTTCCTGTTTGGTCTACTGGTGATTAAAAGTGGAAGGGCCTCCGCTATGAGAACACTAGGTGAAGAATTCCTAAAAAAAACTGGGTGTAAAAAATGATTTCACCTACTGGAGTGAAGAGGTACCCTCTCCGGAGAAGGGTCGAGTAATTAGTCTTAACCTGCGTTAACCCTTTGGGGTGAGTTGACGGGTGTTCTGTGGGCTTGATGGGTTATCCTCTGGTTCTTAGTGTTTGATGGCTGTTTTAATTAATACAATATGTTAATGTAATGGTGCTGGGCTGGGGGTGGGAGCTGCTTTTGCCAAGTTGTTCTCATGCTCCAGTCCCATGGTGCAAGGGGCATTGCCCTTGACACCAATCAAGACACTTGGGACTCTGGGTGCCTCCAACACCTAGAGCCCTGGACTCACCCCCGACAGAGTCCAGTGGATTTTTCCAACTAAGGGCAGTCGAGTCTTGGTCAAGCTTGACCAGATTAAACTTGTTCAGTGTTTTAATATTCCCTCACTCTTTCCCTATGTTTCGTCTTCCCTATCCCCCTCAGTCTATGTTGAAGGTCTCCTGGGTCAGCAAGAAGGCTGGCCCTCTTCCCAGTGAGTGGTGGCTCTGGAGCGGTCCTTTGGGTGTGGCAGCTTTGCTAAGCAGTTCATCTCAAGACTTCAAATGTCTATAACAATCATTTTGCATAATGTTAATGGCCTCAATAGTCTGGGCAAGAGACACATAGCCCTGACAGATTACAAGAGGAAAAATGCAGACATTGTCCTCCTACATTAAACACACTTCAGTAATTCAAGCTATCCAAAATACTTAGACAAACACTTTACTCTCCTCAGCCAATGTTAAAAAAAGAGGTGTGGTGATATTGCTCCACAATAGGTTCCCCCTGGTAATAGAAAAAATTAAAAAAGATAAAGAGGGAAGATTTTTACTCCTGGTGGGCAGGATTCAGGGTCATATCTGACGCTGGCCAATGTCTATGCACCCTGGGAGCAGGATCCCACATTCCTTACATCTTTTTTAGCATGCTGAACAAATATGCAAAAGGATATATATAGCAGCGGGGGATTTCAACATGGCACTAGATCCTGAACTAGATAAATCAGCCCACTCTAGGAGGTGTGACAAACAGCTTACTCTGGGGCTCCGCCGTTTGTCCGGGACTGTTAGAACACGGCCTTTTAGGGTAGGTTAAATGATGAGGCGTCACGTACTGTTCCTTTAAACAGGCTATGCCTGGTTTATTCAGTCCCAGGCACTGAGACTGCCACAGTGCATACAACAGAAACACATCAAACAAAAAGCTGCTCACCTGAGCGATAACTTAACTTAGATTTTCCCTAACTCAGGGTGGAAGTGGCTTTTCCACTTCCAACAACAAAACAAGGTACTTTTCAGTTTTAGACAAAAAGGAACAGAAACATTTAACCTGTTGGGGAGAGGCTTTTCCCCTCTCTGCTTCCAGCAGCCTTCCTGTCTCCAGGCTCTTGGGGAGAGGGGAGAGGAAACAGGGAATCAGTCTTACATACCTGATTTCTAATTAGCATGACAGGTGACAGAAATCAGGCAGCAGACAAACTCTGGTCTGGATCTCTCATCCCTCAGTTCCAGCGCTTGCCAAACTGTGGGATGGAGTGCATGTATCTAAGGCTGCACTCCCAGGCCAAACAGGGTAGAAACTGTTCAGTATCCTGGGAGCCCTATATATGGAATTTATTACCATCCCCTGGTTTCTGTCACATATCCTTCCCCCCAGCTCAGACCTCGAGGGATGAGCGACCATGGATATTAGGGAGTGCATCCTTGACAACTCGTCAGCATTGCCATGTTTGTGCCCTGACCTGTGTTCCACAGAAAATTTAAAGGGTTGTAGGCTTAGGAACCACCTGGTCACTCTAGCATTATTTTCTCTGTTTTGACACATCGAGGTAAGGGGTGCATGATCTGTGACCAACCGGAATTTTCTCCCCAACAGGTAGTATTTGAGCATCTCTACAGCCCACTTTATTGCGAGACACTCTTTCTCGACTATGGAGTAATTTTTCTCCTGGGGATTTAGTTTCCTACTTAAATAAAGGATGGGGTGCTCCTCACCTTGAGACTCCTGGGAGAGTACCGCCCCCAGCCCTACCTCAGATGCGTCGGTTTGGACTACGAACTCTTTGGAGAAGTCAGGTGTGACCAACACTGGTTGGGCACAGAGAGCTTCTTTCAGGCTTCTAAAGGCCTGTTCGGTTTCGGGGGACCATTTTACCATTAGCGGTCCTCTTGCTTTTGTGAGGTCGGTTAGTGGGGTTGCCTTAGTTGCAAAATTGGGAAAAACCTTCTATAGTACCCAATTAACCCCCAAAAGGTCCTTACTTGTTTTTTTGTAACTGGCCTTGGCCAATTTTGTATCGCCTCTACTTTGAGTGTTTGGGGTTTGAGTAAACCTCTGCCAATAGAATACCCCAGATACTTGGCCTCCTCCAGACCAATAGTGCATTTAGCGGGGTTAGCAGTTAGTCCAGCAGACCAAACTGCGTCGAGCACAGCTTGGACCTTTGGAAGGTGGGATTGCCAATCTTCACTATGGATTACCACATCATCCAGGTAGGCGGCAGCATACCGAGCATGTGGTTTTAAAATTTTATCCATCATTCTTTGGAATGTGGCGGGAGCTCCATGTAAGCCAAAAGGCAGCACCCTATACTGAAAGAGGCCATCTGGGGTTGCGAAGGCTGTCTTTTCTTTTGCCCTTTCTGCGAGGGGAACCTGCCAGTACCCTTTTGTTAGGTCTAGGGTTGTGAGATATCGGGCTTTGCCCAGTCACTCTACAAGTTCATCTACCCTGGGCATAGGATAAGTATCACATTTTGACACCGCGTTTAGTTTCCGGTAGTCATTACAAAACCTTGTTGTACCATCTGGCTTTGGGACTAAGACTATAGGGCTGTTCCACCCACTTTGGGATTCCTCAATTACGCCTAGTTTTAGCATTTTTTTAACCTCTAAACTTATAGCCTCTCTTTTGGCCTCTGGGATTCGGTACGGTTTAAGGTTAACTCGGACCCCCGGTTCAGAGACTAGGTCATGTTCAATTACGCTAGTTCTACCTGGCTGTGTAGAGAAGACTTCTTTGTTTCTTCTCACTAAATTCTGAACCTCTCATTTCTGATGAACGGACAGGGTTTCAGCTATGCTAACCTCTGGGTCAGTTTCTCGATCCTCTGACTGACCTGGGGGTACTAGGGTTAACAAGACCTCTCTATCTTTCCAGGGCTTAAGTAGGTTTATATGGTAAATTTGCTCAGGTTTCCTCCTACCTGGCTGTCTCACCTTATAATTTACTTCTCCCACTCTTTCCAAGACCTCATATGGCCCATGCCACTTAGAAAGGAATTTACTCTCTACGGTGGGAACCAGAACTAGCACCCTATCGCCTGGAAAAAAAATTCTGACCCTAGCACCCTTATTATACGTATTCCTCTGTGCTTCTTGAGCTTTTTCCATGTGTTCCCTCACTATAGGTAGGACTGCAGCTATGCGGTCCTGCACCTTGGCAACATGCTCTATTACACTTCTGTAAGGGGTAACCTCGTGTTCCCAAGTCTCTTTGGCTATATCCAGTAAGCCCCTTGGGTGTCGGCCATACAATAGTTCAAACGGGGAGAAGCCTGTGGATGATTGGGGAACTTCCCTAATGGCAAATCACAGGTATGGTAACAAACAATCCCAGTTTTTCCCATCCTTATCGACCGCCCGGTGTAACATGCTCTTTAAGGTTTTATTGAACCGTTCCACTAAACCATCTGTTTGTGGATGATAGACTGAGGTTCTGAGATGCTTGATTTTTAGGAGTTTACATAACTCTTTTGTTACTTGGGACATAAATGGTATTCCTTGGTCAGATAAGATCTCTTTAGGAATTCCAACCCGGGAAAACAGAACTATTAACGCTTTTGCTATGTTTTTAGCAGAGGTGCTACGTAGGGGAACTGCCTCCGAATATCGGATGGCATAATCTAATATTACCAATATATGCTGATTTCCCTTAGCGGACTTTATTAGGGGTCCTAATAGATCCATAGCAATCCAGTCAAATGGCACCTCTATTATGGCAAGGGGTACCAATGGGCTATCGTACGCTTTGAACGGGGGCGGTGATCTGACATTCTGAGCATGAGAAGCAATAATTTGTAATTTCTGCCAGAACCCCAGGCGAATAGAAGCTTCGGAGAACCTTTTCTTTTTGTCTTTTCCACCCCTAGGTGTCCCCCCAATGGGTGACTATGTGCGAGGTGTAATACTACATTACGGAATGTCCGTGGTACCAACAATTGTTTAGTTGTAACTGATTTCCTTTTATCAACCCGATATACTAGGTCATTCTCTACCTCGAAGTAGGGGTAGGCAAGTGACCTATCTGGTTGGCCAGGAGTACTATTCTGGTCCCGTATATTCCCCCTTGCTACTGCTAATGTGGGGTCTTCCCACTGGGTCTTCTTAAAACTCCCAGGACTGACCTCTACACTGGCGACAGACTTTATTCGAGCTCGGCTAGTCCCACGAATTCGGGTATACCCGGGTGTATTGAGGTTT
The DNA here is from genome assembly GCF_040206685.1 of Ascaphus truei. NCBI lineage: Eukaryota > Metazoa > Chordata > Amphibia > Anura > Ascaphidae > Ascaphus > Ascaphus truei. The sequence continues at coordinate 80,541,618 of NC_134487.1, read as the reverse complement.
GTGACTGTTTTCTGCCCGAGTGCATTGAGGTATTTTCCAGGCAGGGATTGAAGCATTTTATTCCCGCTGGCTACAATACTGCACAGTATATATATATATACTGCATTACAATTCATGAATTTATGCCATCTGGTAGACACGCGAAGCATTGCAGCCTATTCAATCCTAATCATTATCATTTAACAGATCAGCCGCCCGTCAGCCAGGCATGAACCCAGGCTGGGAAGGCAAACACAACGGGGCTTGTCAGAGGTGAGGAGTGGCGCATTCCAGGTATCTGCCAGGTACATACTGGGTATTTGCTCGATTAAAGTGTGTCGGTGCAGTAGGTCAGCGAGGGTCTTATCCTGTTCTGGGGTGGTAAGTGGAAAATGGATCATCAGGAAGCGCATACCATGTGGAAACATAAGAAAGAAAAGTGCTTTTTGTGCAATATTGTGCAAACAGTGGTATGGAAAGTTGCTAGCACAGAATGTGTACACAGGATACTCACAAACGTGAGATGGAGTATAGGCACATAAAGGTATCTTTAAGGACTGGCTTCAGTCTATGGTGCAGGATGATGCCACAGCAAACAGATTCCCAGATGACCTTAGGGTAGGAAGACACTGGACATAGCGTAGACTGTAGGGCATTTAATAAAAAAGGTAGACAAAATCCAATCTACTCACATATTGATAGGTTAAAAACAGCATTTAGATCTCAATGATCTCAGCAATTCGCGCTCTATTGCTTCCACCGGATGGGGCCTCACTCTCAGGTCTCCCTCCTTCCTTTCTGTGCGGGTCACGGATGCGTTCCGGCGACCGGAAGTGACGTCATCTGTATCCGAAGGTTCCGGTGGGTAGAGGCAGCGTCACTCTACGCGTTTCACCGTTCTTGGTTTCATCAGGAGTGACGTTGTATGGGGTATGAGCAGTATATATACCATTTTGTTGGCAATTGATTAACTGAGATCTGCTGGTAGACAATTGACTCTAGCATTGCAATGCATTGATTAGCTGCTGCAAGCTATTACGAGGGCACTTAGGTGCAGGATCTTGCAAAGCAAATAATGGCACTCCAATGCTAGATAACTATTACTGAGTGTGCTAGACATATAGGCTATCTAAACATTGGGTGTCTAATTGTGTTGTTGCAGTGCGATAAACAACACAATTAGACACCCAATGTGCAAGATCCTGCACCTAAGTGCCCTCGTAATAGCTTGCAGCAGCTAATCAATGCATTGCAATGCTAGAGTCAATTGTCTACCAGCAGATCTCAGTTAATCAATTGCCAACAAAATGGTATATATACTGCTCATACCCCATACAACGTCACACCTGATGAAACCAAGAACGGTGAAACGCGTAGAGTGACGCTGCCTCTACCCACCTAAACCTTCGGATACAGATGACGTCACTTCCGGTCGCCGGAACGCATCCGTGACCCGCACAGAAAGGAAGGAGGGAGACCTGAGAGTGAGGCCCCATCCGGTGGAAGCAAAAGAGCGCGAATTGCTGAGATCATTGAGATCTAAATGCTGTTTTTAACCTATCAATATGTGAGTAGATTGGATTTTGTCTACCTTTTTTATTAAATGCCCTACAGTCTACGCTATGTCCAGTGTCTTCCTACCCTAAGGTCATCTGGGAATCTGTTTGCTGTGGAATCATCCTGCACCATAGACTGAAGCCAGTCCTTAAAGATACCTTTATGTGCCTATACTCCACCTCACGTTTGTGTACACATTCTGTGCTAGCAACTTTCCATACCACTGTTTGCACAATATTGCACAAAAAGCACTTTTCTTTCTTATGTTTCCACATGGTATGCGCTTCCTGATGATCCATTTTCCATTTTCCATGAGGATTGAGAAAGCAATCCTACACCGGGTTGCAGCTGCAATCGACCATTGTGTTTGTATAAGTATCACTATTATCACTATTGTATTGATTATATCACTGTTATTGTAAATGTATATGAGCGCCACATTTGGTTAGTCACTTCACACACACATTTCTCGGGTGGTAAGTGCCTGTTCAACATCTTGATTTGGGGTATTCCCTACCAAGGTAGCCATGGGGAAGGGAATTTTACAGCACTCCTCCTTTTTCCCCTTCTTATTTGGGCACTCGTCAACCTCTATTTCTGAAAAAGGGAAAGGATTTGTTTCTTCTGTTACTTTGTTATGGTCCGCTATCGAACTCTGGGCGCTATTCTGAGAGGAGGACCACATTTTTAGAAAATGGGGAAAGTCGGTCCCTATTATGTGCCAGTTTGGGTACTATACCCACTTTGAAATCTAAAGAACCAAACTCTGTTTCAAAAAAAACATCAACAGTGGAATATTCGTGATTATCCCCATGTATACAACAAATTGCCACTCTTTGTGAACTGTTTACCTGTTTCTTCTTAATGGGCAAAAGGTATTCGACACTAGTGTGACCATGCTCCCAGAGTCAAGAAGTGCCCGAACCCCCTTACCATTAATCTTTACAAATGCCCACAGATGGTTATTCAAGGGGTCCTCTGGGCTAGGGCCCATACATTGGGACAACAGTGAATAAGGTTCAACGCTGTTGCATTGCATGGGTTCAGCATTTAGTGGGGAGACTTTTGCGGTGTGGCCCCTCTCATAACAATTTACACATTTAGGTACATAGTCTGTGTCCCACTTAGAGCCATTTTTCGGCTCCCCATGTTGGCTGTTGCCCTTAGTGTGCGAGCCACTGTTGCTGGTGTTGTGTGAAGGTGGTCGTCGCTCTTCAGCCCCCCTTAACCCTGGTACCCTTTTACCGTCTCTGGAACAGTCCTGGAACCTTGGGTAGTGGGGTTGCTCCACTACTATGGGTTGCGGGTGCTCTTCTGCTGCATTGTACCTTTCTACGAGGGCCACAAGCTCATCTGCATTGTGGGGGTCACTCTGACTGACCCAACGGCATAGGGCAGAGGGAAGTTTCCTCAAGAACTGGTCCATGACCAACCGTTCCACGATGTGGCTTGCTGAGTTGATTTCGGGTTGTAGCCACTTCCGAGCGAGGTGGATGAGGTCATACATCTGGCTTCTGGTGGCTTTATCCGACGTGAAGGACCATGCGTGGAATCTTTGGGCACGAACAGCCGTGGTTACGCCGAGGCGGGCGAGGATCTCAAACTTCAATTTTGCATAGACGTTAGCTTCGGCTGGCTCTAGATCAAAGTAAGCCTTCTGGGATTCGCTGCTTAGGAAGGGTGCGATTAGACTGGCCCACTCAGCTTCTGGCCATCCCTCTCTCTGTGCCGTGCGTTCAAACGTGAGAAGATAGGTTTCCACATCATCCGAGGGCCCCATCTTCTGGAGGTAGTGGCTTGCCCTGGTCATTTTCGGGACTGGGGCTGCCTCTGCCAGTGGAAGGTTACTGATAGTCCCCCTCAGGATATCGAGTTCCTGCTGTAAGCCCTGGGCGAACCGTTGTTGCTCCTCTCTCAGCAAGCGGTTTGTCTCTTGCTGGTTTGCATTCGCGATTTGCAGAGCTGCAGTCGCCTCTTGCTGGGCTATTAACAGCTGGTGCTGGGTTGCATTCGACTCTTGCAGGGCTGCATTCGTCTGTTGCTGGTTTGCATTCGCCTCTTGCAGGGCTGCATTCGTCTGTTGCTGGTTTGCATTAGTCTCTTGCTGGTTTGCATTAGTCTTTTGCTGGGCTATTAACAGCTGTTGCTGGGTTTCATTCGCGTCTTTCTGGACAGCGACATTGCGTACCAGCGCACTCACCACGTCTTCCATCTTGTTTGGAGAGAAACCCCCCCCCCCCCTTTTTTTTTTTTCAAAGTTCTTTAACCCGCAGACCTTTTAGTGTTCTGCCCGCATTCTCCACCATATGTGACAAACAGCTTACTCCGGGGCTCCGCCGTTTGTCCGGGACTGTTAGAACACGGTCTTTTAGGGTAGGTTAAATGATGAGGCGTCACGTACTGTTCCTTTAAACAGGCTATGCCTGGTTTATTCAGTCCCAGGCACTGAGACTGCCACAGTGCATACAACAGAAACACATCAAACAAAAAGCTGCTCACCTGAGCGATAACTTAACTTAGATTTTCCCTAACTCAGGGTGGAAGTGGCTTTTCCACTTCCAACAACAAAACAAGGTACTTTTCAGTTTTAGACAAAAAGGAACAGAAACATTTAACCTGTTGGGGAGAGGCTTTTCCCCTCTCTGCTTCCAGCAGCCTTCCTGTCTCCAGGCTCTTGGGGAGAGGGGAGAGGAAACAGGAAATCAGTCTTACATACCTGATTTCTAATTAGCATGACAGGTGACAGAAATCAGGCAGCAGACAAACTCTGGTCTGGATCTCTCATCCCTCAGTTCCAGCGCTTGCCAAACTGTGGGATGGAGTGCATGTATCTAAGGCTGCACTCCCAGGCCAAACAGGATAGAAACTGTTCAGTATCCTGGGAGCCCTATATATGGAATTTATTACCATCCCTTGGTTTCTGTCACAGAGGTTAAAGAAGGGATACAGAATCCTTGCTCAAGGGTTTAGGGACCAACCATCTGACAGATATCTGGAATATATCTGGAGAGAGATGCACCCTAGAGATAAAGGTTTCCTGTTCTTCTCCCACCCACACAATAGATTACTGCTTTGTTTCTAGTAGACTGGTTCCTAAGATCTCCTTCACCAGGATCCATGATATTTCATGGTCATATCATGCACCGATAGAACTTCCGTGCATCCAAATTAATCTGGACAGACCAGGAGCAAACTGGAAGCTAAATTAGTCAATTTAAAAAATCCCTGAAGTGTTTAACACGCTCAACTCAGAAATAGATAATTTCTTTAAAATAAATAAGGGGAATGTACGTTCCCAGTTGACTCTATGGGAAGCCCACAAGGCGACACTTTGGGGTACACTAATCAACAGCGCAGCAGTAAGGAAAAGAGAAGCGAAAATTGTCCAATTGCAGGCAAAATTATGGGACCTCTCTGCTCTACACAAACGCACCGGCAGAGCTGACACCCTGAAAGAACTAAAGGATGTCAGAATAGAGTTAAACATGCTGAGAAAGTTCTGAGTTAGTCAAGGAGGACTTTCTTCAAAAAAGCAAACAAACCAGATACCACGCTTTCGAACAAAATCAGGAATAGACAGGCCAAATATAATATTCAGGGAATTAGTCTAAATATAGGCGAGGTGACCTAGAATCCTAAACTAATTGTAGAGGAATTTAAAAAGTTTTAGGAAGATTTATATAACAGAGAAAAGGTCACTCACAATGTTAATATGAATCATGCCTTATGGGAGTTTCTAGCAAGCTCAGAATCTACCTAGGGTGAGCAGAGAGGAGAGTAAAGAGCTACAACAGGACTTCACTATAGAGGAAGTTCTTCAGGTAATTAAACACTTAAAGCCTTCTAAGCCCAAGGCCCAGGTGGCTTCTCAAATCTTTATTACAAAATATTCGCCAAACTTCTTGCTCCTCACTTAGTACATATGTGCAATGCAGTGCTGGTGGGTGCTTCAATCCCGGAACCCATGCTCCAGGCATCTATCTCCATAATCTTTAAGCAAGAGAAGGACCCAACAAATTCTAAAAGCTACAGACCAATCTCTTGGATCAACTCAGATATTAAAATGTACTCCAACAGACTCAGTCTTATCTTGCCTAGATTGATCCACCCGGATCAGGTGGGATTTATTAAAGATAGGTTGGTGGCAGATAATACCAGACAAATGATTGATTTGATCGAAGTAGCCAAGGCTAAAAAGATACATGTAATGGCCTTAAGTCTGGATGCCGAAAAGGCCTTTGATAGGATAAACTTTATATTACTGGAAAGCCACGCTTGGGGCATTTGGTTTTGGGGGTAGAATTTTAAAAGCAATCAAAGCACTGTATTCTAAACCGGCCACAAAAGTGACACATCAGTGATTCCCTTCGGATCTCTTTCAAATTAAAAGCGGAACGAGACAGGGTTGCCCACTGTCACCCTTGCTATTTGCCCTATGCATGGAACCGCTATCAGCACGAATAAGGAAGAACCCAGATCTTTCCGGAATTCAAATTAACAATCAAACACATAAAGTGGCGTTGTTTGCAGAACCAATTTATTCGATTTATTATGTAAATTCAATAGAATCTCCGGGTTCAAAATGAATCACACTAAATCGGAAGCTCCTAATAGAAATCTACCCAAGGAGGTGGAAAAATAATATCCATAAATTTTAATTTCGATTGGCAACCCCCGGTTATTAAGTGTTTAGGAATCCGCATTACAAATAATTATAGGATGTTGTATGAAGCAAACTATCCCAATTTGCTATGGAGTCTGAAGGGAGACAACAGAGTGTGGTTAACATACGGCATCTCGTGGATCGGCAAGATCCACTGTATCAAAATGAACCTGCTCCCTCGGTTTCTATACTTTTTTCAAACCCTACCAGTAACAATTGTACTAAAGAATATTCGCTCTATGCAGACACTGATCTCAAAATTTATATGGAATTTCAAAAAGCCGAGAATCAAAAATAAGATCTTTAAAAACACCCACACAAGTGGGCGGATTGGTGGTACCTTGTTTGTTATCATATTACAAAGTGGCCCAATTATTCCAAATTTCACAGTGACATATCAACCCCAGTATCAGAAGGTGGGTGGCACTGGAAAAAGAACTCTGTGCGCCACTAGAGCTACAGAACCTGATTTGGTCCCCCAAAATGATCCTTAAATACATCCATGAGCCGCTCACCTCGGTGACTAACTCATTGGCAGTCTTGGAGGCCACCAGAGTCAGATGCTCTCTGACTACAAGACACTTGCTAATGGCCCCTTTATTTGATAACCCCGACTTTGCTCCAAGCCTTACTAGTAAGGATTTTATAATCTGGAAACAGAAGGGTTTACTTAGACTAAAGAATTTGTAGGAAAGAAAAGGCATCAAAACATTTGAACAAATTAAGTCCGACAAAGACATCCCTAACGCGGATTTTTTTCGATACCCCCAGATCCGAGCATATTATAATAAAATTACTCCCCGCCCAGCGTTGACAAGTTTCGAGAAGCTCTGTATATTGGAAACACGAGTGGACTAACCTCTCAAATGTACAAGGAAGTGACCTGTTCTGGGTTAGATTACGTGAGAAAACCACAATATACTGTATGGTGCAGTGGGAGACAGATTTGGGTGAGGAACTTGAAGAAGAAGTCTGGGATAGGATAGTTTTGGCCTCGGCCAAGAGTTTGATCTGCACGACATTAAAGGAGAACGCATATAAGATCCTATGAGGTAGTACATCACTCCGCTCAAATTATCTACATTTGTTCCAGGCTACTCCCCACTGTGTCCCAAGCAGTGTGGAGAGTCAGCTGACCTGCTACATATGCAGTGGTCCTGCCCACATGTGGCTCCCTTATGAGAACAAATTAAGGATTGGCTACAGAGGATTTTGGGCCTCGATATCCCCTTGGACCCCTGGCTTTTCTTATTGAATAGACCAATCCAGGGGATATCCAGAGATGAGAACAAATTAGTTGCCCACTTTGCAACTGTAGCGAGATGCGAGATCGCAGCATTATGGAAGTAAAACGAGATTCCCCCTTTGGCCAAAACCAGGAACAGAATTTGGTTTGTGTGTCAGATGGAGAAATTAACAAGGTTAGTTAATGACACCGGCAATAAATTCCAAAAGGTTTGGCTACCATGGTTAGCGCAGACAGACATAGCTGCCTCAATATTGCTATGATAGCTCTAGATACGTTCTCCTTTGATAGAGCGTAAGTCAGCGGAGGTTTCATTGCTGAAAAGGGACCACATGGGAAATAGAGCGGAGGTAATAGGACGAGCCTGAATCATTGAGTGTTCAGACCCAGGGAACAATTCGAAGACAGTGAAGACCTTTCAACCCCCCCCCCCCTTCCCTTTCCCTCCCATCCCCTCTTTCCCTGGTGTATGTCTTTTAATCGTAATTCGCTATTTTATTTTATGACTTGTTGACAAATGTTGTTCCCAACACATGGTAATGTATTATTATTTTGTCATTGTTGTGAAAACCAATAAAACTTAAGTTAAAAAAAAAAAAGGCGAGAAAAAGGAAATTAACTGCTGGCTGTTATGCAGTATTAAAGTAAAGATACAGTAGGGTTTAAAAAAGATGCATTTGTACTATTTTATTTTTCTTTCACATATACAGTACAGTATACAGTAGCTTATGAATTGACAACATTTGTTACGATGAAATGAGGGGTCTTTGTGGGAAGTTTTTCCCATATCCGCTATCAACTGCAATGTTTCTCACTTTTATCCCTTTTTGAAGTGAAACTTCTTTGCCGGCAGAAGAGTGAATTTCCTACCTTGGAGACGGAAGTAAGGTAACGGAAATGACGTCATGTAGGTAAAAGAGGCCGTCGGTGCGCATCAGTGTGGGCAAAAGTCTGTTGCAGCTGTCAGCGTGACGCGGGTGCACAGCAGCCGCCATGCGCATGCGCAGTAGCCGTCGGCTCAGCGCGCATGCAGAGGTACAACACATGCCCCCAATTAGGAGAACACACATACACACACACAGGGACACACACACAGAGACACACACAAGGAATTCACAATTAGTAGAAATATATAAGTGCAAATAGATAAAACGGGATGTGTGCCGAGCACGCACGTTCTAAGTCAAACTTCTTTGCGTTTTGTCACTGAAATTGTGTTTTGATTTTGAATTTAGAAAATCACCATCACAAACAATTTCTGTGACAAAACAGTGACAAAAAAGAAAGAAGTTTCACTTAAAATGCGCGTGCTCGGCACACACAAAAAATTTTCATATACAGATGTACTGCAACATCATGATGCAAAAAGGGAAAACCTGGAGCCATATCGTTTTGCTTCTTAAACCTATAGTTACATAAGTACTGTAAAACTGTGCCCTCGTTAAGCTTGGGATCACGGTATTGCTATATCTGTACTCTGATTAATTTGTATATCCATGTATTACCTCCAGGCAGAAGAAACTTTAAACCTTTACCCCCATACTAACCTCATGTGAGAGGACTGTATGTCAGAAATCTTAATCCACATTCACCTTTGTTGCCTTAAACCTAGCCCAAAATGGAGCCCCACACAAGAACACTTTTCCTTTACCCCTTTCTCTATGATGGTACAGTATATGTTACCCCTGTTTCTCACAACTATATTTTTTGTATGTAGGATAATTACTTTGATAGAACACATTTTATGGTAAAATATTAGACATCATCCATTCTACAACACAGAGGTGCAATATCATTTTTATTTTTCCAATAATTGAAACTGCTCTCTAATACATCTGAGTGGTATCTGATATTTAATTTGTGTAGTAATTCACTCTATTTTACAATTTGTTACACTTCCTCAACTAATTAGCATTATTTACAATTGAACAAAACAATCAGCAAAGTTATGGATTCTTAGGGTCATACATTGATTGACAAATAAAGTATTTCAATCTACTTGAATAAAGAGCTCTGTGTTTATGTAAGTCTTGCAAGAACACTTCTTCTTGAGCTGACAGACAGCCAGTACAGATGTTGCAACAAGGGACTATGAAACTGTCATCAACTCAATCCCATCAGCAGTTGTGCCATAACCATTGCATTCTTCACAAGCTCCAACCAAGCTTCAGGGGAAACTACATATTTTGCATACCAGGATTCCCACATCAAAGAAACAAATGTGTATCAACTACAGTACTAAGAAGATTGTTAAAAGAGGACAGCAAAAAAATGAAATTAGAAATAACTTTCACAATCATAAATAACTGTGAAACACGCTACAAAGAGCTTATTTCTCGTGGATATAATTATTTTTTTATTGTTTAAAATTCCCCTGTAGATTTGAATGTACCAGAAAATGTTGTGTTTGACAATGTTAAGATATCAACAAAAAAAAAAACAATAAAATTTCAGTTACAGAAAAAAAAAAAATCCACTGTAGAATATACTTACAACGGAGTAATCACTGTGCTTGTTGGTAAGTTTCCCTCTACAAAAACAATGATGAATTGTCCCTAAAATGCATTTGGATATGCATATGGGTAACTTTTTTTGCTTTATTGATAGTTTCTATCTGCCTACCTGATGCTGAAGTTAGGCTGACTGCCCCATTGCTACCTGTGTCCGTTTTGGAACCTTTTTTAAGATTGGGGTGACGCTTGCTAATTAGGTTATGTACTAATGTTACCAACACTATCATTTAATGTTGAAGTTCACTTAGAAACATTGGGTATCAGTACCAGTGCCAGGTTGACCAGATGTTTTGTTAATGTTTAGTTTCTCTTTTAGATCTAATACTTCTTTCACTGTAACATGGAACTAAGGCAGTTTCTAAAACAAATGACTTTGGGTGATCTCTCTGGTGTGGGTATGCCACTTACATCTTCTGGGGTGAAGACTACAATATTTGCATGGACGTTCGTTGAACCAGGCAACGTTTTGTTTCATGAAAAATGTTGTGAAGCAAATTTGAAGACATCCACACATTTATGTGGGTTACATTGACCTTTATATACAGTACAGTACTGTTATGTTTTTAAAAGTTTGGGGAATCGTCACAACATTTTCTGGTAATATTTAATCAAACAATTGAAATTAAGGAGAAAATCGCAAAAAAGTTTACAAAGCAAATTTGAAGTAATTCACACAACTCCACTGAAGACAGTTGCAAAGTACTGTATTAAGTTAATCTCTCTGCTATGTGCCAACTTCCTTTATTGTACCTTGTATATTATTTTCATCACCGAACCCCACTGTTTCTCTTGCTATTCTCCCGCTTTTGGTACAGTACTGTATGTCAAAAAAAAAATGGTATTGGTTTTAACAACATAAGCGGAAGTTGTAAGGTCTGATTTCTTCTTTATTTAAACTCAATAAAATAATGACAATTCGGAGTCCAATGATGGGACTCATTTCAATAAATGAATCTCCAAACGTCCCAGGAGCCGGAAATGGAGAGATATCTACCATGGCTCTTCTTGGTAACCAGTTTCTCCACGTTCTGCTAATCTCAGTGGAACATGCATGTTCATTTGAGACAATCAATAGGTGGCTGGTGGCTGCTTTGTTTTTAAGACAACACTGAGGGATGTTTTACACCTTTACATTTTAGAATGTACACCTCAGTTTTAACAATAAGTATCTCAATGAGACTTAGACTATTTCATTTATTGACATGGATAATTTGTGGTAAGGGAAGGATTAAAGGCAAACATCTTTAAAAGATGTAACATTACCATATCACTTGCATAAAAATTGTGTTTTATTTTCCCTATATAGCTAATTATGCTTTCCAGTGATATCACAGATATTAGTAAAGAAAGTTGTTTCATTGTCAGCACAACTCACAATGTGAATCAGCATTTTTGTCAAAGCGAAAATGCAATGGGGATGAGATGGACTGAATTAAAAATGAGAGATTATAGACCCCTCTAAGGTTAAATAGATAAAACATTCAATCAATGAGAAGCATTGATTCATATATACTGCATTACACAGACCAATAAAATAGTGTGATGCGTTGCATTAAGTCACTATATAGCCTAATATTTTTCCTTCTTTATTTAAGAATGACATAGGTTTTCTTTGTAGAAATAATTCAACCTTGTTAAAAAAAACACACAGACTGAAACTCTAAATTTTGATACAGTGTTAAAAAGCCCCCTGAGCATACAGTATACTTATTAAACCCTAAAATGTTTAACATTATATATTTTAGCAGCTAACATAAGCTAAAACTGATTTTGCAATCAGCACTTTTTCCAGACACAGCTTGTGAGAACAATGAAAAATTTTTATGATTTAAGTAGATTTCTGTGAGCTACTGTACAACATGAAAAAAAGCATGATGTAAAAATGATGCTGCTGAAAGTAGAATAGTAGAATAGTTGTTGCATTAACTAATTCATATTAGTGATATAATGATACATTATAGATTGCTGAAGATATGAGTCAGGACTATTTATTAAGAAAAGGGTCAAAGTAAACTAAAGCAGACATTACTACCAAGTCATTTTTTTGTAGGCTAGAACACAAAATGCCTTTGCTTAGAGCTACTATTTGAATTTCAGTTCTCACAACAAACATTCTACTGTAATGCTGCGCCAGACTAGTCTGCTTAAACTACCTGGTACTTAACAACTGTATATAAATATGCATTTTTAAATAATAAACAAGAGACAAAATGACATTTTGCCATCTGTCTGGTAGATGGTTGCAGAGTGGAGACTGTGTTTAAAAATAAAGTGTTAGGTTGTCTTGTACAGAAAGTTAATAAAAAGAAGGAAGTGAAAGGCTGCTCATTATTTTTAATGACTTTCCTTTCCAGCAGAGTGCCTGTATCTCCCCTCTATAGCATTCTGCTTTATTTCAGTTCATTATAGCACATTTAACTGCTCAGTACAATGACGACTTTGTCCTAAATCACCAAATTGATCAGGCAACCTATAGTGTGGGGCTAACCAGTCTGTTAATCACAACACTTCTGCCAAGCTGATGATGCAAAGAAGAGCTCTCTGCATTGTTCACCTACTGTATTAGTTTACTGAACAGCAGAATTTGCCTGGAATTGACTCGTAATAAATTCATTTGTTTGCTTCAGCTGTCAAACATACTACACAAAAGAATAATTGGTTGAGGCACTCGCCAAAATAAAGGGAGCTTCAATACATCCATGTGTATGTGTTTGTACAGAAAACATTTCTAGCAATGTCAAAAGCTGAATTAATTTCTGCCAAAAATACTGAATTGTCACCAACTAATGGAACTGCTTGATTAATGATTCATCTTAATTACAATCTTTGATTTGTTGTCTCAATTGAATCAAATCATTATTCATATGGTTACATTCAATAGAATGTATTGTGTTAAATAGTCATAATGAGGATCATCTATACTATAATTCTAAGTTTGTCTGTTTGTTTGTATGTCAGAAGCATCAAAATCTCAGAAACGGCACCACGTAGCGCAACGAAATTTTCACTGTACACTACCGACACACTTTATTGCTCATCGGCCAGATCCGCAAGCCGGGAGATTTCCCGGCTTGCTAGTGGCCGCCCCTCGGCGTGCCGCGCATCACCGACGCGCGGTCACGCGTCATCGGGAGCCTGCGCCCCCTGCACGCGCGTACAGGGCTCCCAGAGGGAGCCCTGGTGTCCCGCGATCGCGGGACGGCGGCAGGGGGTTCCGGGGGACCCGGCGGACCCGGCAGCGGTAGGGAGAGAGCCCCGATCGGAGGGCGCTCTTCCGCTGCTTCGGCGCGCGCCCGTCACCCTCCGGCGCGCGCCAGGATACTGCTGCGGCCAAGAACGGGCAAATGCTCGAATAAACTTGGCCGCAGCAGTACATTCTGCTGCAGATTTGTAGGTTAACGCAACTATTTTGAGCTTCCAATGTGACTCACCTCCTAAATTAGTGACATTCTAAGTTTCACTTGGCTGTCCAGCAATAATGTTAGAGCAGGAGCAGGGGCGGGGTGTGGCTAGTAAGGAAGGGGGCGTGTCCTTGCCTGGATCGGAGCTGTGTTTGTGTCTCTGTGTGTTATTTGAGATGTGTGGGGGAGATGTTCCAGCGGGGGGAGGAGCGGGGGGGGAAGATATGCCAGTGGGGAGGGGGGAGATGTTCCAGTGGGGGGGGGAGAGGGGAGATGTTCCAGTGGGGGGGGGAGATGTGCCAGTGGGGGGGGAGATGTGCCAGTGAGGGAGTGAGGGGGGGGCAGGAACATGTTCCGGCAGCGGGGGGAGACACACACAGACAGACACATACACAGACACACACAGACAGAGACAAATCTCACCTCGCACTCATCCAGCAGCAGGAGGGGAGAGGGGGGCCGGGGAGATGTGGCTCCGGGGTGGGGGGGGGGGAATGTATTCAATATTAGATTCCCCGGGCGAAGCCGGATACAAAAGCTAGTATTTCTATAACACCATAATCTGGTTTGTAAATCCAGCAATATACTGTAGCATATATTGTTCATAACCAATTATAAATTAATATTGCATGTTTAGTCTTCTGAGAGTGAATTCTATATTGAATAATGTGTAGAATAAAATGCTTTAAACTGAGAGTAGCAAAGTTTATTTGGTACAGAAAAAGCACAATATTGATCAAAATGATCTTTCCATAGGTTTTGTTTTCTTTGATGAACTGAGCAAACTTTTCACACCAGTATTGTGCAATTTGTACAGAATCTTTGATACAGGACCTTCCAAAAGGAACATAAAACTAATAGTTAAGATGATAAACATAAACACAAGTTGTTTGTTATGTCAACCTGCCATGGGAGAAACTCACAGCTCTCTGCTTCCTCTCTCCTCCAGAGCAGGAACAGGACTGATACTAAATTTGGCATTCCTCTAGTTAGGACAGAAGGAGTGGGCTCATGGTCTATACCTATCCCTGATAGGCTTAAACAGGCCATAAGTCACCACCTTACTCCTGTCCATCATAGAGGAACATGGGTAAGGGTCACAAGCCCATAGATTAACCCCTTACAGCCTGCAGCTAGCCAGACTTACATAACAGGGTGGGGAAATATAGGCAGAAAATACATACTCTGTTACATATATATACACCCACACACACACACACACACACACACACACACACACACACACACCCTACATCTGACCTTCTATCTGTCTGTTTCTAGGCTTGGGCTGGGCAGCAGCTGTGCTCTACTGTTTAAAAAGGATGGAGACACAAGTATTGATGCATAAAGTAACGTTTCTGGGACACAGCCCCTTCCTTAGACAGAAGCCACTCATGTCTTGTAAATACCCCAAACAGTCTCTTAAATAGCACCGATAGTGCCCTTAATCTGTAACCCATCATCAACAAATCACAGCACATACTCCCAGCTGCTCCTCCGATGTATCTGCCATTGCTGTGACATCATTGCGCATGCGATGCGGCCCATGCGCATGCACAGCAATGTCACCACACCTGGAAGCAGCTCAGCATTGCTGCCTGGCAAATAAGCAACAAAACAAAATCAGCGTGTCACGAAGGATAGAGGCTTTGCTGTCTACTGTGTCTATTGTCTACTATATTATAGCAGTATCATGCTCCAGTCCATATAATATTAAAGATCACACACTATTAATGTCTAGAGCCCCTTGGAGATTGAATATTCTCTCCTTGAATTCCCTGATAATATGAACCTTATGGCTAAACACTTGGAAGACTACATTTCCCTTAATAAATCAAATTATTGTAAATTTACTTTTTGGGAAGCTCATAAATCCATTATGAGGGGTCATATTATAAGCTTGGCCTCCTTCCTTAAAAAAGAAAAAAGACAAGGAGATGGAGGATCTACAAAAAGAACTTCACAGACTTGAATAATTAAATAAAAGCTCTACAAGTGCAAATATCAATAAACAACTGTCAGAGATTAGAATTAAATTCAACTCCTTCCTTATAGAAAAAGTGGAAAAAAAACTCTGAGGTGGACTAAACAAAGATTCTACACTAGAGATAAGAAACCCGACTTTTGGCCAATAAACTCAGGAAAAGGATAAATAAAATAACTACATTGATTAAAATAAAGTTAATGTTCAGATAACTTCATAGAAATTAATAAGATATTTTCTCATTACTATTCCTTCTTATAAATGTAAACATAGACAGTGCAACCACCAGGTCCAATCCCATAGACACCTTATTGAAATAAATATCTCTACCCCAGATTAGCATGGAGGACAGGCTAAAACTAAATATTCCAGTCACAACTACAAAAGTAACCTCAGCCATAAAATGACTAAAGATATCTAAGTTCCCAGGTCCAGATGTCTTCTCAAATAAGTATTATAGGACCTTTGTGAACATTTTATCTCCACATTTAGCAGATCTCTTCAATAGAAGTATAGAACTCTCTAACCTCCCCACTGTGAGGTTACAATTAACTATAGTCACAAGCTCTAAAGAGGGGAAATATCAAATTATCTGTTCTAACTAAAGGCCCATTTCTTTGTTTAATACTGACAAAATTTACGTAAACATTTTGACTAAAAGATTAAGTGAAATTGTCCAATCACTGATTCATCCTGATCAGGTGGGTTTCATGCCTAGATAGACTGAATTGGCTATATATGTTTAGAATTTAAAGAGCCCTTGGCTTCGAGGAAAACGTAAACTTAAAAGCAATCTCAGCTCTCTTTAATAGTCCTACGGCAAAAGTTAGAGCAGCAGGCATTCTGACTGACCCCTTCCTTCTATTCAATGTGACCGGGCAGGGATGCCTCCACAATGCCTTTGATTTTCACATTAGCAATAGAACCTCTTGCAGCATGGATCAGAAGCAATTTGTAGATTTCAGGAATTTAGGCCCATCAGAATACAAAATAAGCCTCTATGCTGGTGATATATTATTCACGCTTACAAGACACTTGATGTCTCTCCCAAATTTATAAAAAGTTTTAACCGAATTCAGTGCAATATTAGATTTTAAAATGAACATAAGTATATCTGTGGCCCTCTCCATTGGGAGGGAGAGGGTTTTCGCTGAACCAGAGAGTAAGTATAAATGCTGAGTGCTGAGAGCTTAACACCTTCACACAACGTTTGAACTCCAATAATCGTAACCTGAGACTAACGACTGAAGTCAGTGAAACCACCATCCATTTTGTTAGATTTATCTGTTTCCAAATCCCTTGAGGGGTACCTCAAAACCACCACATATAGAAAACCAACTGACACAAATAGCTACCTTAACGCCGACATTCATTACCAGCAATCACTAATTGGAAGCATTCAGACTGGTCAATGCCTACAAATAAGGAAACATTGCACTGACTTACAGGTGCGCCGATGAGTATTCTAAAACTTGCCTTGGAAAATCTGGGGCCATCACCAACAAGATCCAGGTACATGCTGGGTACATGCTTGGTACATGCTGCAACATTTCAGTTACATTTCTGCAGAGACTAATCGCCCATCAGATTAATACAGCAGAGGTCCCTGGCAATCCCATTCAGTTTGAATGGGACTGCCAGGGACCCCTGCTGTTAATCTGATGGGCCATTAGTCTGTCTGCAGAAGTGTCACTGAAATGTTACAGCATGAACCCAGCATGTACCTGGGTCTTGTTGGTGATTGCCCCAGATTTGTTTTAGAATACTCGTCGGCCCTACAGTACATGATTTTAAAACACAGGCAGAAACACTTAAGAAAAACTTTCAGGAAAGAGGTTATTCCTCCACACAGATCAAAAAAGCGTACAACAGAGCATTAAAGACTCATTGGCACTCACTGCTTCATACTGTAACAAGGTACAGGTAAACTCTGATAAATCACATGTATTGCTACATTTAATAGTCAGTCTAAGGACATTGAAGAGATTTTGCAAAAACATTTGCACATTCTGTTCATCAATATCGACCTACTAGATGCCCTCAACAAGCGTCCCAGTCTGGTATGGCAAAGATCGAAGAACCTTAGGGACCTTTTGGTCCACAGCCACTTTTCAACCAAGAAATCATCAGCCAACTCTTTAGGTAAACATTCTAAAGGCTGTTACAAGTGCCACACATGTAAGGTCTGTGATTTCATCACTTCCAGGAAAAAAATACATACAGTACCAACTTCAAAATTTAATAAATTGCAAATTGGAGGGAGTCATTTATCTGTCCACCTATAGACGTGGCCTTAAATATGTAGGTAAGACGCGTCAACAACTCTGAAGATGGGATTTAGAACATATTGGTTCAATACCCGATCTGGGTCACTTGTGATGTGTCAGCACTGTATACATGCATGGAGCACGAGAAAGGGATGGAAGCAGCAAGATATTTTTTTACAAAAAGATCTTTTAATATGCCCAGATCAGATTGATTTTATTATAAATTGTATAAGATTCATTTTAACCCCCAATTATTTTAATTTTGAAGGGAAATTTTAAAAACAATGTGGTGGGACAGCAATGGGTACCAAATTTGCTCCAAGTTTTGCTAACCTGTTCCTGGGATACCTGGAGGAACAGAATATATGGAATAATAACCAATTTTTAGAAATATATACTATTTTATAGAAGATTTATAGATGACCTAATTTTTATCTGGAAGGGGGGGTGAGGAATTCTTAATGGATTTTATTGTATTTCTTAATTCAAACGCACACAGCCTTTTCACTTAATTGACTGCTACTAAGGTAGCCGTCACATTCATTGATCCCAGGGAGCTCTGTACACAAGGTTCGGCAGTGCCACTTGTTTGTTCCCTGACCAACATTAGACTTTGAGCTGACACATTTTGTTGTCATGCTCTAGACATTAATCAAGACAGTGATTGCATTATTTCAGCCACTAACCAACGTTCTGAGGGCATTATTATTTTTCCTAACCGTGCTGCTATATACTGGGGTATATTTACTACTTCCAAGCAGGAGACATACTGTACAGTCCGTCCATGGGAGTATAATTTTGTCACAATCAATGTGTGGATGACCATAGGGGTATTTAAACGTGATATTATTGTGTGCTAATTTATCTTTATTTTATAGTACACGTATGTACATTGATATATTGAAAGTTACTTTTTATTGGACCTTGATAATTCCCTCATACATTCATTATATGAAGCAGGTATGCACCAAATACAGGACTTCTTTCATTGTGTGTCTCTCAACACACAGGAGACCACAGACACAATTCTTAAAATCTAATTTCTCTTTCATTGGGAAAAATCCTCTCTAAAGTACCTGTGCATTAATATATTCAAGGACTTTCTCACTTCTATAAAGAAAATTAACTATCTTTGCTTAAAACACTTTTAAAAGATTAAAATTATTGGGAACCATGACATTTCGTGACTAGACCCTATAGCCACACTGAAATTGATTATTCTGCCAGAAGTATTGTATATTTTTCAAACTCTTAAATTTGTAATTCCTTAGAGAAATTTACACAATTTTCAACCAAAGATAAACCAATGTGTGGACGGGGAAGAAGCCAAGAACTTCCACCTCTATTTTACAGAGATCCACATTCTGAGGGGGCTTATTGTAGCTGTACTTAATTTTGCCCATTATTTGATTGTGGCATAACTTTCTATTATCATAGAATGGCACGACCCTAAAGCCTCGGCCAGGGTGGCGCTGAGCGGGCAGGTGCGCTCACACTGGCCGCTATGAAACACATTGAGGCAATGTGTGTGGTCAGCGTGAGCAAGCGCCTGCTCGGCGCTTAGCTGCTTGCAGAGCAAGCAAATTTGAATTTGTCATCCGCAAGAGCATCCCGTGAGCGGTTCGCCCAATGAGGGTGAACCAGCTCCGTCACGTCATGGTCACGCCCACCCGTGCACGCACCTACCCGCCACAAATCTCCCGGCTGAGCAGGGAGCGTGACGTCACCGCGCATGAGCACCCGCGCCCCCTCTCCCTACATGGCTGTAGCCTAATACTGTACCTCTTTGAGGTTTGTAGAGGTGGAATAGTTATTAATGTCCCAATTTCTGCAAATTTATGTACTCTGGATCTCAAGATCATTGCTGTCCCGAGAGGCTTTAGAAATACCCTCTGCACATAATTTTATCTTATTCTTGGATTAATGGGCCATTAAAGATAGATTAACAAATACTCCTAACCCCTTACAACAATTAATTGTAATACCCCTTTCCCAAATATTTGCTCACCAAGATACTTCACTTCTTGGCAGAACGCAGGAATTACTAGGCTGAAAACACCTTTTAGAAGTGAATGCTTTTCATTCTTTTGCTAAAATCCAGAAGTTTGGCCTAGTTAACACATAATTCATCAATTTCTCCAATAAAGACATTTTGTGATAGATCCACAGAGCTCCGTTAGTGACTTAACGAGACGTTAACTTCAGTTAATGTCTCATTAAGTGCAAACAGGGATCTTCAAAACTTACTAACGATCCAGTAAATGCTGTAACGAAACCATTGCATTACTATAATGGATGTTAGTGCTAATAATATGCAAAAGAGGTGTTCCCTCTAACAACACATATCCACAATGTGACATTATAGTTAAACAAGGAATTAACATTACGTTCGTTAAGTCATAGCTAAACTTGGTGTTACTCCCATCCCGACCCTGAAATAGGTGTTTTACAGGGTCTGGATAAGTGTTATACCACAGTTAGGTATGATGTAACAAACATATTGTTATTTACTGGGCTCTTTTCCTCTCCTGTCTAAGGGATCTTTTTAAATTTAATTAAACACCTATTCAGGATCTTGAGGGTAGTAACACTACCTTTGGGTAAAACAAGCTTAACACCATGTTATTTGAAGCTAACGCAAGGCAGTGCTAACTTAACATGGCGTTAAGCCTATGCTAATGAGATAACTAACGCCCATTGTTTAGCATATACTGTATTTAGCTTTGTGGATTCCCGTTGCAGTATTTTGATAACGTCACGTTAGTTGCCCAGATTTAACAGCACTCTGTGGAACACTCTGGGAGATGTGTGCAGAGGTTTAAAAGAGGAGACGTAGTTTAGGGGAAATCAAAATAGACTTTTATTAGCCAGTTTGTTTACAAAACAAAAACATAGCTTAAGTACAGAAAAAAGGGAGCAACAAAATAACAGACCTAACTCCTATAGAGAGCTCTAACTAATACCAGTCTTTAGTCCCTATCTGCGGGTTAGGGAGCTAGGCCCCTTACCAATACTTTAAGGTGGAGATCAGTTCAGTTTTCTCTCCACAGTGGTCCAGGGTCTAGTACTTTCCTGGATTAGAGAGAAGTAGTCTCCACCTGAACTCTCTAGCAGTCCAGGGTGTTTCCCTGGACATGAGATCACAATCACAGATGGCTTTTTAAACAATGAACAAGCCATCTGAGCGGGTTAATTAGGACAGTCTGCTCTGAATTAACCTGCTCAGTGCTGGGCTCAAGCTCTGCACACAGGTTGCCCTGCAAAGCTATTTAGACAGGAAAAGCACTCTGTTATATATGCCTTCACTGAACATGCCAGAAGGTAAACTTCCCATGGACACACATTTTTCAACAACTGAGATTTGGTCTAAAATCTTGGTTATCTTTGTTATTTTTAAAGAATTGACTGATATCAATACCCCAAATGACCTATTTGTTGTACTGTACTCTTTAAAAAAATCCTGGAATTTTCAGAAGCTCTCAATCTCTTATAACACATATCCTCATGGCCACCAGATATCATAGCAAATAACTGGGAGCCAATTGACCCCCTCCTTAAATATGATCTTCAAATTTTTTTCCAACATTATACTTATGGAAAAACTTACTAGTATACTATATGGATCACTAGTTAAATTCGGTGATACATGGTCCCCATGGGAAACCTTGAGATATTTACTGAACTGAATTACACTGGTGACTTCAAAATAGAGTTCACACCTGGTCCCCAGAAACCTATCCATAACAAAGTATAAATTATTTTCTTATTGTAAACTCAATTTATTGTGACATACGATAGGGCAACACACATTCGGCGGGTTCGGTTCCAGGCCCCCGCCGAAAAGCGGAAATCGGCGAAAAACGGAACATAGCTTTTTTGTGTGGAGCGCACAAATGCTATTTCCACCAGCGATATCCTGTCTCTTCTCCTTCCTGCGCCGTCCCAAAATGCAGATTTCTGTGCATGCGCAGACTCAGCGTTTCCTTCTGCGCATGCGTGAAAAAAATTACTGCAGTCAGGAAAAAGTACCTCCGTATTGGCGGATCACCAAGAAGTGGAACGCCGAGAAGCAGGGCCCTACTGTATCTGTATTTACTATTTACCATGTTCCCTAATCTTTTTTGCAATTAATGCAATTGATTAATACAGTATGTATGCAATTACGTGCTATTGTGCAACTATAAAAGATTATGTTTAAAAAATATATCGGGTCTCCACGCCCAACAATCATTTTTTCTGTACCATTTTTCCTACCTCTACCCTTTCCCCCCCCCCCCCCACTCTCATCTGTATTAAAAACGGGCAGAAATCTTTCACAAAATAAACAAAATAAAAAACTTTTTAGTTGTGTTTTCTTTGCTTTATATTGTTTCTAAACCTTTAGGGCACCTATTTGTTTTGACATTAGGGACATTTGTGTTGAATTGAGTTACTTATATTACTTTTTTTTTCCACCCGGGAAAGTGTAGCTGACAAGCTCAGCTAACTTCACACCCTTCTGGACTAATTCCAACACACACTCCCCTGCCCCTCCCCTCTAACTCTTTATTTTCTGTGTCAGTTTTGATTATATTGTTTTGATTTTACTGCACACTTTTTGCTTTTGGCGTGGGAAAAAAAGATCTGGATTAAGTTCTTATGGTTTGATTTACCTGCCAGAAAGAGAGAGCAAAAAAAGAGCAGGAAGTAGAGGAAAAGTTATTTATTTATTTTTAAACTGCTGCAGCAAACAGCACAATACAGCCAAGCTGCAAACTCTCTCACTGCAAGAGCTCTTTATTACTCTGAAGCTCACTCTCTCACTGTCTCACTGTCTCACTGTCTCACTCTCATCCTTTGATTTGTTTTGTATTTTATATTTATGAAGGGGAAAGGTGTTAAGCAGCCACAGGGACAGAAATTGGCCCCTGAAACTCCAGTCACAACCCTGCACTTTCAAACTCTGTGATAGCGACCTCAGTATTGACCACCCCAACTGCTCCTGCTTGAAGCATCAATACCCATGTGCCCCTTCCACATCATTGGCACAAGTGGTAGCTGGTAATACTGCTACCAGCCCCAGCACTGTCACCGCTGAGGTACAGCTGAGCAGGAAGCATGGGCTTAGGTGCTTTATGACTAGGCCCCATGGCATAGTGGCTTATGTCATGGTTTTTGGCAGACATAATGGGCCCCTCTAGTATGGTGGAAGCCAGCCATATGTACAGCAAAGCCATGCTATTTATTATTGCTACCCACAATGTCATCTAAAGGGGCATCACTATAAGGGGGACCTTTGTTCCAATAGAACCCTAGAAGGTTTTGGAACTAGGGTAATATTATCCAATTTGTCCCCCTTTATAGCAGATCCCCTTCTGCACCTCCACCTGCAGGCCCTGAGAGACTTAAAGTCTCCCATTATGAAGATCTTCATGGGGTGCTAAGAGAGAGCACTGAAACTTGCACTTTCTTTTAAAAGGCAAAATCAGCTGCATCTGACTAAAGGTGCAGATTCCATTGAGGGATCCTTTGGGTTACACTTTGAGGGGGTGCTCTATAGGATTTGTTTTTACTGCACAGAGGAAGTGAGGTGCTTCTTGTGCAAGGAGCTGGGGAATGCTCACAAGAGCTGCCCCTAGGGGCTGTCAAAAAAAGCTGCTACTCTGACCACCAAAGCAGTCTCCAAACTTCCATCTTCAACTTGAGTACCATCAGTGGCTATTACCCTCTACAAGGGAACAGCTAAAGGTAAGTATGTCACCTTATCCCCCGAGGTCACTGTGACCCATAAAAAAAGCATACATTGTGACGGTAGGGGTAATATGGCTAGCATAATAAAGGTTAAGCCAAGCCATTGCCCCTACCCATCAACATGGTGGCCCGGTGTGGGCATAGTATCCCCATCTTATTATGGCTAAAATGTCTGACTTGTGTGTTATTTTGTGCTCTGTAGCAGTGTTTTACCCCATACATATATAATGTAAGGTATTCAAATAGCTCCTTTGTGTATTGCGTGGGTACTTTACTTAGCCAGCCAGCACACAAAAGAAACTGGGCCCATACCAAACTGATGAAGTTCCCAGTGATCGGTTTGAATTTCTCACTCACCTAAAACACTGTCCCCTTCCATGGATTTAATTGGCAGACGTACAACGTAGCATCTAGGCTATGATTGGCCCACATAACATCCTTTCTGTAATTAGCCGGCAGGTGACATTGCATCTGTGCTGATTGGTCAGCACCCGGTCTTCCATGCTTTAGATGGAGACCAGAAAAGTACAATATGTAAACCCCTGCAAATCACAGTTAGTTAGATCAGTTCGAAAATCATAGTCTGGGAAGAAGTTGAGGTGTTACTTCAAGGTTTATGCCGGAGACACACAGATTTAGAACAAGGCTTGGTTGCATAGACGAGCAGGGCTTTTAAATTTACTAGCATCCCTATGGCACCGTAGTACCTATAGACTCACGGTGTGTGGAAGCGGAATCCTCGCTACTAAACTAATGGCCCATCAGGATTAACACAGCAGGGTCCCTGCTTCTGAATGAGACTTCTGCTGTTTGAATCCTACTGGGCTGCATCAGTCCGGAAGAGACGCGCAGTGAGAGTAGACAAAACCAGTAATTCTCTCTGTGCACCTCTAACAGGTGATCTTGTGGCTTTTATTTTAATAACATAGTATTGAAGCAGGGAGTCTCCGGAGCTGAACAGCATTAATTTCAGCTCCGGGGACCCTTACTTGCCGAGATACAGGCCCTGGTATAGGGTGCCGGTATCTCCTCCAAGTTTAAATGTCCCGGTCACTTGACGTGGGAGAATTAAATATGCAGAAGATATCAGCACCCCATACCAGGGCCTGTAATTCTGGAAGCAGGGGGTCCCTGGGGCTGAAATTAATGAGGTTCAGCCTCAAACGGGAGCACAGATTACCACAAAGGCAAAGATAGTGAGGCAGTTAAATAGTCCACTAGATGTGGAAATGATAAGCAACGGAGACAGCACCACGGATTTGCCTGATTCTGATCGTGACATACAGTAACCGCAGCAATCAGTGACTCAGACTTCCACTGTCCTAGCCACTTCAGGAGATAAAAACACTAGGAACTTGACACCATACCATCTTACTGTTATCCAGTTCCTATAGGTAGGTCAGTACACTGAACTTTCCTGCTCTAAGATACACGTGACATAGTAGACTAGTACTTTTGAATAATTTTATATTTTTGGGATTCTCGATTGAGCATAACAAGGCGGGTAAAATAAATTGTCATTTATTTATTTTCAGACAAACACACGACAACCTCAGAACACACTTAATAATCACTTACTGGGGAAACAAAATAAATTGTCCATAGAACGAAAGATGAAGAAATAAAGTCTCTGGCTTTCAATCCTTTTGGCTAGGGCGCAACTTGCCTGCCCGATATTTCCGCCAAATGCCGAGAGTTCCTTCTGGTTCGTTGGGATTCGTTCTGGGATCCCCAGCACTAACGAATTCTTGAAGTAGGGGTAAATCCATAGTTACGATGTTTTAACCCCTAACGTTCCAGAACTGCTGCCGCTGCACTTGGACGAAATCTTGAACAACGCTTGGATAAATCATGAATCACACTGGGACTGGGCTGCAGGCATCTTTATAGGGTTAAGGGTGCTATACCTAACATACACACCCAATCCCTTCCATGGGAACACTTTTTCCCCCTATCCCAGACTTGCCAGTAGTTCATAGCATGGGCAGAAGTGGCTTCCTGGTTTGCACGGAGCATGTGCTAACCTCACACCTGAGCTCCTTAGCATATCATATCCACCCCCTTACCTGGCGACAGCAAGTCTGGGATCTGACCACAAGGTGTGAACAGCCCATATGTTGGACCGGTTCCTGGTACTTTCCAATTTCCTGGCTGTCTTAACACCTAGGGTCTCTGAGGCTTTTCAACTTCAGACTTCACATAGACACTGAGTCATTCACTTCGCAGGGGGCCCTTTGAAGTGCGGAGATGAAAGACCCTCAGCTCATTTACTCAACATATATGCATGTTAATACATTAATTGCTAGGCACAGGAAAAGCTTCCTGCCGGTACCTTTTAAAACATAACTAAAATACAGTTTATCTATATTTATACTTTCTGTATGTGTGGGGGACACCAAGCAATATGTATGGGCTTAGTACATCCTTAGCTAGCTGCACTCCAAAAATTAGAGTGTTAGCTTGCTCCTTGTGTCTGAAATACAATTGGCCCAATTTGCATATATTGCTATTACTGCAGCTATGGACTGAGCCGCAAAATGGGGACAATAAAGATGGTGTTGGGGAAATCAGTGTGGTGCTGTAACAGGGGACTTATCCCTGTTCACAAATGTGCCTCTAATCCAGCAGTGTGGTGGTTAAATGCTGGTAGCAAATTAACTAACACCACCTGCCTGATTACAGGTGGTAGAAAAAGCCTGCCTTTGAGACAGGAAGTGACTCCTTAGCTCACGTGTGAGCTGAACTTTGGAGACAGAGCAGAGGTTCTTGAGTCTCCCAGGAGAGACTGACCAAGAGAACACAGATCTCTGGAGCTGACAAATAAGACTTCTAAACCTGGATGCTGACATTTTCTGTTCACACACGGGTGCGGTTCCAGGAGAGCAGAGAAGCTTCCCCTACAGCAGCCAGCTAGCAGATAAGACTTTTTATTAACAAGACATTTTATATCTGTTCATTTCATGCTATGTGTTTGGGGCTGGGAGACATGCTTATCTAAGGGAGTTGTGAATTGCATAGTATTTCACTAGAAATACTCCCAAGTGAATAGAAGCTTTGTTTCCCCCGTGTTTGGATGGTTTCCTGATGTTAAGGAAAAGGCACAATAGAGCCTTGTTATAATTTCACCTTACAAAAGTCTCCAATTGTGTACCTCTGTGAGCGTCCATCTACATATGGTGTCCGAAGTGGGACGGGAGGTCGTCTTTGAAGTTAGAAAGGACCGGAGATTTTTTCTGTGAAATTGTTTTTATGCTTTTTGCCTACAAACATTCTGAGCAACTTAAAAAAAAAAAAAAAAACTCTCAGGCAGCAGAGACCAGAGTTAAAGTGATACACACCACTGCACTGAAACCTACAAAACCACAGATGGACTCTTTCCCCCAATCCCAAAAGGAGAGAGACTGCTGAAGCAGCTAAACCTTATTTGCCTATCACAAAGTGTAATATGGTAATTGAAATAGGGGTTTTGCCTTCCAGCCATAGTCAGAGTTCAAGAAGTGAGTCAGCCCTTAAAAAGGGATAAGTGTGTGTTGTTTTCAAAAGTTTCGCTGAAGCAGTGAATACAGATGGTGACCCACGAGCGGTACTGATTTTGCAAATAAAGGTTGCCACACCGCATAGGACTACCAGCTGTGAATGGAATATATGCAGAAAAGTGTGAAAATTGATGTAAGACTGTGCTGAAGCAGGGGAATTTTTAGCAAACAAATGCTGAGTGTAAAATTGCCCTACAGGGGAAAAAGGGATTGC
Source organism: Ascaphus truei (assembly GCF_040206685.1). Lineage (NCBI taxonomy): Eukaryota > Metazoa > Chordata > Amphibia > Anura > Ascaphidae > Ascaphus > Ascaphus truei. The sequence goes on along the minus strand of NC_134487.1, from coordinate 80,514,528 downwards.
TGAACTGTGTAAAAGGTATTCAAAAGCCAATTGCTGAGTGTTGAGTCACCCTGCCGGGAGTGAAATAAATATTCCACAGCAAAGAATGTTTTTTTTTCTGCAAGTAAAAAAAAAAAGTCTGCCTATATATCTTGGGAGCAAAACAGACACCAAAAGTGTGAAGTGTGAATGCCATAATACCCAAAGATGAGACTGAAAATTACTGAACTCAAGCAGAAAACCAAATTCTATTGCTGAAGCGGAGGGAAAGCACCTAGCAAGTAAATGGTGTAAAGCGAACGGAAGTTATTACCTAGCAACTACACATTCAGCATACCTAATGAGAGATTACACCAAGCAAGTAAAAGGTGTAAAGCAAATAGACGTTTTTACCTAGCAACTGCACATCTTGTATACCTGATGAGAGAAAATACGTGCACAGTACTGCTGATATTGTGGAACTTATCCAGGAAAGGAAAAATCTACAGAGCTACAATCTCTACAAGCAAAATATGCCCACCTGTAGGACTACCACAATTGGGGGTTCTAGCAAATACAGTGGCAACAGCTGCAATAGCGCCTCCTGAGGTCAGGAAGAAAATGACACCTGATAGCCTAAAAATGGAGGACAAGATGCAGCGTTCCTGTAATGAACCCTACCCCACGGAAGAGTGGCCCTTCCAGTCCAATAAAGAGGAAGACAGCTCTTACGAGGAACCCAAACTGAGTCACATCCACAAAACACCCCAAGAATGGTGGGGGTGCCTGAACTCGGCACGAACAGAAAAGACCGCCCTCTATGATGACGAATATGGTCGACAAGAGAAAGAGCGGGAGCAGCAGATCACCCAATATTTTTGTCCGCTAAAGCAACTGCAAGAGAAGCCTGGCGTATATAATAAAGCTGCTAAAGTATCAAATAAAGAAGGAGACCCCAGTATTCCAGATGGGACGGAGTCATCCAAAACAAAAAAGCGGAAAAAGAAAAAGAAAAGCGGTTCTTCACTTACCGTGGAAGGAAACGACACGTCCGCAGATCCTGTGGAGGAAAAGGGGGACCGAGTTGCCCTGCAGCCTAGAGAAAATGGAGAATTCGGCCCGCGGTTAACCGAATATCCAGAGGGCCCAAGGCAGAAGTCGTGTACCCCAAAGAAGTGTCTGTCCGGTGCCAACAGTGAGGAACCCTCAACCAACCATCCCAGGGAAGTGGAGCCGGAACCAGTGAGTGACGATCCCTTGACCAGCCCTGAAGATGCCCTGAAAAATGCCAGGCATGACAGTGATATGCTCCGTGAACAATTGAAACAAAAGGAAGATGGTTACACAGAGCTACAGAAAAATAACGTGAGGCTACAAAAAGATGTGCTCACAATTTACTCTTTAGCCAGGACAGAATTGGACGTTCTCAAGACTGAGCTAGATACTGCAAATTCTACTATTTCCGCCATGGATGAAAAGCAGAGCCAATCTGATAAAATGGTGGCTACGCTAAAGCGGAAGTATGAGGAGGCACTGAAGCAGGTGACAGTCTTCCAGCAAGTGGTTCACACTCATCGCATAGAGCTGAATGCCTCACAACAGGAGGTCAACAGTGTCCGGATAGAGGTGGACGTATCTCAGAAAGAGGTTCAGACACTCCGCAGAGCACTGGATGCCTCACATCATGAGGCCAACAGCTGCTGCACAGACCTGGAAGTTTCCAGAAAGGAACTACACAGTCTCACTGAGGAGCTGGACATTTCTAAAGAAACGATTGTCGATCTTAATACAGATCTCCAAGTCTCCCAGAAGGAGCTTCAGAACCTAAACCTGGAGATGGAAGTCTCACGCCAGGAAACAGCCCGCCTCCAAGCAGATGTGCAAAAATGGAAGGTGGACTGCAAGGAGGCCCTGAATAGTACAGAGACTGGAAAAAGAGAAAATTCTGAGTTGACAGAACACGTCAAGGAAATGTTGGAAGCAGAGCACCGACTGCAGAACCAACTGCAAGGTCTGCGTACGCACCTCCAGTATGCTGAGGAGAAGCAGCAAACGCTGCAGGAAGAAAAGCTGCAGGCTGCTAAAGAGGTACAAGCGCTGCAGGAACGTCTGAATACCCAGTACGTCCCCACAGAGCAGTATGAGGAGCTAAAGGCCACGCTGCATGTCACCAGAGCATCATTGGAGGCGGAGCTTCGATACCAGGTGACTCTGTATGAGAGAGAGCGTGAGAAGTCTCAGAAACTGGAGCAAGAGCTGGAGAGACAGAGAGACTGTTCCATTCCTTTGAGTCAGTACACCAAGGAGAAAACAGACGCAGCGGCAACCTTGACGACAAAAATTACAGAGCTCCAGAATATGAAGGAGACACTGATACAGACTCAGAGAAAGCAAAGTGTGCAGATAAATTCCCTGAGAAGAGACTTGCAAGACGTACTCAAAAAACAGGGATCTCTCGCGGATGAGATTACAGTCCTACAAGGACAAGTATTGACCCTGAATAAGCGTCAGTATCCCACAGCCACAAAAACCCATGAAGACAAGGGTACAGTGAGAGCTGGGAATACCGCTCGTCTGAAAGACAAGGTTGCAAAATTTGAACCACCTAAACAAGCACTAGCAAAACCTTCAGCCACCCAACAGGCAACAAAAGAAGGTACACGTGCTGAATCAAAACCAGAAGAATCCTTAGCTGATGAAGCTGAAAAGATGGGACATTCTCTGGAAGTGGGTGTGGAATTGCAACTTTATCTCAAAGAGGCTGAACTAGCAACCCCATTGAGTGGGAAAAGGGCAGAGAAACAGCTTAAAGAGCAGAAAACTCAAAGGGCTGTTTTTAAACGCTCTGCAACTGCTGCTATACAGTCTGCCTGCAATAAGACAAGCACCCGACACGAGGGAAATCTCATGACCGCACATGTAGAAAAAAGACTGTACTTGGAAAAAGTCCTCCTCAAGCGACTGAGAAGTGCTGATCTCAAGCACTTTTGGGAGGAGACAAAAAGAAACTGGAGAAAGGGCTCCAATCCCAGCGGGACAGAGGGTTCTCTTCCTCCATCCACTCTCATTTAAGTCACAGAAAGATCTCGAATAAGAGTGGAAGGATGGGCTTTGGCAGTGGTAAGCCCGAGCTTCCCACAAACAGGGGAGGTATGTAACAGGGGACTTATCCCTGTTCACAAATGTGCCTCTAATCCAGCAGTGTGGTGGTTAACTGCTGGTAGCAAATTAACTAACACCACCTGCCTGATTACAGGTGGTAGAAAAAGCCTGCCTTTGAGACAGGAAGTGACTCCTTAGCTCACGTGTGAGCTGAACTTTGGAAACAGAGCAGAGGTTCTTGAGTCTCCCAGGAGAGACTGACAAGGAGAACACAGATCACCGGAGCTGACAAATAAGACTTCTAAACCTGGATGATGACATTTTCTGTGCACACACGGGTGCGGTTCCAGGAGAGCAGAGAAGCTTCCCCTACAGCAGCCAGCTAACAGATAAGACTTTTTATTAACAAGACATTTTATATCTGTTCATTTCATGCTATGTGTTTGGGGCTGGGAGACATGCTTATCTAAGGGAGTTGTGAATTGCATAGTATTTCACTAGAAATACTCCCAAGTGAATAGAAGCTTTGTTTCCCCCGTGTTTGGATGGTTTCCTGATGTTAAGGAAAAGGCACAATAAAGCCTTGTTATAATTTCACCTTAAAAAAGTCTCCAATTGTGTACCTCTGTGAGCGTCCGTCTACAGGTGCACATACAGTTAACCCATTCAGTCCCAATGCGATTTAGGGTTAATCAGCCGGATTTAATGCCTTTATTAATGGCCTGATTAACCGCCTCATCGCCACAGTCAGGTCCACACCGGCTGCTCCTTAAACAACAGAGACAGCCCCACAGATCTTCACAGCATGTCTGCCTATCAATTGGCAGCTATGTCACCTAACTGCAAATAGCAACAGCAGTTCCATTCAACATACCTGGCTCTGATCCAGTTATTGCCACAGCTATCAGTGACTCAGACCTCCCCTGTCCTAGACACTTGCACTTACTAGCCTGTCCACGTGGGGAATTCATCCACCCACACAGCTGTTACACAGGGGATTACAATGCTAGGAACCTGACACCATACCATCTTGCTGTTATCTAGCTCTTACACTGAACTGAGACAAGTATCCTGATACCTGACACACTTTGGCACACAAGCATTGTACCGTATAATATGTATTTTGACACAACAATTATGTCCACTTCAATAAATATGGGACTATGTACTTCTTCTACCCAAACACAGTCTGAGTACACTCTGGCAGTTTAAGAGGACCTGTGTTGAACAGTACATGAAGTAAGGACTAATCAATTATCTCATTCCCACATCCAGAGGACTATTTCACTGCCTCACTATCACTGAACCGAGGTCTACCTACAGTATAATGAGGTTACTATACAGACAGACGCCAACACTGTTGCTATTATAACCACAGATACAGTATATAGTATCAAGATCTAGATTCAAATCAGTATTTTTTCCACTGAATTTCTATCTAAAAAACCTGCAGCCAACTCACTATCCACAAACAAATGTTGGGAATGGTTTGAGCATTGGGGCTCTAATTTAAGCCATTCCAATTGCTAGTGTAGACATGTATGTCTAACCTACTATAGCCACCCCTACCAATATAGCTGTGAGTCTGGCATCCTGGGGATGAACACACTTTTCAATCACTATTGTTTTAGGAGCACTAGTATATTTTATCCCAATTGTAGGAGAGCAGGAATTGTTCTTTGTTTTACAAAAATGTAAGGCCAATCCTTTTACCAGCTGCATTCTTCACAAATGGAGGATCGCAGGTAATATATACAGTTTTTGTTTACCATTATATGTATGTCATGTATTTTTAAGCTGTATTTATTTTAGTATGCCTATTAAAGTTTGAGTTTTACTATCTACCAATATTTAATTAACTGCTTTAGTGGAATGCACCACAATGGGATCTCTTTGCTCTATGTCCGCTCTAGTACATTATTTTTTTATATACTTTATGAACTTCTCCTTGATGCCCCTGAAACAGAATCTTGTTGAAGATACTGTAAAAGGCATACATTTAACATTTGTATTTTTATAGAGAACCTAGCAATTGTTAGTGGTGAGAGCAGAATCAATCAAAGGATGTGTGGGAGTCTAGGCAAAATAAAATGAAGGATGTGCATGTGCCAGTTCTGTATTACATATCAAACCGTTTTTATGATCCCATGAGAGAGTTGAGAATTCAGAGAGAATATTATAGTAGACATAATTATGATCAAAGAAACATCAAATACTGCTAAAATATTTTAGTGTCCAAGTTACCATATTTTAACATATCATGAAAGAGTGAATATATTTTTTTTGCTTGCTTTCCCTTACTAAGAAATTTTATTGCAGGATTAACCTTTGGTACATTAAATAGCAACCTAGCTTTTATATTGTCTTATTTCAGCTATGTATGTTTATGTCCATGTAAACTGCTTTGAAATCTTATAGTTGTCATGGTACTTTGGATCAAAATAACCACAATGAATCATCTAGCAAATCCCTCCAATAGTCTACACGTGTGAATATTGTATTTTATATCAGTACATTTTTTTTCCCAATTTCCCCTCCTGAAAAACTCAAAACAAATAAATGCACAATGTGTCCGTAGGACACAGAACAAACTTGCTTTGTCACAGCAATTCTATTATCTAAGACCAAGGTTTTTATCCATGGATCAAAATCTCTCCACTATCTGCTGCGCATGCTAAATGGCCCTGATGAGCATTATTTAAATATATTTTACAGGACAATTACACACAATCTGTCCTAGCTTAGCATGACTAATCCTACCTAAATACATTTGACTATATATCAATCCTTCCACCTGAATCCTGATGTGGCCATAGTCAATTCTTTAAATTTCCCCAAGTACCCCAACATTCCAAAGCTTTTCCCACAAAATCCTAGAGTTCAGCATTAAAAATATGAACACCTATTTCAGGTAAATGAACTATATAAGCCATAACAGCAGATCTATATAAACCATAACATTTCCCTTCCACCTCAACATGACATCCAAGAAAAACACCTCTTTCATTAATAAATATAGTCATTACCCTATTCATTTTCCACCAAGATCGACTTAGCATCCGAGTAAATTTGCATAACAAATTAGGAAACTCCTAAGCAAATTAAGCTAGCCTCTTCAAACAGGTAAAATATGAGACACATTGCGATGCAATGGATCAAAATCAATTTAGTTCCTAATAGAATATATTGCTATTATACCAGGTGGCTTTTTAAGCCTTTTCAACCTCAGAAACCACACTAAGATATTACACTTTAGCGATGGCAAAACCCAAATTCTTGACATCTAACCCTCTTTGTTGTCCATTGGCTATGAATTGCCAGAATTCTAACTCTTCGCCAGTGAACGTCCTGTTGTAGAACAATAAATAATGTTAATACTATTAAAAAGTAAATTCAATCTAACCTAATATTCGGTAAGTCTTTCAAACAGTTTAAAACCATAAAACATGACAGTTGAGTTACCGAGTGAGAAGATGCCGACAAACTATTTGTAGCAAAAACACACGTTGTAAGCATTAAATAGAACTGTGCTTGACAAAACATTTCCAGAAGCCCAACACCAAACCACAAAAGGAATGATCTGCACAAAGGTAATGTTTCTTGTCAAACCCAAACTAAAATATTCAGAAGGTCATTGACCCACAGAACATGCACCCTGAAAATAAACGAACTGAACCTGAAGCGTCAGTAAACTATTGTAACTCTTCATTACCAAAAACTCTTTCCCTGAATAAAGTTTTGCCATAATATTGTCTTACACAACAACTCCAAACTTCCAAATGATCTTTAATCCTGTACCTTGATGAAATTAGGTTGTTTCTTAACCCTAGACAACACAAAAGCCAAATAACGAACACAACTCCTTGGCATAATTCTGCAAGGGAATTTAAAATGCCCCAAACGCACTTTAAATTGTCTGAGTTGTTTTACTGGAACCCAAAAAATCAACAATATTTTTTGTCAAACATTTAAAGTATTAAGACAAAATTGTAAAGGGCACTTCTATATAGAGTGAACCCCTATTAAATGCAAACTTGTAAGTATATTCAAAAATAGCAGTGCTAGATGCAGTGATAATACAAGTGAAGATGCAAATGAAATCAGTTTCAAACTGAATACCAGGATTCACGAAGGAGAGATGGAGCACTACTACAAAAAATATATACTGGAGAGCGGGTCCCAAAATATAACCGGTTTATTAGATCAGAACATAGTTACAAGAAAAAAACGAGCCCTCAGGCCCCCACCAACGCGTTTCGAGCTTCCGCTCTTTCTCAAGGTGTTCATATATGGGATACTTCCAGGATATGGTACTTATGTTTCAATGAACTTGGTAACCTTTGAGGTCTATGTTTTAGAGCATCACACAGCTTTTTTCCAAACTGAATACCAAGTGAATATAGTGAGTGAAATTCAACAAAGTGAAAAAGTCAGCTAAAAGCAGATTTACGATGTTTTATAGACAGCAAAAATAAAAATAGTGAAAAATGCTGCTCAAGACCCTTTGGGGAATGGTCCAAAAATTCTCCTCATGTAAAAGTATTCAAAGATTGGGGAACGCAGATTCCACAGCATATATGGGGGGAAAAAATAAAGGCACAATATTGTGTAATACGTTTCCAAATTTGGATGGGCTGTTGTTTGGAAAACCTCCAAAGTGGGGACTCACATTCATCCAAAAATCAACAGGCACTTCCAAAACTGTGGCAATAATTTCCATGGGGATGGCTAGAATCCTGTTGAATGCTGGAATTCATCTCAGGTGAGTTACGGTGTCTTGAATCTCATGTGGTATGGATGGGGGTAATCTCAATGTAAAGATAGAATGGAAATAGTTGGATCCAAATATAAAAGATATTAATATGAACTTTAAGAAATGAACACTTACAATAAATACAATATAAACAGTATAAGTTCAATAAAAACAGGCAGATAATCATGTGTGTGGAGCGCACCACCATCACTCCGGCATCCCTCCATTGTGTCACTTCCTGTTTTGCGAGTTACGGTTTTGTAATTTTCGGTTTCTCAGTGGTTCAGCGGAGGAGAATCTGCACTGTGTCTTGCAGGGGCAGTGTAGAGTCCACCACATACACAGACTCTAGGCATTTTGCTTATCTAGCTTGGTCAAGATCTTCAGTGTACCCACCTGGGAGGCCTAACCCCCCTCCCCAGTACCCTCACCCTCCACCCCCGCTACTCATTGATAGGTACAGAATGAAACCATGCCCATATAATATGGGCATGCTTTGCCACTATGGCAGTCAATGGGCAACCTAAAAAAACAATCAACAAAAATCCTAAACAATTACATAAAACAAACTACAAATCCTAAACAATTAAATAAAAACAACCACAAAACCAAGACAATTAAATAAAAACAACCACAAAGCCAAAACATTTAAATAAAAACAACCACAAAACCAAAATATTTAAATTTAAAAAATCAACAAAAATACAATACATAACAAATAAATAAAAAAAAGCATTTGCAAGAAAATACATTGCTTGTCACTGTGCATATCTATACTCGTAAAGGGGCATATATATGCACATTGGCAGTCAATGGGCAACCTAAATAAAATAAACACATAACAAAAAATACAATACATTACAATTAAATTAAATTTGCCAAAAAAGGCATTGCTTGTCACTGTGTTTATCTATGACCGAAAGGGGCATAGATAAACGCTTTGGCAGTCATTGGGCAACCTAAAACAAAAAATATATACAATAAAAATACAAAAATAATATACATTCAATGTTTTTCTTACCTTTGACAGCTTTACCCCCCGATTCTGACTGCAGCAGGAACCTCTTGATCCTCGACGCAATGCTGCTTAACTTCCATTGGGCGGATGTGGTCCTGTGGGCTTCTTAAACTCAAATGAGACGGGACATGCCTTATATATTTAAATGTTTAAATCTCCCGGACACGTGACGCTCCCATACACTACCGGTATTAGTAAAAATCCCATTAAAGAAGCCGCTACGGTAATGAATGTTTTAATTTTTTTAATACTAGTGTGCAGGAGCAGGGGTCTCCTGAGCTGAACCGCTTTAATTTCACCCTCAGGGACCCCCTGCTTCCCAAGTTACAGGCCCTGTTATGGGGTGCCAGTATCTTCTGCAGTATTTAAATCCCCTCTTCATGTGATACGGAGGATTTTAAAATGGCATGGATACCGGCACCCCATACCAGGGCCTGTATCTCGGAAAGTAGGGGTCCCCGAGGCTGAAATCAATGCGGTTCAGCTCAGGAGACCCCATGCTCCAGCATACTAGTATTAAAATTAATATTTACACCGCACGATTGCCTGTAAGAGCTGTGCATGAAGACGCAGCGTCTCCGTTCAACTCTTCCAGGCGAAAGTTTAAACAAACACTTATAGCCCGATAACACTTAGAAAAAAAAACCAATAAAAAAGTCGTTTGATCTTGCATTTTTTTAATGAACTTTTAAAAAATGCTGTTTTTTCTTAGTGAATACCGTTTTGATACACATGTTTTATAGCGCAATAAACTATGCAAAGTCAACCGGCAATGCACTGATTTTATCAAGGCTTAGTAAATCACTAAAATTTACTAACTAAACTAAAAAAGGTTTAGTAGATCACTTTAAATGCATCTTAAGAGTGATGCATTTAAAGCGATCATTTTAAGTGACAATAATAGTTAGACTATAGTTATATATTTACTTTCTCCATGCAAGACCAATAACCTCAGCTGATATGACATGGATCTAATTGCATTCTCTTCACAGGTATGTCCCTGATATGCAAGTCCTGTTTTAAAAGAATTAACCTCCCGGCTTGTAATATTGATCTCTCTTGGTATGTCCCTGATATGCAAGTCCTGTTTTAAAAGAATTACCCTCCCGGCTTGTACTATTGATCTCTCTTGGTATGTCCCTGATATGCAAGTCCTGTTTTAAAAGAATTACCCTTCCGGCTTGTACTATTGATCTCTCTTGGTATGTACCTGATATGCAAGTCCTGTTTTAAAAGAATTACCCTCCCGGCTTGTACTATTGATCTCTCTTGGTATGTCCCTGATATGCAAGTCCTGTTTTAAAAGAATTACCCTTCCGGCTTGTACTATTGATCTCTCTTGGTATGTTTGTATATCAAAAGGTGGAATATAAGTATATATTTTTTTCCCCTCTTAACTGTTTGCTGCTAATTGACCAACTGGAACAAGCTGATTTATTATCACTACAGATGCCTGCGGAACATGTGCACAAGGCAAACAAGGCACGCAAAAGCACAATATTACTCTGACAATCTCCACCAGAATACATCAAACCCAGCTAACTTCTGGAAGGTTATCAACAATATATTCCAGCCTTCTAACCTTCAACAACCAAGTAATATCACTAAGGGGGATATTACTCTGGCAAACCCCACTGACATTGCAAATGCATTCAATGATTACTTTGTGATGTGTGCCACTAACTTATTAGCGAAACGCTGCCCAAACCACAAACCTGAATCTCATCCTGGGAGTACCCACATAGCCCCAACCCCTCCCAACACTGCCCACAATTTTCAATTTGGCCCAGTATCTGAAGATGAGATTACACAAGCGCTCCTCAAACTAAAACTAAGCAGCCAAAGCGGACCTGACTTACTACAATCTAGGTTCCTACGACTTGGTGCCCCAGCCATTGCCAAACCAATTGCTTCCATAGTCAACTCTATCCTTGTCTGTAGGCCATATCCCTAAGACCTGGAAAACTGCCAGAGTTGTCCCAATCTTCAAAAGTGGGGACAAAAACACTGTCTCAAACTACAGACCAATCTCGCTTCTCCCAATTCTATCCAAAGTCATGGAAAAATGTGTCCACTCCCAATTAAGCGATTACTATACCAAGACAAATTTCCCTAGCCAATTCCAATCTGGCTTTCATCCCAAACACTCCACGTAACTACCCTGCTAAAAGTTTGCAATGAAATCCAGTGTGGAATGGAACGGGGACAACTCACTTGTGCAGTATTCCTAGATTTTGCAAAGACTTTTGATACAGTTGATCATGGTATCCTGCTTAACAAACTCCAGAACTCTGGAATAGGGAAGCATGCTTTAAACTGGTTTCAGTCCTACCTATCAGCAAGATCCCAACATGTGTCCATCTCATGCTCTAACTCCAACCCCCTGGATATCACCTGTGGTGTCCCGCAAGGCTCTGTTCTGGGGCCCCTACTCTTCTCAGTGTTCATTAATGATCTTCCCACAGCTTGTAAGGAAGCCTCAATACACATGTATGCAGATGACACAATCCTATATGCACACAGCCATAGCCTCTCTGACCTTCAACACATACTTCAGTCTGACTTTTTGAGACTCGAAAACTGGATTTCCCAAAACAAACTGTTTTTAAACACTGACAAGACTGTAACAATGGTATTTGGGACCAAGACTAAATTTTTAAAGCTTCCAGCGACTGAGCTCCTGATTAGAACCAACGCTAACACCACCCTAACCCCTGTCACTAGTTTTAAATACCTGGGCTTATGGTTTGACTCCCACTTAAAATTCGGAATGAACATTGATACCCTGACAACCAAGACCTATGCCAAACTAGGGGTAATTTACAGGAACAAATCCTCCCTAAGTCTCCTGGTCAGAAAGCCTATCGCACAGCAGATGCTAATGCCAATTATTGACTATGGAGACATAGTATATGGCATGGCACCTCAAACTCACCTTAGCAAACTTGACACCCTCTACAATTCAATTTGTCGTTTTGTTCTCCAATGCAACTACAGTACAACACACATCACTGCGAAATGCTCAAAGAACTAGATTGGTCATCACTAGAGTCTAGGCGCAAAGTTCACCTTTCCCGTCTTGCCTTTAAATTCTTTATGGGCAAGCTACCCAGCTATCTGAACAAGCTCCTCACCCCTACCACATGCAGCACTTTTCACCTGAGATCAGACTCCAAAAGACTGTTCATGGTCCCAAGGCTCAACAAAGTACCCGGCCGTTCCTCCTTCTCTTACCGTGCACCCCAAAACTGGAACAACCTACCAGAGACTCTCACATCCACCACCAGTTTAAATTCTTTCAAATCTAAGACTGTCTCACATTTTAATCTGGTCTGTAACTGTTTCATTCGCCTATAATATATATTTTCTTTAACTGTGCATGCAATGTCTTGTATATAATGTATACCCTGTTCATTTATGTAACTGTATTTGTAACCATGTATTTTTTGTCTTAACTCTGTGCCCAGGACATACTTGAAAACGAGAGGTAACTCTGAATGTATTACTTCCTAGTTAAATACTTTATAAATAAATAATAAATAGGCGTCAATGTGTCACAACTAAGATATTTTATATTGGAACATGTTCACAGCCGAAACAGGGGAGGAAATAGTAAAAAAAAGCTTCCTACTTCAAAAGGCATACACTACCTCCAGATGGAGGCCCTGTAATGAGTAAAACTGTTTGGGATGCTTTTTTAAGATGACACACCACTTGTACACCCTGACATGTCCCACCTATTGTAGTTGAATAGGTCTAGTCATTGAGATGGGAAGAAGCTCGGGGACCTTAGGGACACTGCTGGGTGATGGGGAGGCCCTAGAGGGATTGTGTGTTTGCTAACCAATTTAGTCCATAATTCCATAATTTATCTGTGCATGAAAACACCTTAACTAGCTCAATATACAGTGTATATAACCTAACCCCTTACAATTTGTATTTGTCTCCATTATACAGCTGAAAGATGCGGTGAATCGTATATACTGTATATTGATGAGTATGCAATTTTTTGTGGCTATCCCATCTGTGCCATGTGAGCTATAGTGTGGTCCTTGCATATACTTTCACGTTTAGACTCTATACTCACCGTTTCTCCAGTGGTGGATAAGAATGTCTCTCCTCACTATCATTATATATGTAACATTGTGGAATGGCTCCAACCGAGGTCTGCATCAAGAGTGGCATTCTCTGCCTGCTTGGTTGTGTTCTTTCTTTAAATATTCATTTAAATTGCACATTTATGTTATTTTACTTCACTGTAGTTAGACGGTCTCCCTGCCAACATATTTGAGTGCCTGGCAACACAGTTGCTAATGACTTTGCTATATACTGTAGTTACTGACACTTGTTACATATTCTGATGTAACCAACTGAGGGAAAGTATACAGTATTACACTTAATAGCTAGATGTTGTCATCTAGGTGAACTCTGTCAGTTTATATGGGATCTTAATATTCTAAGGCAATGCTGATAATGAATTGTTAACTGTTTTGCAGACTGGGCTCGTATACTATCCAGGTAATTGAGAATAGTGTACCGTAACTTAAGTATGTGAGAACATCTTCAATATAACTGCTGTGAATTATAAAGTGCTGGTGCACATATACCACTGCAAATGTAGCTGTATATCTATGCATTTATTTCTCTTAACACTGCTATTAACCCTGTGTAGACATATAAGTGCATTTACAGTTATGAAGTCACACTTGAAAAAAAACAGTTATGTTAATTAATAGAAAGGCGCGAAAAGAAAGGGGGTGGTACTCAGTAGTGTAGGATATTCGTTATTCTTCATGTGATACGTATAACACCTGACAAAGGGGTTAACCTCAAACTTTGTGACTTTACTTCTTTTTTTCTGTATATAAATGTATGCATAAATAGTTAAAGCACCCTGAAGAATTCCTGTTTACTTGAGTGCAATGGAGAACATTTTGTGTTAGGCTGTTTTCAGAGTGATGGTAATGTCAAGAAAATGGAAAGAATGTTTGTCACAAGTCATTGTTAAACTAATTTATTTATTTATAAAATGTTTTACCAGGAAGTAATACGTTGAGTTACCTCTCGTTTTCAAGTATGTCCTGGACATAGTTAATATGGTTAAAAATACAGTTACATAAATTAACAAGGTATACATTATATACAATACATTGCATGCACAGCTAGAGGAGATGTATATTATAGGCGTATGTAACAGTTACAGACCAGATTAAAATGTGAGACAGCTTTAGTTTTGAAAGAACTTAAGCCGGTGGTGGATGTGAGAGTCTCCGGTAGGTTGTTCCAGTTTCGGGGTGCACGGTAAGAGAAGGTGGAGCAGCCGGATACTTTGTTGAGCTTTGGGACCATGAACAGTCTAACAGAACTAATAGTGGTGTGAGCCTGATTAATACAATTTGCAAATGTCAGGAGTGTTGCCAGTCCAGAGAAGGAAGACTTTATCAATGTTGTGTCAACATACAGTTGTAGCAAGACTTACTGTCCACTGCATCGTGGCCGAACAACAAAAGTCTGTGGCCATGTCTGCCACGATGGAGCTCAGGGGGTGCATGCCTCTGAATTGAACCCTGCGCAGCATTAATCCTTCGGTGCCGCGACCGCCACAGTCACAAGACCATGTGTGGCAGCGGGACGGAAGACAGTAAGTCTTTCTACATCTGTATGCCCAAATCAATCGATCAAAGCATTTCATGAAGATGTTGGCGTATGTGGGCACCATATTGGATCACGTTGCTGGTTCCCTGTTTTAGGACATAGCTTCTTTAAGCATTAAAATAATCTTCTCTAAGGATAATTTCCACGCTTTATACAATGTCTAAAGTTGCTAATAATACTTCTTTGAGACATTATACAGACTCTTAATTAATTGTAAAAAGTCCTCCAAGTCTGTCCTCAGTGTGTCTTGAATGTAAAACATGGAATTAGTGACTAATCTGAGGAGTTTGTTAATAAATATGGTCAGTGATTAAAAGATGGAGTCTGTCTGAGCACGTATCAAAGGGTAGTGTGAGTTTGGGAATATTTTAAAGGGTATAATTGGATTTTGTGTGTGTAAGGAACTCTTTAATGTTCCTTAGTGATGCATCCTTCTAGAGCCTCTCAGAGAGAGTGTTCTATCTTGTTTTTTATTGATAGTGTGGGGTCTTGTGGAAAAAGTTAATAATTCTAAACCCCAGACAGTTCACATAAAATCACAGTTTGTTGGAGTTCCCTATATATGACACATTTCTTTTTCAACAAATTAGTAGATTGTACATAAGAATATTACAGCACAATCTGGGACTTCAAGGTCTTTATGTCATTATTCACCCGTGTAATAAATGGTTTAATAATATGTTGCTATGAGGAGGATTGAACGTGCTTCTAAATTTGTGTTAATGTCAGAAAGCAGAACACAGAATCATTATCTACTTTATCAATAATCCTCCCTGGTAAATCCAGGTAATTGGCAAAAAAAAGCCTTTAAGCCTGTAGACTTCAATGTCAAATTGGACTAGTGGTAGGAACAAAGAATAATCCTTTGTTCAAAAGTCTTATCTGGTCTGAGGTAAGCATATACCCAGAAATATTTATTGCCAGTGGCATCAGTTTGCAGATCTGGTCAGTAAGATTTGGCAAACAGCTGGGTCTCATTACATCACAGGAGGGATTTAGGAGTGAGCACTGTTTTACAGCGGAATCAGACTGTACGTTGATAGAATTTACTCCGTGCACCATCAGGTCTGTGTGACGGTAGGGAGGGTTTGGCCCGGGATTAACGGGGTTACCCCCCAAGGGCCCCCCTCTAACCTCGCCAGGGAGACAAGGGGTTAACTGGGCTGAGGCCCAGAACTGTGACTTAACCCTTGTTAAATAACATGAAAATGCTTATTCCCCTGTGTAAATGTATTCTCCCCTGTTTCCCTGTCCCATTGTAATGTCTGGGTTAATCAGTACCTGCATAACACACACACTGGGTCATCAGGGGTTAACTGTGTAAGCCCAGTGGGCTAACTAATGCGTTATCTGTGTATTCCCTTTGCCTCATGGGCCTGCAACTGCCTGTGTCAGCATGTAAGTGGATTGCCTTGTATGGGTGGCCTCTTATGAGAAATAGCTGCAGGGCAGGGATGTCTGGAGCATGAGGGGAAAGGGGGGGTTTATTTTAACCTGTCTTGCCTGCCAGCAAGGTATTCTGAGCTGGTGTCTTAGAGAAGAGAAGGTTTTAGAACCCCACATGACAGATGCAGATGGGGGACATATATTTTTGATATTTGTGGCTCACTGGGGCAATTTACTCAATGCGTATCCCAAATGCTAATAACCTCTGCCTGCCTTTGTAATGCGTACTAGGAACCAAATGGTCTTGACACCTTAAAGCTGGGTTACCTCTGTATGCTAAATAGGACATCCTGCTAGATTTGAGCCTGGCTTCACAGGGGAATTGTTTATGCGAGGAGCTACCAGCCTACTTCAAAAGGTTTTTTTGATGGGGCCAGGGGGGGGCTACCCCCAACAGAAAATCAAAGTGAGTAACTTTATTAAATAGAAGAATACTATGAGATGTCCTTGGCTGAAAAGGATAAGAGTTACATATTTGTAATCGTGGGATTTAGCATATCTTTGGGAGTCTAAACACTGTATATGTACCTGCTGCTAAATGCCAGATATTAATATCTCTATTAATGTTCATATTACAATGTAATGTTGGGTATCTCTGCGAACGTCAGGTGTCACAGACTGTATTAATATATCTCACCTGACT
The DNA here is from genome assembly GCF_040206685.1 of Ascaphus truei. NCBI lineage: Eukaryota > Metazoa > Chordata > Amphibia > Anura > Ascaphidae > Ascaphus > Ascaphus truei. The sequence goes on along the minus strand of NC_134487.1, from coordinate 80,497,953 downwards.
GTGTGTATTACGGAACGGAAGTTATGCAATGATTTGCAGTAAATATGAAATTTTGGTTGAGTCCTGAGAAACTGCAGCCCCCCTGCTATGATAATGAGCAGGAAGGCTAGAATTTACATACCTGGTCATCAAAGGCTAAGTTGCTAATTGCTTATGCTTGGCCCAAACTGACCAAAAGGAAATTAACCAGTGTAAGTGTAACTTTTTACACTGGGACCTGGAAGTCCAAACCTAGCTTCAAAAGCTTGAAAGGGACGTTTGCTAGACGGCACGGCGCCGTATCTGGGAGAGAGGGGGTTAAAATGATATATAAGTCAGAACCACCTTTTATCCATTGTTGTTCATGTTGTTCATGCAAATGTCTTCATGCATGTGACCTGCCTGTTTTGCTGTGATGTCAACTGGAAATATGGGAGAAGTGGCCAGTCTCTAATCCTGATGGCTTTCTTGCCATAATCTTTACGTAAGTGTCTATATTTTGCCTGTTATTTGTACATATATCTTAAGTCTCGTCCCAGTTCAAACCCAGGTATATATATATTTATATATAGTTTTGGTGTAAATTACAACCTGTCACAAGCTACCGTGACAGTCTGTCTACAATACACCTATTTACTTCTGAGAAGGGTCATTCTCTAATTGGTGACTATTGTTCTCTAGCTGTAAGCTAATACACAGACTACAATTACACTTATATGCTCCAGTGGTTACCTCCTCCTTACCATCAATTGCCTCCTCGCTCACAAGTTCCTCATATATGTCACTTGCATATTGCTGCTAACCATTTCATTTTATTTTTTGTCAATATTGCTTTTTAAACACACCAGTTTTGCATTGTCCTTGAGACTATTCTGGTTATTAATAAATTCCAATTTATATTATTCATTGTACGGAACTGGCGCTTCTTTCTTTTTTGGTATATATATATATATATATATATATATATATATATATATATATATATATATATATATAATTTGCATATTTGCTTTCCTGTGGAGGGTTTTTGTCACTTTTTTCACTCACCATAACTTAACTCAGTATTATGGTTTAGCCTATCCCATAGCCTCTCTTGCATTCCCAGTAAAATCAACCCCACACTGATGAGACCCATCAAGGTCGAAACAGCTGTCTGTGGGTGGTTTTCTGGGTATGCACCTTAACCCTGGCTGTGCTCAAAGCTGTGACCATGCAGCAAGCTTAAGCCTATAGGGAACCATGTTAAAAATGGTTATTGAGGCAAAAAGTGACACTGTGTGCTCATTTGCATGTCATTTCCCAGAATCCCTTGCTGCAGTGGAAGTGCTGTATGCTGGGTGATAATGGGGAAAGGCAGGGTTGCAGACCTGCCTAAGACATGCAGATGAGCATACAGCTATATTTGCATATTTGCTTTCCTGTGGAGGGTTTTTGTCACTTTTTTTACTCACCATAACTTAACTCAGTATTATGGTTTAGCCTATCCCATATATATATATATAAAAACACACACTGTATATATATATATACAGTGTTCGACAATTGTATACATTTACTCGCCCGGGGCGGGTGGATTTAACCCCCAGGCGAGTAACTATTGGCCCAAGCAGCACACGTGTTTTTTTTTTAAATTCCCCCGTTCGCGCTGAAATTTCCCTGCTCGCGCTGAAAAAAAAAAAAAAAAAAAAAAAAACTCCAATACCTGACTCCTGATTGGCGCGCGCTCCAGGCTTTGTGGGTGCGGCCAGGCTCTATATGAGCCCGCCCCCAACGAGCGGCCATTCTGCCTGGAGCTCTGTAGGAGGGTAAGTACTCTCCATGCTGCGGCCCCTCTGCTCCTTCCCTGCGATCCCCCTGGTCCCCACATGGCTCCCTACTCCCCACTGCGGAAGCTCTCCTGTCCCCTGCTCCTGTCCCATTCCCCTCCTCCTGTCCCCTGCTCCTGTCCCATTCCCCTCCTCCTGTCCCCTGCTCCTGTCCCCTCCTCCTGTCCCCTGCTCCTGTCCCCTGTCCCCTCCTCCTGCTCCCTTCCCCTCTTCCTGCTCCTGTCCCCTTCCCCTCCTCCTGTCCCCTTCCCCTCGATCCACCAATCGATGTCAGGGGCGGGAGGTCCCCGCTGCTGCAGCCCGGTTGGCTTGCGGGGGGGGGGGGGGGGGCTCGGCCCTCACCACGTGCCTCCCATGCGTCCCCTACATTCATGATGGCGCAGCCGCCGCATCAGGTGGGGGGATGTCGGCCTGCCCCCCCCCCCCCGCCACGAGCATCATGCCGCCGCGGGCTGGGTGGGAAGAAGCAGCCTGCAGCTTGGCCAGGCACTGTGACATGCCGGCGAGGGGAGCAGGGCAGTGGCGGCCACGGCAGGGCTGACTGTCACCTGGGGCGCCCAGTGGGGGATACCTCGCCACGTGCCTCCCACCCACCCTGCTGATTGGGGGGGGGGGATGTCGGCCTGCCCCCCACACGAGCGGGAGATGGGCGCGGGTGGGTGGGGGATTTGCGTGGTGCTGGTCGCGGCCTTTCCTCCCCTGTGTGTGTGTGAGAATGTGTATGTGTGTGTGTGTGGGAGAATGTGTGTGTGTGTGAATGAATGTATGTGTGTATGGGAGTATGTGTATGTGTGTGACACCAGAGGTCCCCCCCAGTCAGTAAACCCCCCCAGTCAGTAACCCCCCCCAGTCAGTAACCTTCCCCCCAGTCAGTAACCCCCCCTGTCAGTCACCCCCCAGTCAGTGTCAGTCACCCCCCAACCCGAGTCAGTGTCAGTCACCCCCCACCCCCAGTCAGTGTCAGTCACCCCCCACCCCCAGTCAGTGTCAGTCACCCCCCACACCCAGTCAGTGTCAGTCACCCCCCACCCCCAGTCAGTGTCAGTCACCCCCCACCCCCAGTCAGTGTCAGTCACCCCCCCACCCCCAGTCAGTGTCAGTCACCCCCCCACCCCCAGTAAGTGTCAGTCACCCCCCCACCCCCAGTCAGTGTCAGTCACCCCCCCACCCCCAGTCAGTGTCAGTCACCCCCCCAACCCCAGTCAGTGTCAGTCACCCCCCCACCCCCAGTCAGTGTCAGTCACCCCCCCACCCCCAGTCAGTGTCAGTCACCCCCCCACCCCCAGTCAGTGTCAGTCACCCCCCCACCCCCAGTCAGTGTCAGTCACCCCCCCCACCCCCAGTCAGTCAGTCACCCCCCCACCCCCAGTCAGTGTCAGTCACCACCCCAACCCCAGTCAGTGTCAGTCACCCCCCCACCCCCAGTCAGTGTCAGTCACCCCCCCACCCCCAGTCAGTGTCAGTCACCCCCCCACCCCCAGTCAGTCAGTCACCCCCCCACCCCCAGTCAGTGTCAGTCACCACCCCAACCCCAGTCAGTGTCAGTCACCCCCCCACCCCCAGTCAGTGTCAGTCACCCCCCCACCCCCAGTCAGTGTCAGTCACCCCCCCACCCCCAGTCAGTGTCAGTCACCCCCCCACTCCCAGTCAGTGCAGTCACCCCCCCACCCCCAGTCAGTGTCAGTCACCCCCCCACCCCCAGTCAGTGTCAGTCACCCCCCCACCCCCAGTCAGTGTCAGTCACCCCCCACCCCCAGTCAGTGTCAGTCACTCACCCACCCAGTCACCCCTGCCCCACCCAGCCACTCACCCAGCAAACCACTCAACCAGCCAGTCACTCACCCAGCCTCTCTCTCTGTGTATCACCCACCCTCTGTGTGTGTCACCCACCGTTTCTCTCCTCTGTCTCCCCCACACTCTCTCTCCCCCCCACACACTCTCTCCCCCCCACACTCTCTCTCTCCCCCCCACACTCTTTCTCTCCCCCCCACACTCTCTCTCTCCCCCCCACACTCTCTCTCTCCCCCCACACTCTCTCTCTCCCCCCCACACGCTCTCTCTCCCCCCCACATGCTCTCTCTCCCCCCCACTCTCTCTCTCTCTCCCACACTCTCTCTCTCTCTCCCCCACACTCCCTCTCTCTCTCCCCCACACTCTCTCTCTCCCACACACTCTCTCTCCCTCTCTCCCCCACACTCTCTCTCCCTCTCTCCCCCACACTCTCTCTCCCTCTCTCCCCCACACTCTCTCTCCCTCTCTCCCCCACACTCTCTCTCCCTCTCCCCAACACTCTCTCTCCCTCTCCCCCACACGCTCTCTCTCTCTTCCCCACACTCTCTCTCTCTCTCTCTCTCTCCCCCACACTCTCTCTCTCTCTCCCCCACACTCTCTCTCTCTCTCCCCCACACTCTCTCTCTCTGTCACTCACACTCTGGATCTCTTATTTACCCTATATATCTTAACTGCCCTATACTACACCGAAATCTTAACTACCCTATACTGCTTTCTTCCAGATCTGGCTCAAGCTTCACACGGAAGACATCGGAACCCCCCCCTAACCCAGAAGACAGGTAATGAACACCTCCCCAATGTATAACATTGCGGGAATGAGCGTACCTGGACATTGAGGTACTGCGGATCAGGTAAGATCCCAGGTGGGATTGCTGCTTTAGATATTGTGAAGCGGGGACATCCAGACATTGGTTAAGGGGTTCAGGAAACTAGTCATTCACACCTGGCTTTTATTTCTAGATCCGACATTTACACACACACATGTAACAAGGACTAATTGTAGTATAATGTAATACAATAAATACATTTATGTCAAAAACGAATGTTGTTCTGACTAGGAATTTATTAAATGTATTTTATTTATATATTTTATTTTAAAGCGGGGTTGGGGGCGGGACTAGGGGCGGGGTTGGGGGCGGGACTAGGTGGCGAGTAGATTTTTGGGTTGGGCGAGTAGATTTTTGGGTGATTTGTCGAACATTGTATATATATACATACATACATATATATATATATATATATATATATATATATATATTGTCTATATGTATGTATATACAAAGAAAATAGAAAAGAGGTTGGTGATCATATCTACTAATGAATACAGATATTATGCTCAAAATTCTCTAAATTAGAGAAATAATAATAACTCTAGTGTAAATAAATTCAATACAAAAACATTATAGTTGAAAACCTGTGCCCATATGAAATAAGGGAAATACCTGCGATAAATAATAATATAGCATGTGACCAATAGACATAAACATAATAACATGTGCAGTGCACAAATGTTAAACAACTAAAACATGCCTAAACAGGAAAAGGATCATGTGTAAATAAAAATGAGCAGTCAGGAAATGTTCCTTTATAAATTGGAAAAATCTGTGGGAATAAAAACAAAAACAAAGTGTGTTCTAGAGTCAAGGGCTTCTTCTCTATACAATTAACCACATGAAAAAGAATAACTAAAGAAAAATTGAGAGGCGTACGCTCCAAGGTAAAAATAGAAACAAACATGTTAATTTATGCCACACAAAGCAAGTACTCACTGACAAGCCAGAACGGAAACAACTTGAAAACTTTCAATGCATGTAATAAAGTCACAGGTATCAGGTGAAATAATATTAATCATGGAGGTGCCACCGTATTCAAGCAAATACTAGGAGATCTTCAGCTACTTGAGAAACAATGTACAAGGCAGATTAAATAAACCTTTTAACTGGTAAAATCTCCACATATAAGGTCCTCGCAGATAAGACAGCTGATAGTGTTGCTGCTACTAGAGACTCGATGGGCAGAACAGCTAGCAGTTCACCACTTTAATGGGGGTGGGATCCAGTAAAGCTGGGATTTAAGATATACTAGAATGTTGAAAATAATTTTAATATATTAATAATTGGGAAACTATCATTTATTTCCACAGAAATTAATTTTATCGGCATAACAAGGGAAAGCATTGCGCAACAATTACATACTTGCAGTATTGATGTCAAAGTGATTCTTATATCTTTAACCTTTATTTTTCTTTTCTTGGTTCCTTATGTAATAATCTCTAGGGCAGTGTTTCTCTACCTTTTTAACTCATGCTCTCTTTTGATAAACATAAAAAATCTCACCCCCCCACCCTTTAAACCTGCATTCCCCAATAATTTAATTTGAAATATTGCGACTAAAAACATACTTAATATAAGCCTCATTCAATTTTTGTATTTTTGCCGCTATCTGAAGGTACCCTGAAGGTAAAAATAATTGAGTTATTTTTATTTTAATTTCTGGACATCCGGCAGAGAAGGGCCCACTTTGTTGTTATTGAGTTATGAGCATATTCATAATCTGTGATAACAAACGAGTAAAATGACAGAAAGAGAAACCACTTCAATGTGTTGAATCCATCAACACACACACAGCAAATGATACAGCTTAATTCCCCTTGTACTTCTCGTGCCCTGCTATTTTATCTTGCCCTTACCACCATTGCTTTTGCAAGTAGCTCTGCTGACTTTGCAGACACCTTTTTGTTTCGCCTTTTGTGTTACTACCTTGGTGTGAGCATTAAACACTATCAAATTAACTTATTCCAGCCTCTTGTTGTTTTTGGGGTTCCATGTTACCTCCACGGATTTCACATTCCTGATGAGAGCAAAGCTGCGAAATATCCAGCAAGGTATCCTAATAGAGAGGGTACTGTTCCTGATTTAGACTCCTGCCTAATCAGTAGGAACGTAAGCCCTACAGACTTGGAGGATCTTTAAAATAGGAGGAGCTGGGCAGAGGATCATCATCCCAGGGTGTTTACAGGACCGTGACCAGCGAGTGACTGTAGTGTGAGTTCATCAGAGGGGTATCCCTGCCATGTTATATAGTTAGATAGATCAGGGATCAGGGTGGTGGCTTACCACTGAAGATATTAATGTATATAGTACCTCCATTCTGACCAAGGGCTGGATATTAATTACCAATCATCCAGGGTATGGAACATAAGCTTATGAGGGTAGCAGTGCACTGCACGTTTTTCTTTGACAATATTTGGGAGGTGGGGGGGGGGAGGGGCACTTTTCTTGCAGACAATCTATAATCTCTTTACTGAGCTCAGGATACAATTCTACTTTTTGTGATGTTCTAACAAGTAAGTTGAACTATAATGTATGTTTATGCTGACTTGTTTAATAATTTGTTTAATAGACATATAAGATCTGTATTGGGTGTGCTAGGGGTTGCTGGGCAGTTTCCCATTGCCATAAAACCAAGTTCTGGGCTGTCTTCCAACTACCTTTTAGTTGCAACAAAGTATAACTCCATAGACAGCCCTTTGACAGTTAATAAGCTATTTTACTTCATTATAACTGTCTGCAATTACTGGTGTGTTGTTTAATCCGCAAGGGAGGTTGTCCACGTTTGGCTATCCTGACCGGCTGTGACTCTGGGAACATATGGTGTACTATCCCTGAAAAGTTGCTCAGGATCTCATGGCTATTAGTGACTAGTAGCCTCAGCTATTGGGGCACAAAAAAACTTACAGTTTGGAGGCACTGCTAAGATTGGGTTGCCTTTAACCTCCCTAAATCTAAGACAAACTCTTCTTAGATACCCAGCATTAAAAAGCACTGACCTCGGAGCCTGCGAGGAAGCTCCCCCTCTGATCCCCCCCCCCCCAACACACAGAAATAAACACACAACAAAGGTCTGGAGGTTCAAGGGCCACGGCTTTATTTACATAAATAATAATAAACCTTGGTGAGTGCTACCTCTGCCAGCGTGCTCTCCCACCCGGGTAAAGGCCATTGGCACCCCAACCATGGCCCGCACACCCACCAAGCCGGGCGCCTGTTGGCCCGGCTGTTAAGCGATACTGGGCTCAGGGAATCACGCACAAATGAGCCCTGCCTACTCGCTCCCCACCCGAAGGCTTTAGGGGTTATCTGCACCATAGAGCCCCCGCTGGCAAGGTTACCGTGCACTCACCCCCCCCCCCCCCCCAACAGCCGCCGTGACGAAGGCAACACCTGCCTTTAAAATGTCCACCTCAGGAATGTCAACATCAAAGTCTTTCTTTTATCCACATTCTAAAAGGGGGAAAAAATACAGCACACACAATATAATTAAACTCTGTCATGTTTATCACACAAAGGGCCGGGTGGGCGGGAGTTCCTTCCTGTGCCAGACTGCCTTCCCTCTCACTGCTCAGTTTAAATTCCCTAAGCCCTCCACCCCCCGTGGCATGCTGTAAAGAAAAGGGGGAAGGGGTGGGCACGCAGGCAAAAGGGAGGGGAAGCAGTATCTTGCTGGGATGGCGAGGCAATGTGCATCCTAGAGCTACAGGTGAGGGGACCCCGCAAGGGGGGGGGGAGGGGTTAGGTGGGAAGAGGATGGAGCCTGGCCCCAGCGGTCATGAGCTCCGTCGCTGAGGGGCTCCAAGCTGCCTGACCTCGGAGCCTGCGAGGAAGCTCCCCCTCTGATCCCGCCCACCCCCCTAACACACATAAATAAACACACAACAAAGGTCTGGAGGTTCAAGGGCCACGGCTTCATTTAAACAAATAATAATAAACCTTGGTGAGTGCTACCTCTGCCAGCGTGCTCGCCCCCGGGTAAAGGCCATTGGCACCCAACCATGGCCCGCACACCCACCAAGCCGGGTGCCCGTTGGCCCGGCTGTTAAGCGATACTGGGCTCAGGGAATCACGCACCAATGAGCCCTGCCCACTCGCTCCCCACCCGAAGGCCTTAAGGCAAGGTTACCGTGCACTCACCCCCCCAACAGTCGCCACCCATGGGGCTATTTAATTCCATAAACTAGCCCCGGACCCCCAGACCCGCCAGGACCCTTTCGAGCCCTTCTTGGAGTGTTACGTTAAACAAGTCTAATCCTATCTTGGATAAATGTACCCCGTCTAGTTGAAACAATCCGCTATTTTTCGACTCAAAATCAAGATGCCCTGTCTTCCAGCCTCCTACCTGCAACACAAATTTGCCAACTGCCTTATTAATTTTTCTCCTTGTGCGCTCCACCGCCTCCGCTCGCCACGCCCCTTTCCACACCTTTCTGTACACTATATCCGACCACACCATCTGGAGTACCGTTCCCCAATGCACCTGAATCCGCGCTATATCACTCTTTATCGACCATATTAGGTCTAATGATGTCATCCCCCCACATCGTTGCCCCCACATGAATAATCAAAATTTTGGGCGACCGCCTATCCCTTGCCAATACCAGTAGTTCTGGTAACAACTGGTGCCACCTCAAACCTCGCCTGCCCCACCAGGACACGTTTCCCTGTTTCCCGCTTAAGCCCAAATTCTTCCCGTATGGTCGTCAACTGCGCGCTTCTCCGCCCAATGAATAAAAGAATCCCCGATGATCCAAACATCTGGAGGAGAAAAACTTAAAATATCAAAACAAAATCAACCCCTACTCTTTATTATAACCCGGGCCTAACATAACTTTGATACCGATTGGATTCCCAACGGCCAATCCTTTTGGTTACCTCAGCTCCGAGGCCAACCCGAGCAGCCTCTGTCGCTGTCCCTATGCGGAAGGAATGTGTCCCAAACCGTGTAGCATCTATCCCCAGATCCTTAATGCATTATTGAAAAACCCGCCGGAACTGGAATCTTGAAACCGGACCACCATCTGCATGAACCAGCAAAGGGCCTGGGATAGGATGACGAACCTCCATGTAGGCTCCCAGCATCTCTACCGAGCAGATGAAACTGTTTACCAACCCCTTTAAAGTAACCCACGCCCCTCGGCCTTGCTAGTCTGTCTTAGACTGCTGTACCAGGAATCTGAGTGATCCGGGTGCCTGTATAACATTCTCGACAGCCAAGCCCCCCTCACCTCTTTTTGTCGCGCAAACCAATTCACTCATGCGTAATGCCCCAAAAAATGCCAACGTAAATGCTGCGTTAAATAATTTTGCCTCAAATTGAGAAAAACAAATTCTCCCGGTCGCCTGAACCAGGCCCTCCAGCACTTGCGGAGTGACCGGCTTCCTGACATCCTGTACTGCTGATGCCCTCATGAAACCAGCTACTGCCCTCCTCACTATGAAAGCCTTGGTTGGATCTTCTGAACCATTTAAACGCGAGAAAAATGCCACCTCCGCGAGTTTCCTTTTCACTGAGCTCCCCGCCAACCCTTTCTCCTTTAATAATAACACATACGTCAAGAGGGCCCCCACCTCCGATACCCCTAACCCAAGTTCCCCTGCCAAAACCCGGTATTCTTCCCAAGCTGTTACATAAGTGTCCCACGTACCAGGTGCCACTGAAGCCCGTACCAAAGCCATTACTGGACCCTCACCAGCTCCCACAACTCCACTGGACATCGCTGGCCGACTTCATCCGTCTCTGGCGCCAACCTCCTGAACTCTGTTAGTTGCATTCGGGATAAAGAGTCAGCAACCTTGTTAGCCATCCCAGGTACATGCCTAGCCGTAAAGGCTATGGGGGCTATGCACTAAGCTCAATGGCTTTGCGATCTCATTTGGCCAAAAAGCAGGTTCGTTAAAAAGTGAAGCCAGGGACGCGATGCATTAAGGCCTTGAGGCCATTTTTTAACGTACCTGCTCAAAATAGCTCAAAACAGCCACAGCGTACGTGATGCTTTTTTCCCCTCTGCTAGCGTTCTTAACCTTTACAACCTTTAAGATGACGTCATTAAAAGAAACATGGCCGGTCTCACATGGTACGGTAGCCAATCAGAGCGTGGGAAATACATCCCATCTCTGATTGGCTCTAGTAGACCATGTGACAGAGGCTTGGGGGAGAACGGATGTGACGTCTTTGAAAGCCTGTCACATGGTACTAGAGCCAATCAGAGTTGTGATGTATTTCCCACGCTCTGATTGGCTACCGTACCATGTGAGGCCGGCCATGTTTCTTTTAATGACGTCATCTTAAAGGCAATTGAAGCAAAGCCATTCTGATTGGCTGTGCTTTCATTGCCTTTAAATGACGTAATTTCAGCCAAATCACATGTTTTTCACGGCCCAATCAGGACCGTGTGAAACATTTGAGCAAAATGTGACGTCATAGGCCTATAAAAGCCTATGTCACCTCATTTTGAAGCTAGTCGGCAAGTAGGGAACATCTCACCTCCTAATAAGAGAAGAAGGGCGTGGCATAAGAAGATGGAAGAAGACGGAAGAAGACCCCAGAAGACCCCAAAGAAGACACAGACGTGGATTTGTTATGGTTTTTTATTTTATGGCTTACCTGTGGATTGGTTCCTGTGCTTCCGGGTCGCTTGGATTTCGGTGAGTGGACATCTAATGGTGAGTAAACAAAAGAAAAGTTTAATATTTTAACTTTTACAGGTTTTTATGATTTTTGATTCATGTCTTTTATTTTTTCAGTCCCATTTAATGCCCGTTAATGTATCTATGTATATACATACATTCACGGACACTGAATGGGTGTATTGTATGTGAATTTTGTATGTAAATGCTTTGTATTTTATGCTCTATTATTGCCCATGTATGTTATGTTTATCTATCTGTATAGATAGACATACAGGGATAATAATTGATTGGTTGGCTCATGTTTATGTTCTTTTAATGTATGGCTAATGTATTTAGCAGCTTTATTTTGTCATTGTTGTGAATAATGTAATTTGTATTTAGCTAATGGCTTCTTTATGGTACTTAGATTAGAATGATGGTGGTTAATTTAAATTAGAATTGTTTTGGCAATGGTTTGGCTTTAGGAATTGAATAGGGAATTGTATAATTGATTTGTATTGTATTTTAATTGTTTGAGGAAATGGATTAATTGATTGATGCTAATTGTATTGATGATGGTTAGTTTCTAATTGATTTTCATGATGGCATTGGTGGTTAGGGGACATTGTTCATAGTGTATTTTATTGTTACATATATTTTGCATAGTTTTACATGATGCACAGATTAATTGCATCATGTACACACTCAATGCAATTGTGAGACATTTCATATACATTTGTTGAGCTGCTGATTTGTTGGCTTATATTTACAATAGATGCTGGATTTATTGTAACATGCAATGTGGTGATTTTAAGATTACAAATTCATGTTTTGATTTATGCATGTTTTATGTGTTTAATAATGGGCAAATAATATATTATCCATATCTGGATAATAGTTATTTTGCACATTATTGTACTGTATGTGTTGGGAAAGGGGTGTATTGGTCCCAAGGGTATGTGGGTAGGCCTCCCTTGTGGGTAGTGGGTGAGGGTGGTTAGGCCTCACGGGGTGGGGGGTTAGTGGGGGAGGGTATGTAGGCCTCCCGAGTGGTGGGTGAGGGTGGGTTAACCCCTTAATGACTGTAGCGGTTAATAACCGCTATGGTGATTAAGGGGTTAGGGGTCATTATATTGGCTATTGTGATTGTTGTGCATGTTTTGCAGCACTGGAGGGGCATGGGCAGAATGAAGATGAGGATGAGGACTGCCTTCATTGTGGGTGCCTGTAAAAGGTAAGTGTAATATGTTTTGACTGTATTTATTGAATGTTATATGTATTTAAAATGGCCAAATGAATTATTATCCATACTTGGATAATAGTAATGTTGGCCATTACTGTATAGTATGTGTTAGGGGGGTGTATTTAGTTATAATTCTTGTTTTTTATTTTTGGAGGTGCAACATTGGTACCACAGGCCCGTGGGTACCCCGGGACTCCCGCAGGGACCCTGGGACGGCCTCGGGGACCCTCGGACTCCCGCAGGGACCCCCGCACTCCCGCAGGGACCCCCGCTTGGTGATCCGGGGACCCCCGGACACCCGCGGGGTCATCCGGGGACACCCGCGCGACCCCCTGGCTCCCTCGGGGACCTCCGCGGGGTCAGCCGGGGACACCCGCCGGCCTGCTGTATGGGTTTTGTGCATGCAAAAATAAAAAGCAAGAATTTTTTCTAAGTCCAGATTTCTTTGGGTCTACTCTGACCTGGCGTGTTCTGATCAACGCAACTTTTGTGTACGCTAAGGTTGCGTTGCTTAGTGCATCCCGCTTAAGGGCAGAATTTAACGCATACAGGGTTGCGAACGAGCAAAGTTGGACTTAGAAAAAATTCCTGAAAAAAGTCATTTTTAGATCGCAAAGTGCCTGTTTGCGTTGCTTAGTGCATCGGGTTGAGCGCAAAAGCACGTTCTAAGAGCACTTTGCAGTCTAAAAGTGACTTAACGGAGCTTAGTGCATAGCCCCCTATGTTTAACTTCAGGCAGGCTAAAACAAAGTTACGCAATAAAGCCAACACTGGGGGGGAGCGGGACCCAAAATTGTTTACTGCCTCGACCACCCCCATATTGTCAGTCCAGAATTCTACATTCTGGTTAGCCAGCTGGGTGCCCCAAAGACTTATCGCAACTACCAAAGGAAAAAATTCCAGGAATGTCAGGTTTCTTATTAACTGCGACTCAGCCCAAGCTGGTGGCCACAGTTCCGTGCACCAGGACCCCTCAAAGTATGCTCCGAATCCCACTGCCCCAGCCGTATCTGTGAAGAGCTGATGCTCGTTGTTGGATGTAGGTCGACCCCTCCACAGTGTCCTCCCATTGTAGCAACGCAGGAACTCTAACCACACCCCCAAATCCTTCTTGATCTCCGCCGTTACCCTTATAAAATGATGTGGATGCCTCACCCCGGCCGTAGCAGCCGCTAGCCGTTTTGAAAAAACCCTCCCCGTTGGCATAATTCTTGAATTCTGCAAAAACCAGATGTCCCATTAAGGACTGGAAACTCCTCAACGATGCTTTTTTGAGGGACATAAATGTCTCCACTGAACTTTTTAAAGCCCTCAGCTTTTCCCCAGGCAGCCTATATTCCATAAAAAACGAATCAATTTCTATCCCTAAAAAAATAAAAACTGTAGTGGGGCCCTCTGTTTTTTCCACTGCCAAAGGAACGCCGAACTCATATGCTACTGCTGAAAAATCTGCCAATCATCTGGCACACAAATCTGACTCCCCTGGACCTATGAACAAAAAATCATCAGCCTGCATTTTTTCCGGACTACCCACTCCAGGAAAGTACTAAAAGTTTCAAAATAAAAACACGACAGGGTACACCCCATTGGCAAACATAGGTCCATAAAATACTGGTCACCCAACTTGCACCCCAGTAGGTGAAAGCACTCAGGATGTATTGGTAGTAACCTAAATGCTGACTTTATGTCTGCCTTCGCTAGAAGCGCGCCCTGTCCGTACCTGCCCACTAATGCCGCTGCCTGATCAAAATGTGCATAACCCACTGAGCAAAGCTCCCTGTCGATATCATCATTCACGGACGATCCCTCCAGATAAGACAGATGCTGAATCAACCGGAACGATCCTACTTCTTTTTTAGGAACTATGCCCAACGGGGAAACTCTCAGCCCTGGTAAAGACGAGGCTCCAAATGGCCCTGCCATTCTTCCCAATTCAATTTCTTTCTCAATTTTTCCCCATGCTACGTCTTCCCTCTCCCTGACCGAATTTAAATTTTCCGCCTCCCAACACCCCGTCCTATCAACAAATGGAATCCAAAACCCTTCCTGAAAGCCGGTCTGTAACTAGTGAGCTGCCTCTTTATTTGGGTAGAGCCCCAGCCATGGCACCAACTTTTCGGCGCTCACCGGCGTGGCTGCCCTTCTCCAAAGTCTGCTGCGCTGACCTTCCTCTCCCCCCAATCCTCCTGTAACATTTCGCACTGGAATGCGCCCCCCCACAGATTGAGCAGATATGCCGGAATTTGCAGCCAGCGAACCTACATTGCCCCTCGTTAAAGGCCCAGCACACTCCTCTCCCACTAGTGGCCGGCAAACTGGAGGATTCCACGCTGCCGGCCCCTTCATGGTAAAAATCTCCAACCATAGGTCCATGTCTTTTTTATCCCAGGATAGCTGCTTTCGCACAGCCATTTTCTGATGAAATTGTTCATCATATAGCCACCAACCCATCCCCTTAAGGTTTCTATACGCAAAACCGATCATATCTTGATATTTAAATAATGCAGAGCATAATTTAGGTGATTTTTCCCCAATAACACTGGCCAGGATAGAGAAGGCCTGTGACCAATTAGAAAAGGTTCGCGGGAATAATCGCTTCTCTATGCCTTCCTTCTTGGCCTCACTTTTTTTGCCGGACCTTGCCAGTGCTTCTTTATACCCACGAAGTAGGGATAATATCTCCACATACTCCCCTGCCCATACCTTTTCTTTTACCTCTGCTGACAAGTGTAGACCCAACGGGCTTGTGAGGCATGCATAAGTGTCCGAGAAACAAATGTCAGGTACCATCCCTGCCTCCGCCACTCCTACTGCCAGTGCCGGAGGGGAAACCACCACTGGGGAGGCTAATGCCAACTCCCCACTTACCCCTTCACAAGGCACCACATTATTGGCCTCAGCCCAATAGGACACCCCTTCCCAGGCCGCTGCCACCCCTGGCCGTGTATCCGCTACTGATGCCACTGGGGTCACTGCTGCAGGGTGCCCCCCTGCCCTCTTAAGGCTTCCAACATAGCCTTTACAATGGCAGCCACATCCACTGCCACAGCAACATTCACATCTGCTTCCCCTTCAGCACCCACAACCGCTGCCTCAGCAGCACCCCCAGCCTCTCTCACCTGCTGGCTTGTATCCTGACCTGCAGCACCCACCTGATGCTGCCCTCCCCCCCCTCTGTAAGGGCTGCCCAGACAATCCCTTATTCCCAACCCGTGAAGTACCACCACGTGACTGTGGCATACCCCGGAACCTCGTCCCCTCTGCACCCCTTGGTGTCTTTAAGGGGGGGGGGTTGCTTCTTCTGAAGCTGAGGGGATGAATAGTGGCTGAAACCTTACTCTTACACTCAGCCGTTCGCCTCACGGTGCGAGTTGACTTGCCCCCATGCCCTCCGCTGTAGGACCAGCACACGGCCGCGTTTGCCGCACAGGCGGGTCCTGGACCTCCACTGCTCCCCTCAGAGGGCCTGACCACCTTGAGTGAGCCACCACCCGCATGGATCTCTGGCTGCGCCGCACAGTTCCACCACTTGCTTCTGCTCTGGGCTCCTCTGATCCCCCGGCTGTTGCACCGTCACTGCTACCTCCTGCAAGCAGACCTGCCAGCTGCTGCTGCTGCTGCTGCAGCCATCCTTCCTCTCTAGAAAGAGCCTCCGTTTGCAGCCTGGTTAATAGCTCCTGCACGTCAGCCATTCTCACTTCCTTCCTGTGCCAGACTGCCTTCCCTCTCCCTGCTCAGTTTAAATCCCCTCCCATGGCATGGTGGGAAGAAAAGGGGGGGGGGGGCACCCAGGCAGAAGGGAGGGGAAGCAGTATCTGGCTGGCCGGGACGGCGAGGCAATGCGCATCCTAGCGCTACAGGTGAGGGGACCCCGCAAGGGGGGGGCGTTAGGTGGGAAGAGGAGGGAGCCTGGCCCCAGCTGTCATGAGCCCCATCGCTGAGGGGCTCCAAGTTGCCTTATATCTATTTAGCGTGAGTCCCCCCTGGTCCCCGTTTGTCCCCTTACCTTCTGATAGGCAGGGGAGAGAAGCAGGGGTGTGTGCGGGTGCGTCCAGAGGTGCGTGCGGGGGTGTGGCAGCTGGTGAAGGGGCGACCTGGTTGCCAGAGGCTCCCAGGTGGCTCCCTTTGCAAGGAGCGGACATCTTGTGGTGTCTGCACATGAGCGTGATGGTGCGCATGCGCAGGAGCAAGTGCGGCGGCCATTACATAGGCGTGCATGTGCAGTAGTGTGGTGGCCTTCTTGTATTAGGATCTGCAGGGGAACTACAACTCCCAGGATCCCCTGCGGCAGCCGGATGATAATGCCAATAGGGTTGCTGCATTTAGAACATTTAGAACAGCTAGGTCAGTTGGGACAGTTTGAGACAGTTAAGGGAGTTTGAGCCAGGACAGAGAAAGTGAAGTAAGGGTCTGGGTGTCAGTGGCAGAGGTCCAAGATAGTCCCCAATCACCTAATCAGATTGTGGCTGCTACAGGGAACCCCCCTAGCTAGGGACATTTCCCCATTAGCTGTATATAGTTAGTGTTTAGTGCCAGTGAAGACGCCATGTTGGGAAGCATAGCCTGCAGTCTGGGACCAGATCCAGGCATACATCATTGAAGACTAATTTATTGGGGCACACTCCAGTGGGCACCCCCTCCCGAGGCAACCACCTGCGGATCAGAGCGGGAGAGGATTCGTCCGAGCGTGGCGTAGGACCACATCATGGATCCACAGACTCAGCGGCTCGGTTGACCTGGTCTGGACTAAGACAAGGGAGGCATTATATACATGTGCACCAATGGCCCAACACACTGTAGGTAGCACTATCCAGCACATGCTCTTTGGGGAAGGACTGGACTGTGGACACTAACGGGTTGAGTGCCCAGACACTCCAGTACTTTGGGGGGTTCCGCCAGGGAGGTGTTACTTTGGGAGATAGACTATTGTATGGCCATATATATATTGTTGTGTCTTGCTATGTGTCAGTAAATACTGTCGGTAATACAGCACTGGTAGTCCCTTTAGTCAGGGGGAAAGAGGGCTACATCTAGGTTGTTAAAATGGATGACCAAAGGCATATACTCGTATATTTTACAACATTATTTCACACTGGGAACAGATCTACATTTTTATCTCTTAATGTGTCTTTTGTGTACACATTTTAATACAATGGAATAATGTTGTGAGAATGTTATCACAAATCATATAGAATGATAATAACAAAATGAGGGAGGGGTGAGAGTACAATTCAGACAGTTGTGCAAGTCTGGCTAGATCCACCTTGTGCAAGTGGAGACTATGTACTGGTACCAACACCAGTACTATTCAACTGCTGCTGCAGGAGCATCAAGAACATGGGGACGCTAGATTCATGAAGTACTAAACATTTATCCGTCTGTCCAGAGTGCTTACAAAGAGCTCCAGTAGAGGTTCTCTTTGGAATATGTAATACATCAAAATACCTCCTGGTGGGATTTGGTCTGTAACAAGTAGGGTGTGATTCTCTATAAAGACCAAGGACAATACTACTACAGAGTCTGTGAAGGAAGAAATGCTCACAAATGGGTAAAAGTATGGCATGAACTAAAATCTTCTGCTGCTGTAAGGGAAGGACAGAAGATGACTGTGAGAGTGCAGAAATTATTTGCTTGAGATGTTTACCCTTCAGCTAGACACTGCAATTGCCCTGTGGATGCAATGCCTTTTTTAAAGGTCTACCCAACTGCAGATACTGCTAGTCTAAACTCCAAGTGTTTTAATTTTGAAAATGTACAAATTCCCAAAAAATTGAAGGACAGACTGTGTGAGAAAATTATGCAGTGTAGTCAAATATTTGCCACTAGAGTGGGTAATGGGATGTGCTACCAGTAACATAACATTAGATGACACGATGAATGGCCTTTCCATGAAAGATGTAGGTGAATCCCTCCAGCTGATTGGGAGGATGTACATTGCCATCTTCAGGAAATGACAAACGCTGACATCATTGCTTAGTCTGGAAGCCCCCATGCCTCCCCAATAATGGTGGTGTGAAAGAAGAATGGAGCTATTCATATGTGTGTAGACTACAGGACTGTTAATCGTAGAACTGTATCTGATCAGTATACCATGCCCAAGATTAAGGGTGTTCTGCATTATATGACTGTAAGCAAATGGTTCTCTGTCTTGGACTTATGCAGGGAGTATTATAAATATCCATGAGTCCTGAAGGCAAAGAGAAAACAGCCTTCATATGTCCATTGGACTTCTATCAATTTCAGAGAATTTCTTAAGGCATTTCTGGTTCACAAGCAACTTTTCAAGGTATAATGGAGCACACAGTAGGGGATATGAATTTGTTGGAAGTGTTAGTCTACCTAGATGATTCGATTGTGTTTAGAAAGACCCTGGAGAAACATGACGATCATCTGATAACTGTACTAGACAGATTGGAAGAAGAGAGACTGAAGCTATTCCTTGATACTGTGTCAGTTCTGTCGGTCTTCTGTAATATACCTGGGGCAGATTGTGGTGAAAAATGGCATATCAGCAGACCCTGCCAAGATTGAGGAGGTGTCTAAGTATCCTCGTTCACACAACCTCACCGCTTTGAGGTCGTTCCTAGGATTCAGTGGGTATTACATGAGATGTGTCAAGGGAAATTCTCAAATCATAAGGCCTTTGGTAACAGCTGCTACAGGGATATATTTCAACAGAAAAAGACCTTAGCTACAGGGAGAAAGTCCAATACAATAGTGTGTTGCAAGGGTGTATTTCCATCCATCTAAACACCTTTTGATTAAAGGTGCAATGAAGATTGTGAGAAAGCTTTTCAGAAAATTAAATTGTAGTTGATGAATACTCCTGTGCTAGCATTTGCCGATCCTGGAAAACCCTATAATTTGCATGTGTATGCCAGTTTTGAGGGGCTTGGAGCTGTGCTGTATCTAAAACATGCTGAAGGCCTGAACCCAGTTGCTTTTGTGGGAATAAGCCACTCACTCTCCGAAAGGAATTATCCTGTTCACAAGTTGGAATTTCTAGCTCTCAAGTGGGCTGTTTTTTTTTTTACAAATTACATGAAAACCTACATGTACATGGGGATAAATTTGATAACAACACTTTAACTTATGTTTTGACGACTGTAAAGCTGAAAGCCACTGGACATCGATGGCTAGCGACACTCTCCATCTACAATTTCACCTTAACGTATTGGCCTGGTAAATAAAATATAGATGCAGATGCATATTCGCGACACCCTCGTGAGAAGGGGCATGCAGATGATGACTGGAAAGCGATACATGGCTCCAGAATTCAAGCTCTGGTCCAATCTGTATGGTTCACGAGATCCAAGAAGAGGAGTTCATAAACTTGCTGGGGGGGCATCAGAAGATGGGATTCCTTCAGCCTATAGCTGCTCACTGAGCTTAGTGTGTACAGGCAGTCCTCGGTTATCCGACACAATGCGTTACTCAAAATGGCGCTGGATAGCGAAACGTCTTAAAGCGAAACACGTTTTCCCATAGGAACACTGTTTAAATGAAAGGTTCCGTTCCTGAAGGCATTTTTAACACTAAAATACACCAAATATTTTATGCAAGCAATAAGATACGCAGCACACACATAAATTATATAGTGTATATACTGTATTATATATATAATATAGCATAAAATATAATAATATAATATATTATATAGTATAATATTATATTATATAATATATATTATATACACATAAACAACTTTGCAAAGCATTGTTAGAGCGTTGGATAAGCCGTTTTGACGTTGTAAAAATGAACATAGGTATACACTGCATAGCGTTGGATAAGCCATTTGTTGTAAAGCGAAGCGTTGTAAAACAAGAACTACCCGTAATTTAATGCCTCAACTGAACAACCAGCAGCAGCAAGCTCAGAAAGAAGATAAATGCATTGCAAGGTTGTGGATAGCTCTTGAGACGTAAAATGCTAGTTTACTACCTAAAGATTCTCATCCTGATAATCTATTATTTCTAAAGATATGGAATAATGTACCCCCAAAAATTGAGTAATTTATCGTACTTTCAGGAATGCAGGACATCCGGTCTGTAACAGGGGACTTATCCCTGTTCAGTAATGTTCCTTTAATCTAGCAGTGTGGTAGTTAATTACTAAACATCACCTGCCTGATTAGATTGTTTACAAAAAGCCTGCCTGGGGACAAAAAGTGAGTCTCTTTAGCTCTGACTGAGAGCTGACCTTTGGAGACACCACAATGTCTTGAGTTCTGCTAGCCACACAGCAGAGCTGATTGCAAGATATCCAATAAGACTTCTAAACCTGGATGCTGATATTTTTCTGTCCACGCACGGGTGCGGTTCCAGGAGAGCAGAGAAGCTTACTCTACAGTTGATAAACAGATAAGACTTTCATTATTAAGAGACTGCTTATATCTGCTTATTTTCATGCTATATGTTTTGGGGCTGAGAGAAATGCTTGACTAGGGAGATGTGAATTAATTGCATAGTGTTTTCACTAGAAATACTCCCAAGTGAATGGAAGCTTTGTTCCCCCCCCCTTGTTTGGATGTTTTCCTGATAAAAAAGAAAAGGCACAATAAAGCCTTATTATAATTTCACCTTATAAAAGCCTCCTAATTGTGTACCTCTGTGAACGTTCCTTCTACATATGGTGTCCAAAGTGGGACAAGAGGTGTCTTTGTAGTTAAAAAGGACCGGAGTTTTTATGTGAAATTTTTTGTTATGCTTTCTGCCTACAAACAGTCTGAGAAAAAAAAAACCTCTCATGCAGCAGAGGCAGAGTTAAAGGGACACACCACTGAAACCTCACTGCACTGAAACTTACAAAAACCACGGATGGACTCTTTTCCCCAATCCCAAGAGAATGCTGAAGCAGGTAAACCTTTAATTGCCTATCACAAAGTGTAATACGGTCATTGAAATAGGGGTTTTGCCTTCCAGCCATAGTCAGGGTTCAAGAGTCAGCCCTTGAAAAGGGATAGGTGTTTGTTGTTTTCAAAAGTTTCGCTGAAGCAGTGAATACAGATGGTGACCCATGAGTGGTACTGATTTTGCAAATAAAGGTTGCCACACCGCATAGGGCTACCAGCTGTGAATGGAGTATATGCAGAAAAGTGTGAAAATTGATACAAAGACTGTGCTGAAGCAGGGGAATTTTTAGCAAACAAATGCTGAGTGTAAAATTGACCTATAAAGGAAAAAGGTTTTTCAAAGCCAATTGCTGAGTGTTGAGTCACCCTGCCGGGAATGAAAGAAATAGTGTACTGCAAAGAATGTTTTTTTTTCTGCAAGTTAAAAAGTCTGCCTATATATATCTTGAGAGCAAAAACAGACACCCAAAGTGTGAAGTGTGAATGCCATAATACTCAAAGATGAGACTGACAATTACTGAACTAAGGCAGGAAACCAAATTCTGTTGCTGAAGCGGGGAGATTGCACCCTGCGAGAAAATGGTGTAAAGCAAATAGACTTTTTTTACCTAGCAACTGCACAACTTGTATACCTGATTAAAGAAAATGCATGCACAGAAATTCTGATATTAAAAATTTTTTATCCAAGAAAGAAAAGTCTACAGAGATGCCTGTGAGAGCTACGACCTCTACAAGATAATATGCCCATCTGTAGGACTACCACAATTGGGGGTTCTAGCAAATACAGTGGCAACAGCTGCAATAGCAATCCCTGAGGTCAGGAAGAAAATGACACCTGATAGCCTGAAAATGGGGGACAAGATGCAGCGTTCCTGTAATGAACCCTACCCCACGGAAGAGTGGCCCTTCCTGTCCAATAAATAGGAAGACATCTCTTACGGGGAACCCGAACCGAGTCACACCCACAAAACACCCCAAGAATGGTGGGGGTGCCTGAACTCGGCACGAACAGAAAAGACCGCTCCCTTTGATGACGAATATGATCAGCAGGAGACAGAGCGGGAGCAGTGGATCACCGAATATTTCTGTCAGCTAAAGCAGCTGCAAGAAAAGCCTGGCGTATATAATGAAGCTACTAAAACTTCAAATGAAGATGGAGACCCCAGTATCCCTGAAGGGACGGTGTCATCCAAATCAAAAAGGAAGAAAAAGAAAAAGAAAAGCAGTTCTTCACTTACCGTGGAAGGAACAGACACGTCCACAGATCCTGTGGAGGAAAAGGTTGCCCTGCAGCTAGAGAAAATGGAGAATTCGTCCCACGGTTAACCGAATATCCAGAGGGCCCAAGGCAGAAGTCGTGTACCCCAAAGAAGTGTCTGTCCGGTGCCAACAGTGAGGAACCCTCAACTAGTCATCCCAGGGAAGCGGAGCCTGAACCAGTGAGTGACGATCCCTTGACCAGCCCTGAAGACGCCCTGAAAATTGCCAGGCATGACTGTGATCTGCTCTGTGAAGAATTAGGAAGAGAGAGAAAAAATAATGCTGAGCTACAGAAGACTGTGCTCGCAATTTATTCTGCGGCCAAGATCGAATTGGAGGATCTGAAGACTGAGCTAGATACTGCAAAGGCTACTATCTCCGCCATGGATGAAAAGCAGAGCCAATCTATTAAAATGGTGGCTACGCTAAAGGGGAAGTATGAGGAGGCACTTAAGCAGATGACAGTCTTCCAGCAAGAGGTTCACACTCTTCGTATAGAGCTTGATGCCTCACATTATGAGACCAACAGCTGCTGCACAGACCTGGAAGTTTCCAGAAAGGAACTACACAGTCTCACTGAGGAGCTGGACATTGCTAAATAAACTATTGGTAATCTTGGTACAGTTCTCAAAGTCTCTCAGAAGGAGCTTCAGACCCTCAACCTAGAGAAGGAAGTCTCACGCCAGGAGATTGTCATTCTCAAAGCAGATGTGCGTAAATGGAAGGAGGACTGCAAAGAAGCCCTGAAGAATACAGAGACTGAAAAAGGAGAAAGTTCAAGATTAAAAAAAGAAAACTTAAAACTGAAAGAAGAAAAATTTCAGTTGACAGAAGAAGTCAAGGAAAAGTTTGACGCAGAGCACCGACTGCAGAACCAACTGCAAGGTCTGCGTACACACCTCCAGTATGCTGAGGAGAAGCAGCAAACGCTACAGGAACGTCTGAATACTCAGTACGTCCCCACAGAGCAGTATGAGGAGCTAAAGGCCACGCTGCATGTCTTCAGAGCATCGTTGGAAGCGGAGCTTCGATACCAGATGACTCTATATGATAGGGAGCGTGAGAAGGCTCAGAAACTGGAGCAAGAGCTGGAGAGACAGAGAGACTGTTCCATTCCCTTGAGTCAGTACACCAAGGAGAAAACAGACGCAGCGGCAACCTTGACGACAAAAATTACAGAGCTGATACAGATTCCTCCAATACGGAAAAAGGTATTGGCTCTGCCCAAGCACCAGTATCCCACAGTAACTAATGCCCGTAAGGACAAGGGTACAGTGAGAGTTGGGAACTCCACGCAACTTCAAAACAAAATTACGAAGTTTTAGCCACCAAAGAAAGCACTAGCCAAACCTACAGCTGCCCAACAGGCAACAAACAGAGGTAGGAGTGCAGAATCAAAGCCAGAAGAATCCTTAGCTGAAGAAGCTGAACTGGCGACTCCGTGGTGTGGAGAAGCTGCAGAAAGACCACTTCAAGAGTAGAAAACTCTAAGGGCTAGTCCTAACTGCTCTACAACTGTTGCCATACACTTTGTCTACAAAAAGAGGAGTGCCCGACGCAACAGAATTCTCAAGACCGCGCTCACGATAAAAAGACTTTACGTGGAAAAAGTCCTCCTCGAGCGACTGAGGAGTGCTGATCTCAAGCATCTTCGGGAGGAGACAAAAATAAACTGGAGAAAGGGCTCCAATCCCAGCGGGACAGAGGGTTCTCTTTCTCCATCCACTCTCATTCAAGTCACAGAGATATCTAGAATGAGAGTGGAAGGATGGGCTTTGGCCGTGGTAAGCCCGAGCTTCCCACAAACAGGGGACGTATGTAACAGGGGACTTATCCCTGTTCAGTAATGTTCCTTTAATCTAGCAGTGTGGTAGTTAATTACTAAA
Organism: Ascaphus truei; assembly: GCF_040206685.1. Taxonomy (NCBI): domain Eukaryota; kingdom Metazoa; phylum Chordata; class Amphibia; order Anura; family Ascaphidae; genus Ascaphus; species Ascaphus truei. The sequence goes on along the minus strand of NC_134487.1, from coordinate 80,473,672 downwards.
CATTACCTGCCTGATTAGATTGTTTACAAAAATCCTGCCTGGGGACAGGAAGTGAGTCTCTTTAGCTCTGACTGAGAGCTGACCTTTGGAGACACCACAATGTCTTGAGTTCTGCTAGCCACACAGCAGAGCTGATTGCAAGATATCCAATAAGACTTCTAAACCTGGATGCTGATATTTTTCTGTCCACGCACGGGTGCGGTTCCAGGAGAGCAGAGAAGCTTACTCTACAGCTGATAAACAGATAAGACTTTCATTATTAAGAGACTGCTTATATCTGCTTATTTTCATGCTATATGTTTTGGGGCTGAGAGAAATGCTTGACTAGGGAGATGTGAATTAATTGCATAGTGTTTTCACTAGAAATACTCCCAAGTGAATAGAAGCTTTGTTCCCCCCCTTGTTTGGATGTTTTCCTGATAAAAAGGAAAAGGCACAATAAAGCCTTATTATAATTTCACCTTATAAAAGCCTCCTAATTGTGTACCTCTGTGAACGTTCCGTCTACACGGTCACATTGCAATTAGTACTCCCCAGTGTCTACCAAAAGAGTGTGCTACAATCCTTACATGATGAGATGGGCCATTTAGGGATTAATAAGATTTATGTCTTAGTTCGAGACAGGTTCTTCTGGCCCAAAATGGTGTAGTTGCCCCAGGGTGGGTGTTTAGGCTTACTGCGGGAGGAGTTAACCCCTTTATTACCTTAGTGGTTCCTACTACTAAGGTAATGAAGGGGTTAACCCCTCCTGCTACCCACCTGAGAGGCCTAACCGCCCACCCGAGGGCAACTAAACCCTTCACCCACCCCCTCTACCCCCAATAAACATTAAGTGATGTCATCATAAAGGGATGGAGGAATGCTAGCTGATTTGCTATTTTCCCTCCCTTTTTGATGATGTCACATCACTCCAAAAAAGGAAAGGCATCACATGGTATATCCAGCAATCTGATTGGTCAGTGTACCATGTGATGGCTTTCACTTTTTTTTGCTGAACTGTCGTCATCTTAAAGGGAGGGAAGCATATGCTACCTGATTGGCTTGCTTCCCTCCCTTTAAAATGACATCACATCATGAAAAAAAAATGAAAGCCAGCACATGGTATATCCACCAATCGGATTGGTGATGTACATTTGTCAAATGTGACACTACAGGTCTTATATAATTTGGGCCCAGAAAGCCATTGGATCGATCAACATCTCATCGACATATTGGATTACAAAGAAGAGAAGAAAGAAGGAAGAAAGAAGAAACAAGAAAGAACTCAGGGGAGACACCTCTTCAATCAACTGGGGATCATGGACTTCTGCGCATCATTGCTGTTGAGGATAATTGCACCGTGGGGCAAGAGGTGGTGCCGCAGTTGAACGAGGAGGGTAAAGGTAATGAAGGGGTTAACTCATCCCACAACCCTCCCGGTAGGCATAAACACCCACAATGGGCCAAATACCACCATCACCCACCCCCTCTATCCCCAATAAAGTGGGCACTGGTATTTAACCCTTTCATTACCATGGTGGTTAGCCGCTAAGGTAATGAAGCTGCCTGTAAATGTATTTTTATTACATAGGATTGAAGCAGGGGGTCTCCAGAGCTCTTATTAATTCGGGGAAGCTCCGGAGATACCCGGCTTCAATCCGATGTAGTAAAAATAATTTATTTTCTTTAGTCACATCATGGATCCCATCTCGCCAACCTTGAGGTTGCGATATCCGAATTTGAGAGTTGCTGCCACGATGTGCATATCGAAGCTACCTGAATAACTCGAGTTCTCAAAAATGTCAAGTTTGAACATTGAACAAAATCACGCTGGAGATGAACATGGGATGCTGATCCGGGTAACACTGGAAACGCTGTTCCACTTCCTGGATTACCCCCTCACACAAGACAGCTGTATTCGTTCAAATTGAATATTCACTCGTGTCTCTGCTTGATGGCAAACTCAGACTCAGCTAGACAGACAGACAAATACAGCCTTCCACTTTGTTCCACCAATATAACTGAAATAGTTGCTCTCACTCCTCACATGCCATTAGGCAATCCTCTCACAGTCAGCTGCCGGACCTTGATGACGCGAACCTACGCCGTTTCGTCAGCTCTTGCGCTGACTTCTTCAAGGGTGTTACCCGGATCAGCATCACATGTTTATCTCCAGCGTGTTTTCGTTGGTGTGCTGACGGAGGGACGCAGAGACCCCTGTGGTCATCGCGGTTACATCCTTTGGTGAGACCATTCCTTAATCCCTTACCTATGCTATTTGCTTACCCCCATCTCCATCTATAGAGGTCTATATCAGCCTGATTTTTCCACGTTTGCATCCGCAATTTATCATCTGACGGGTCAATTACCTCTCCCCATTTGGTGCTCCAGTCATTTGCTACCTATCGAGTGACAATTCCTCCCACATCTCACTGCCTCCTACATTTGCGCTATTGGACATTTTTTGGTCACATTTCCCTTCTTTTTTATTTTCAAGAGTACTCTTGTTTTTTATTGTCATATATTGTGTTTATTGTGTCTATTGGCATCATTGTGTTTGTTTTAATCTGTTCAGTCACCTAGCCTTCCTTGCTTAATTAATAAATGTTACTGTTTTTTATTGCGATACAGAATTGCGCCTTTTTTCTTTTATTTATATATATATATATATATATATATATATATATATATATATATATTTAAGTGTCTGATGATGATAATGCTCATTTTAATGTGAGATGTATCGCAAACTAATGGAATCTCGATAAATCTTGTGTGAAAACTTGAATGAGAACATGCATGCTAGTATAACCACAGGTACATAATAGATACGGATGAAACCAGTACTGCAAAGTTTACAGATCTTACTGGAATAGTTGCTTAACAAATAAGTGAACTTCTTGTCACTGCAATCAGACTTGTGACATTCTACTGACATTGGGAATCTCTTGGCAAATACCACATGGCAACTGACAAAGCAAAAATAGTCTCTCACATCTTATGCCTGACGATTAAAATGGAAGACGCTTGAAATAGAAGATGTCAAGTGCTACATATATATACATTTCTCACTATCCCTTTCATCCACTCGCTGCCCTGTCTGTTTATTTACCATTTCCTTTTCCATGAATTATAAACATCTTCTGCCTGAGGGGTCTATTCAGGTAGTTTCGATAAGTCACTTAACACTCGTTAAGTGCACTTTCCAAGCAATTTTGCATGTATAGCTATTAAGAAAGCTTCGATAACATGTCAAAATTGCTTGGAAACAGCTTTTTAATAAGCATTAGCACTCTGCCTCTGACAAGCCGTGTGGTAGCTCATATGAAGTCCTGTACCTTGCATAGCAGGGGTCCCCGGATGAAGGGGCCCTGAGATGGCTCCGAAACATAGGATACATTTGGTTCTGGATTAAATACCATTTTTTCCATTTACCGATAGTGCTGGGTCTCCGTACCTGGTCATTCGATTTTAGTGAATTATCTTTTCTATACTATTTACGACGCGTGCACTTGTCAATTGTGAGCTTATTGTTTTGTATATATGGTACCCTTTTTTGAACATATATAAAAATAAAATAAAAAATATATACATATATACACACACAGTACCGTATATACAGGGGGTCAGCAGGGCCCCCTGCTGTGTTAATCAGATGGGCCATTGGTCTGCATTCAAAAGCAGAAAAATCTCACAGAAATAAAAATCTCATAGGAATGTTGCAGCGTTTCTGTGAGGTACATTAGCCCCAAAATGTCCTAGATTTTTCCTGAGCTATCAGAAGATAACATCAGGCTACATCTGTATGCAAGGAGAGTATAAATATTGAGCCCTTTGTAGTGCACTGACAGAAGGGACAGGTACTTGTATACTCCCGATTATCTGATACTGATTGACAAATTCTAATCGACTTTCTGCCTATAATAAATAACCATCTGATTCTAAGAAATGCCTCTTCTATCTACAGCTAAGAACCTGAGTATGCAGATAAAAAGGTTCCAACATCATAATGATAAAAGAACCACAAATTGATGACATACTGTAACATCCCTGCTCCCACCATGGGTTCATCACCTCTGTGAAGGAGGCTACATAACCTAAAGAAGCAAAGTCGGAATACCGCCATATGGAAGAATCTGTGAGTATTTAAAATTGATACTTATCCTTGCCACATGTCCTTGCCACATGTCCACTTATCCTTGCCACATGTGATGTTTTGTCTTTGAATGGAAAAAGAACAACCAAATGGATTTGGCTCAATATTTATTCTCTTTCAAACTATTCTTGACAACCCCCCACCAGCATGGAAAGAGAAGAAGAGGTGTGTTTGCAAATTGTGTCAAATGGACAAATAATGTTTACAAGGCATTCCTTAAGGATACCATTGGGAAGAATCCAAATCTTGCATTCAAAAGCTTGTAAAAATGCTTTTGTGAACTTGTAATATCCAAGGAGATTTCATGTGCAGAGGCTTTTATTTTTTACTATGGAATAAGTATAAAATGGTCTTGTTGTTCTGGTGGAACAATATAGCAATATATATGTTATTAAGGTTGTCAATCAACAATTAAGTTTCACATAGACGCTACCCCAAGTTCCATTTTTTACATCCTATTCTGGACAAAAGTCTTATGGTGCTATTAAACTGGTGGCTCAAACCACACATTCCTTCCAATATTTGGTAAAACGTTAGACTAAGTGAAGAAAGAACTTGACAGGTATGTGTATTACATCATTAATAATGAAAAACAAGATTACAGATTCATGTTATTTAAGTTCATTTCGGACGCAAGGAAATTGCAGCTGAACAGAGCCTGACTGTGGACCGATGGCAGCTTCCCCACACCCACAACCCAGTACACTGGTTGCCCTACAGGGATAAACGTAGCGGGGTCCCTGCTTCTGAATGGGTCACCCGCATCGTTAATCCTACCAGGCCGCACCAGCCTGAAAGAGCTGTGCAGAGAGAGCAGAGAGAAGCATTCCCTCTCTCTGTGTCCCCCCGCACAGCTCTTACTGCCGATCTTGCTATTTTTATTATTATTTTTTGTACATAGGAATGAAGCGGGGGTCTCTGGAGCTGAACCGCTTTAATATCAGACCCCCTGCTTCCCGAGGTACAGGCCTCCATATCAAGTGCTTGTATCGTCTGCAAGTTTAAATGTCCCGTGTCTCGACCAATGGGACAGGGACATTTAACCTTGCAGAAGATACCAGAGCCCCATACTGAGGCCTGTACCTCATCAGTATGTTTCAGTTTCTTTTTATTAATGTGTAGTTCTCTTTCCCCCTGACTAAAAGGTCTACCGGTACTGCCGTTACCCATCTGGCTGCCAGAAGGCCTGAGCCTCTGCCTCTGGGAGCTAGAGGTGTCACTTGTCTGCCTTGATGCAGCGCCTCCACCTGCGATGGATCCCTGTGCAGTGGGATGATCCACACACGGGAGCCAATACTAGAAATAATCAAACCACAAGTATGTAATATCGGCTTTACTTAACACATATCTTATACCTCTACCACACAGTATATAACACTCACAACCCCCATACACCAAGTGAGTGTCCCCACAAGACAAAGGGTGCTTGGCACCAATACCCTGATATCCTTTTACCCAAATGTCAAAGCCCACCCAAAGGTGTGTATGGTATCGATACCCGTGAACAGTCGGTGCACTTTAGTTGAGGTACCTGCCAGGTACTACAGTACCCGGTGCGGCCGACTAGCAACAGGGATCCTGGTGAACCAGCAACATCGTTGTCCGTGAAGACATCTGCCTCTGTATGGAGTGAAGGCAGTAGGGTCTCACCATGAAGATAGTTTCTGATAATATGGGGTGGATCCGGTCCCAGACCACAAGCCGTAAGTCACAGAGCGGCGTCTTTAATGGCACTATATTCTAACTGTATGTAGCTACTTGAGAAATATCTCTAGCTATGGGTTTCCCTGTAGCAGCCCCAATCTGATTAGGGGAATGGGGCCTATCTTGGACCTCATGGGGTAATCTGGCCTAATCTGGGTGCCACTCACACCCAGACCCTACCTACCCCTTCTCTGTCCTAGCTCCAACTGTCACTAACTGAACTAACTCCCTAACTGTTCTAACTGTTCTAAATGCAGCAGCCCTATTGGCTGATCTATGCTGCGTCATCTGGCCGCCCCAGGGGATCCTGGGAGTTGTAGTTCCCCTGCGAAGCTCTTGCTGTAATGGCCATCGCAACTCCACTACCACTGCCCATGCGCAGAGCACTTAAATGTCTGCCGCAATCTAGGACTGTTATGCGCATGCGCAAGCTACTTCTGCGCATGTTCAGCACTCCATAATGGCAGCGCCCTTTCAGCCGGAACTCCCCCACGGAGCTCCGGAGTACCGGAGCATCTGGCGCCGAGCCGCAGCTTCCCAGCAATGCCCCGGGCACGTGCTGAAGCCGCCCATAGCCTCCGACAGACCCGTTCGTCCCTGCAGCCATACACAAAGTGAGGAGGAAGTGGGGGGGAGGGGGGGCAAAGGGAGACCATGCTACATCTGTATATTTTTGATACAGAATAATATCGGGGAGAAACATTCACAGACTTTGGAAAAAATAGGGTAACCCCAATTATCGAGGCCACTACCAGGCACTATGGAGTGTGTTTAGGAAAGAAGGTTTGACGCCGGTATATAGGTGATGCAGGTAATAAGGCAATATATGGGTATCTCCGATACTAACAAGGGGAGTGGGGTACTGGAAAACCGGTTAGAGGTACAAGGGGACACCTCCCAAGGGGGCGCCCCCAAGTAAATCACGGCCCGGCTACCAATATATCCTCACCTGTCTCCCCTGTGTATCGCGTGGAGGTCCCTTGAAAGCCGTTCCTGTTTGCGGCTGCAAGCTTGATCCTGGAGGTCCCTTGAAAGCCGTTCCTGTTTGCGGCTGCAAGCTTGATCCTGGAAGCTCTGTGTGCTGGGATTCTGCTTGCTAGCGTCTGCGTGCCCCAACCGGATATGACGTCACAGATGAAAAAAATGGAGATTGCTTCCGAGGTTCACAGCACCTTCACTCAGCCAGTTGTATGAATATAAAAAAGTTTATTAGTAACCAGCAATGTACAACAGCATGAACACTCTTACGCGTTTCGTCCAAGCCAGGCTTGGACGAAACGCGTAAGAGTGTTCATGCTGTTGTACATTGCTGGTTACTAATAAACTTTTTTATATTCATACAACTGGCTGAGTGAAGGTGCTGTGAACCTCGGAAGCAATCTCCATTTTTTTCATTCACAGACTTTGGTCTGGAGTGGGTTTAAGGTCCAGGTTAAAAAGTTAATTTTGAGTGTCACCAGCATGAAGGTAATATTTTAACCGAAAAGATGTGATAAGGTAACCCACAGAGAGTGTGCAGAGAGAAAAAGCAGTCCCAGGATAGACCCATGGGCAACGCCAAGAGAGAGATTGACAAAGGAAGAGGAGGTGCTGGCAAAAGAGACACTGAAAGTATGATGGGAGAGGAAAGACAGAATCCACGATAAATCTTTCGTTTGGATACCAAGAATATGGAGGATGGTAAGGAGAAGGGGGTGGCTCACAGAATCAAAAGCTGCAGATCGGTTAAGTAATATAAGCATGGTGTAAGGACTTTGATCTTTAATATCAAGGGGCCTATGCTATAAGTGTTCATAAGCCACTTATCGAGCACTTATCAGCCAAAATGCCTACTGTTATTCAGAAAAGCCTCGATAAGTGGGCGATAAAAGAATTAATCACCACATTTTTGAGCCTTCAAAAAAAAATCGCTGAGTGAACGGCGATAAGTCACTTATCGGCAGGTTCTGAAATTTGTGTAATTCTATTAGCCGCGATTAAGTTATCGAGGCTAATCGTTGCACTAGAATGGCGAGTTTCTCCCAAAATCCACATGCCAGGAAAAGTTGGCGTGAGGCTGGTGAGAAGCTGCTGAGAGGCAGCGAGTCATCAAAGTTAATCCAACGCCATCCACCTTGAAGATCCAGAACAGGTAACAAAATTCTTCTTTCTTTTATCTTCTATCGCCTTCTCCTATCTTCTTCTGTCATTATTTCTTTCATTTCTTTAATCTTCTATCTTCTTTCTTCATCTGTCAATCCAACCCCATGGTAAGTCCCAACGGATGTTGTCTCGTTGTCTTCTTCCTGTTAAATGAGGACATCACATTTTCAGGTCAGATGGTACAGCTCCAATCTGATTGGATGCTGTATCATATGCCTGCTTCTTTTTTTTTTTTTTTTTGGATGTGACATTATCTCCAAGGTAGGCACGTCACATCCTTAAAACTACATGGCTATATCACATGGTATTACAGCCAATGGGATTGTAGACAATACCATTGGTTGCTGTACCATGTGATAGTTACATTAGTTCAAAAGGATGTGACATCATCCCTTAAAGTGACACTTGCGGCCTCTGGTATCAATCATGTGGGGGTAGAGGAGGTGGGTATTAGTGTTGTTGTGTTTTTAATGTTTATTGTGGGTAGCAGCCATTTAAAAATAAAATGTAATACTAGTGTAGATGAGCAGGGGGACTCCGAGCAGAACCGCACTGATTTGAAGTCTGGGGACTCCCTGCTTCCCGAGATACAGGCCCCATTATGGGGTGCCGGTATCTCTTATGCATTTAAATGCCCAGTGTCACATGACCATGGGAATAAAATGTATAGGAGATACCGGAACCCCATAACGGGACCTGTATCTTGGAAGCAGGGGGTCCCTGGACCGCAAATCAATGCTGTTCTGCTCAGGAGACCCCCTGCTCATCTGCACTAGTATTGCATTTTGTATTAAAATACATTAATTTCGGGCGAGATTTGCGCAGGGAGAGGTGGCTCTCTCTGAGCAGCTCTCTCTGTAGCTGAATTAAATCACCTGGTAAGGCCTTTTCAGAGAGGCGATCATCATGCCACTGGCTATTCGCCCGTTTTGGGAATTATGCTATCACAGGTAATCGAGGCTTTCTGAATACCGTAATAGCAATGCTCAAAAAAATGGCGATTTAAATGGCCCGGCAATTTTTTTTATGAATGCTACTAGCATAAGCCCCTAAGTGTCATCTTTAGCAACATAAAGGTCATTAGATATTTTGGTTAGGGCTGTTTTAGTGGAGTGAGCATTACAGAAACCATATGGTATAAGGTATAGGATAGAAGAGAGGCAGATACACTCCACAGTTTCAACTACACTCCACAGTTTCAACATCATTTATCAAACTGTTCACTGTTGGCTTTGATCCATTAATAAACACCCCACTTTTTGAAGACTGTGTGAGTGCTGCTTTTTTCCTTAGGTACCTATGGTAGGTTTGGCTATTCTACTGCCCCCTGTTATGTAAGCCCTGAAAGATGCAGGCTATAACAGACTATCATCTTGGGTTTCCCCCTCCTCCAGCAGCCTTTATGAGTGACAGGGTGTGGAGGTGGAACTGGGTCTGTGTACAGCCAATAATGGTGCAGACCTAGTGCCCTCCCTTTCCTGTGCCTTACGGAGGAAGCATATAAAGTTAGTCAGTCCATGTTCACCCTTCAGGGGATAGAGACCTATGCCTCCAGCCCCGTTATGGGCTGGGAAAGAGTTAAGGCACCTGGCCGGTCCTCCTGCCTACCAGTGTTGCCTTAGGCCATCCTAAGACCTGGATCCTGCTATTAACATCATGCATCCGCTGTAACAAAAACTGCAGTGGCTGCACCAATAAAGGATCCCATTTTATATACCCCTACCTGAGTCTACAGTCTAATGGGTAGGAGTATGTTCAGAGGACTGTCACAGGAGGTACTGTCTCCAGAACTCTGGAGCCTACTGTGACTGGAAGCGCAGCACCATGAGAAGAACTACTGCCTGAAACCGCCTAAAGCCAAACAGGTATCTAGCATCACACAGACCTGTAGCCAGAGTAAATCTCCCAGAGTGGAAGGGAAGCAGAGCTGCACTTAATTAAAACTGCTTCACGAAGCATTTTCCTCAGCCTCAAATTCTTCTTCCACCGCTGTAGCTGTGATACCAGATCATTCATGTTGCTCTCTGCCTCAGTGAACTCCATTTCATCCATGACCTCCCCGTGTGATACAGTATATTTCATATTATTTCTTATTCAATGATGACTAAAAGTCTTTCTACGTTAGATTATAACTCCAGGGACATGTAATATATAAGTTTTAGTTTAAGAAAAAACGGTGTGTCTGCAGTAACTAATTGGAAACGTATGACTGGAAAACTATAGTAATGATTGCTAACAAAAATACAAAAATATGAAAAAGCTATAATATCACTGTAGATTACTCAAATACTCAATTTAAAGTGCAATGCTAAAAACTACAATCTATTGAGGTTTCCAGTGCAGTTCAGCCAAGCAATTCACTGTGTGAGTTCAGAAAAGTCACTTGACCTCTTTACACTAGTGGTCAGTCCAGCTGTAAAACAGATGTATTTTAGAAGAGCTATTCTAGTTAAGCAAATTATAATCTAAATTATACCAGATAAAAGATGCTATCTTAATTGATTCTATCTGGCAGAAAAAGTCAAATACTTGCCACCAAAGCAACCCTAAATTCCTGCCGAAGAAATCAAGTCACGGTCACACTTATTGCACTATATACGAGGCAAGTAAAAATAAGTACTTGGTGCCCCTTTTGTTGAACAAAGCTGTTCTAATTAACACAGGTGGAATTCAGATTTAAACCACTTTCCAGTTACTATCCCTAACAATGTTTTAACAGGAAATGCCACAGAACAATGTGAACAATTGTCCATTCAAGATAATATCATTGAGACTTGACTGCATGTTTATAAAATGTGTTTTGGATTTTCATTCTTGGCAGGCGATGTATTTGTAAAACTATTCCGAAGCAGACATATATTGTAAACAGTCTGTTCAAACTTAACTGGAATATCCTGCTATAGTGACTTTAATAAATACCGAATGAAAATGCTGAGTGGTCTATATGCATTAAAATGTCACTGTTTTTATATTTAAGTTCCACATTCTTAGGGGGCGATTCACTAAGCAGTGAGCTTTTGAGCCCGACTGGGACATTTGTAATCCCACGATAAAAAATGAAGCCAGATGTGGGATTCACTAAGAAGTGAAGCGCATTTGGTTAGGTGCGGGCAAAAACATGCCAGATCGCGTGAGCTGTTTTCTTTCCCCCCTGCTGTCGTGCTTAAAAATCGAAAGCGCCATAGCTGATTGAAAAAAAAAAGCAGCCTGTAAGTGCTGCATGGAGACGCTGTGTCTACATGCGCGGCTCTTACAGGCGATCGTGCATTAAGAATATTGATTTTGATCATAGTGTACATGATCAGGGGGTCTCCTGAGCTGAACCGCATTGGTTTCATCCTCGGGACCCCCCTACTTCCTGAGATACAGGCCCCGTTCCATGGTGCCGGTATCGCCCTACAGGATTTAAATCCCCCGGTCACGTGACGCGGGAGCTTTAAAAGCACAGGGAATACCGGCATCCCATAACGGGGCCTGTATCTCATGAAGTAGAGGGTCCCGAGGCTGAAACCAATGCGATTCAGCTCAGGAGACCCCTTGCTCATGTACACTATGATCAAAACACACATCAATAAAAAATAATTAATTACCGTAGCAGCTAGCCACTATGGTAATGAAGCTGCATTAATGTAATTTTTATTAATAGTTTGCGGGAGCAGCGGGTCTCCCGAGATGAACCGCATTGATTTCAGTCTAGGGGACACCCTGCTTCGCGAGTTACAGGCCCAGATATGGGGTGCTGGAATCTCCTCCATTATTTAAATATCCCGCGTCATGTGACTCGAACGCTTAGAAAATGACGGTGACACTGGCATCCTATGCCCCATACCGAGGCCTGTAACTCGGGAAGTAGGGGGTCCCTGAGCCAGAAATAAAAGCGGTTGAGTTCAGGAGACCCCCTGCACCCGCACACTTTTTAAAAAAGAATACATTAAAGCAGCTTCATTACCTTAGCGGCTAGCCGCTAAGACAATAAAGGGGTTAAGGCCAAATAGCAGCTTTATTGGTGGCAATTGCCCCCAATAAACACTGCAATATGTACGAGGCACCCAACCCCTGTGTCCCCAACAACTCCTATACCCCCCTAACATACAGATGCAGCCACGAGTATCCGAACACTTATCTTAGAAAATCTGACATTTCTGCATTCAGTTTGAATGGGACTGCCAGGGACCCCCGCTGTTTTAATCCAATGGACCATTAGTCTGTTTGCAGAAATGTCACAGAAATAATGCAGCATTACTGAGAGATTGCCCCAGATTTTCCAAGGCAAGTGTTCGGATACTCATGGCTGCATCTGTACATTACCTTTATTATTTTATTTATTTTAAAGCATAGGAATGTTACTATAGGCCGGCGGGGGCCCTCAAGTGGTCCCCGCGGGTGTCCGGTGGCCCTCGGGTGGCCCCACAGGTGTCCAGGGATCCACTCTGGTCTGCAGTACCAATTCTGTGCTTAAAAAAAAAACAGGAAATAAATATATCCCCCTCCTCCCTAACACATACAGTACAGTAAAGGGCAACATTACTATTATCCAGATATGGATAATAGTGCATTTGCCCATTTAAAATAAAACATTAAGATGCAGAAATAAAATAAAAAAAACTTGCACTCACCCCTGCCAGGCTGCCACGATGAAGGCCATCCTCATCCTCATCACCGTCCATGTCCTCCGTAGCCACAAACAATACAGTACAATAAAAAATACAATCTAATGTCCCCTAAGCCCTTATCACCTTAGCGGTTAGTAACCACTATAGTAATTAAGGAGTTAACCCACCCTCTCCCACTACCCACCCGTGAGGTCTAACCACCCTCCCCAGGCAACTACCCCTACCCTTCACCCGTTCATTGGTACAGTGGAAACATCATGCTCATATAATATGGGCATGATTTACCACAATAGCAAGAAATGGTGAAGGAATAAAAACATCAGGCCCACATTACATTGCAAAATCAATACATTACTAATGCCAATCAAACAATTGAATGCTACAGTGGGTACATCATGCCTATATAATATGGGCATGATTTAATACTATGCCAGTCAATGGTCAACCTAAACAATCACAAACAAGAACCAATGCATTCAAAAAAATTACAAACAAGAACCAATGCATTCAAAACAAACACAAACAAGAACAAGTGCATTCAAAACAATCTCAAACTAAAAACAAATAAATAAGTAAACCGAAAAAAATTACCACCAATCAATTAATCAAATACAAAATAAAGACCAGAATAAACAATTAAAACACCAAAACAAACTCATGAATAAATAAAATAAATATCTAAATAAACTGCATCATTCAAAATCAAAAGTAAAAAAATTATCCATTAAAAAGCAAACACCAATTAAAAGCCAGAAATAAACTATTTAAAACACCTGACAAAAAATGCCTGAACACTACATCAATATGCAATATAAATAGCATACAAATTTAAAATCAAAGAAGCAATATACATGTAAAATACATACAAGCAAGCATTTGCCAAAACAACCATTGCTTCATTATGTATGTATGTACTGTATGTATGTATGTATAAATGTATTTATTTATGTATAGCCCTAAAGAGCCATACATAAATACATTTGGAATGAATGTGTAAAACCAAGTGGGGATTGTAGCTACAGAAGCCTAGGAATGAGCGTAGTTCCACAACGTGCTCTGGTCTGGGCCAGTTCACCACGGCTTCTGTTTTGGCAGTATCGGTGGCTATTCCATCTGCAGATACTATGTATCCCACATAGGTCACGGACGTGCGACAGATTCGGCATTTGTCTAAGGACAGCTTCAGGCCCTCCTGGCCCAACTGATCCAGCACCTTCACTAGGCATTCCTCATGCTCCTCCAGGGTCTTACCGAAGACGATGATATCGTCCAGGTAGACCTAGCATTCCCGTGGATTCATGTCACCGTTTTTTCTCCATCAGACGTTGGAACATTGCTGGAGCTCCACAAATGCCTTTGGGCATACAGGTGAACAGGTGAAACCCAGCGGGCACATGAATGCCGTCTTCTCCTGGTCTTCTACACTCATTGGTACCTGGTATTACCCAGATCTCAGGTCCAGTACGCTGAACCATTGGCTCCCCGACAGCGCGTTAAGAAGTTCTTCAATTCATGTAAGGGTAAATTGATCAGGTACGGTGTGATTATTCAACGTCTGATAATCCACACACAGGCGGACTGGCCCATTATTCCTCACCACAATGATTGGTGACGCGTATGGGCTGCGGGACTGTCCCCCTCTGAGCTTTCCTCTTACCTTAACTAGCATTGTGGGAGGTGTTGCGGCATCAGGGAAGGTGACCTGATCGCCGGAGGCTCTCGGCAGCTCCCTTTGCGTGGCACCGCTATCTTGAGTGTGCGCGCAGATGGTTCGCGCATGCGCAGAAGGATAGACATTGCGCGGCGGCCATCTTGCTCCATCTTGTGCATGCGCAGGAGATAGTGTGGTGGCGGCCATTACATCTAAAGCTCCGAGAGGGAACTACAACTCCCAGCAGCCCAGGGGCTGTTAGTTAGTGACGCGCATCAGCCAATAGGGCTGCTATGATCTCGGCAGTGAGAGAGATGCAATTGGCGCGCTTGGAGGGACCATGCCAGTCAGAAAACGAGCCAGACAAGTAGGTAGTGTCTCAGGAGCCTGTGGCTCTGAGGCTAGGCCTAGTTTGTTCCTTTAGGCCCCAGATAGGCCCTGGTTCACGTGTAGTTTGTGGTTGCTTCAGGGAAGGCCCCTTAGATAGGGATACTTCCCCATTTTACTGTTTAGTGTCAGGGACACAGTGAAGATGCTGCACGGTGATTCGTAGCCTGTGGGTCTGGGATCAGATCACCTACATCTTAAGAGACTCTTTATGGTGATACCATCCCACGTGAATTTACCCCACGTGGAAGTGAATCCCCATCTCGGACAACGACGTCGCTGGATCAGTTGATCCTCCTTTCTAAGTCGGCCACACCGAGTACTGGAGTACTCGGCAGGTACCTCAACAAAGTGCTCCAACAACTCATGGGGTAGCGCTACTCAATACACTTTTGGGTGGGCCCGGATATTGGGGAAAAGGACATCAGGTTATTGGTGCCTAGCATTTAATGTGCTTTGGGGACACTCATTGGTGATACTGAGTTGGGGTTGTTATACTGTGTGGTACAGGGTACTGTTTATGGTGTATAGTAAAGGTTGTTATACAGACGTGTGTGTGTATTACTGGTATTGTTCTCGGGAGGGGCTTATCTTGCTGCGTCAGGATCCATTTCAGGTGGAGGCGCTGCACCGATGTAGATATCCGATCATCCCAGGCCCCCAGTGGCGGAAGCTCTGGCCTTCTATGAGCCAACAGGTAACGGCAGTAACGGTAATCTCTTTAGTCAGAGGGAAAGAGGGCTACACTAATATTAGGTGTCATGTAAATGTGGCTTCTCATTAGGATCTTTTCCGGTGACCTTTGTAAAAAGTGAAGATTTTTTTTATTTCTGTCGGTGGTGACAGTTATGAAGGCTTCACATACCATATACTGACCTTTCATAGTGAAAACATATGGATGTTAAAAACTGTACGTATCATAGTATCATTCTGAATGAAAAAGAATTGGTGCAATTAGCGCTAAAAGCTAAACAAAAAATATATAGTGCAAAACAATTTAGAATACACTTGAAAATCCTTGTAATAATAAGGCAAGGCTGCCAGGAATTACTGACCCAAAAACACAGTCAGTTAAATCACAAAAAAACAAATTACAAACCGGCACCTAAAATGTCCAAAGACAGTCTATATGAAGTCCAAATGGAATGGAGTGCAAAGAACTGCTTCAATTCTTGTACTTCCAAAGATGTAGATGTGTCCACGGCCAGATGTCACGTGATATGTGGAATACAAGCAGAAAAACAAATCATAGTGCAAACTGCTACTCAAATAGACATACAACACGAACACTATACAAACAACAAATACACAACGATGAACAAATGAAAGCAAGGCTGACTAATAAAAGAGCTAATTTAATACAACAATGAATTTAAAATAATAAATAGGAACAAATAGCAGGCAACTGGTCCAGTTGGTTTAAAACCGGAATCCTATTCACAAAAACTTGAGAGTATAAGCACAGTGAATTGTAGTCAATGGGAGGTAACAGCTTGTCCTCCAGTGGCGTCGCGCTGATCCGGGAACCACTCAGACGCTGTCACACTTCCTGGATCAAATATCCGTTGCTGGGGGTGCGCCTTGGAGGAAAGGACCTCTTCCTGCTGCCACAAAGCAATGCACGTAGCCACGTAGCCTGCGTGAGTTCGTGGTGAAAGCTCATGAACTATAACCCTACGCGTTTCGTGCGCATGCGCACTTCATCGGGGGTGCATAACTGTGTAGCATCAGGAAGAGGTCCTTTCCTCCAAGGCGAACTATTCTTTTTTGGACTTTCTGTGACACTATTATCCAACCATTATTTTTACGGTTGTTCATATTGTTGTTTATTAGATACAACCTACAAATTTTGCACATTTACTAATTGTATCACTATATATTAATATCTATGCACGATTATATATCACTATTATTATTGCAACTGTAGTCATCTTTATTATCTTCTTAACTATCTAGCGCTATTCTTTGTGTGCGTGTATATATATCATACGTCTGTGAGTGGGTTTAGTGGCTTTGCATCTCATCCCAGCCTCTGTCTAAAAGCTGTGTTTAAAACAGCATGCATTGGCTTGAGGATTTGCTTGTGTAATACGAGCTTGAGACAAAAGGTGGCACTGAGTGCTCATTTGCATGTCATTTCCCAGAATCCCTTGCTGCAGTGGAAGCATTGTATGCTGGGCGATAATGGGGAAAGACAGGGTTGCAGACCTGTCTCAGACATGCAAATGACAATACAGTAATATTTAATAACCTTAATAATTGTGGTATATATATATATATAGAAACACACATACACCCTACACACAGAAGTTCTGCTTTAAGGGAGCAGCTACATATATACATATATATATATGGAGGAGACATCTACATTATATATATATATCTCAACCACCTTACACTACCGACACGTTTTATCCGAGCACGGCTAGCACCGCAAGCCGGGGGATGCCCCGGCGTGCTAGCCGCACTCCCTCAGCATGCCGCGCATCACCGATGCGCGGTCACGCGTCATCGGGTGCCTGCGCCCCCTGCACGCGCGTCCAGGGCTCCCCGAGGGAGCCCTGGTGTCCCGCGATGTGGGGGACGGCGGCAGGGGGTTCCGGGGGACCCGGCGGACCCGGCAGCGGGAGGGAGAGCGCCCCGATCGGAGGGCGCTCCTCCGCTGCTTCGGCGCGCGCCCGGCACCCTCCGGCGCGCGCCAGGTTACTGCTGCGGCCGAGAACGGGCAAATGCTCGAATAAACTCGGCCGCAGCAGTATAATGCTGTGCTTGGGGTCCAAAGAATCACATCGCGTTATAAGTGGATCGCATTAGAAATAATGTACAATTGTATGCATTGTACAATAAAGTATTTAAGATACCAATAATCGTGTTGTAAAGTATTCATAAATTTGAAAATTGGGAGGCACGCTTGCATAGCGTTATAAGCGGATTCGTGTTGTAACGGATCGCGTTATAACGGGGTTGAGCTGTATATATATATATATATATATATATATACATATATATATATATATATATATATATATATATATATACTGTATATGAGAAAAAAGAGAAAAATGAGAAAAAAGAATCCCACCAGAAGCACTCAAGCAAAAATAAATAGTAATAGAATGTATTCAATGAAAAAGCACATGGATTACAAAATATTAAAACAGTTCCCACGGAACCCCAAGAAACATTCATTCTGGTTGATGCACAAAAATTGAAATATAGTGCATTCTACAATGAGACCAAAAATGTAAAATAACCTGCTCATTTAACCATAGACCGGACGGTCAAAATTGGAAGGGTTAATCAAGATTAGGGACACTGAAGTAATCTACCAATGTAGTACCACTATACAACCAACAACAGAGTATAATATGTGTAAAATAAACACAATACAAGAACCATGCTATATCAGTACAAAAGTCACCACATGATGATAGGTGTAGAAGTCCTGTGAAGGAAATTGAGTGGTAACAAAGTTGTAGGGGTCAGTATCCACTGATGGTCCTGAGCCAGGTGGATACAATATATGTATATATGACAAATTTTACTAAATTAAATGTATGTAGTTTCTATTTAAGAGCACTGCTTCATTCTTTAAGACACACATGGAAATTATGTGCAGGACCTTTTGAACTACAAAGATGAGTTTGTAGGTTGCAGTGAAAGATAGTTGTGTATATGTAGCATTACAATCTTCAATGTAAATGGAAAACAGATGGTATTTGTTAACTCCAGATAAAAGGGAATTCTAATATATCATTAGTAGCCAATGAAAATAACATATAATTTTCCTTGAAACACTAGCATATATGTATATAACTACAACAGGTACTGTACATACATACGCTATGTCACATTTATCTTTAGTAACAAATCAGGTTGAAACCGTTTCACATTGTGGACACAGAGCCAAAAATTCTACTGAATTTGTTTCCATTTATTTATAGAGATGTTACATTTCCAGGGTTTGCCAATTTGTCCTGGTGCGACTCTGGAGTGTTTCGGAGATTCTGCATGTTCAGCTGGTTCATACAATCAAATTTAAAATTAAACACATATATACATTTGGCAGGTGTAATAAAATGTAATAGCTTTCATTTTATTGCTGAATTGAATAATGTATTTTATATGATTCATACAAATCTAGAAATTGAGTTTGAAAAGGAAACTATATAAAATATCCTGCAGTTCAAAACTGTAATGATATGACTTGTCCAAAAGCCAAAATCACAAGGAGCTGGTGGTAGGATTCAGATTAGGATATTCTGCACCAAATATATTTTATTTAATATGTTAATGATATTTTTGATCACTCTGTAGATGGGATTGCTTGTAAGACCACCTATGTTATTTATATTCTAAAATGCCCCTGTGAATTAATTTATGTGGGTAAAACCATACAGCAATTGAAAGCATTATTGATCACGAGTGTAATACTAAAAATGGTGAGGAGACATCTACATTATTCAAACACTAATGAGTTAAAACAAACTATTTCTTCCAACAGGTTCAGGGGGAAATAACACATTTCTGCACTGGGCCGGACGGGGGATATCTGCTCCTTCAATGGAAGGCATGTTGGATGTTTACACTAAAGACATTGAAACCAAGGAGTTTAAAGTATAATTTGAATCTATATTACTTTTTGTAGGCCTACTTGTTTATAAGAGTGCTGTTTTGCCAAATAATGGGTCTTGAGTAGAGATGAGCAAACTATTTGCCAAAGTTCAAATCCACTGCAAAAAGTACATTTGTCTTTGCAAGTTTGACTTTCACATATTCCTCTCAGTTTAAAAAAAGCACCTCTCTAAATATAAAAGACGACTATGAGAAAAGACGACAAAGCAAAAGTTTGCTTAAAACTGAATTAAAAGAACAAACCTTGCAGCGAAAAAAACAGCCAAGGACAGGCGGAATTGCATATTTTTGCATGTTTTTTTTTTTTATAACTAAAGGTTTTAATCAACGTTCATGGGTTTAAAAAGTAATAGACACGCTTAACCGAAAGTTCACAGACCATAACTAGTTTGAGGCCTCTGGAGCGGAAGAAGCTGTTGGAGCATTCTAAAGATAAAAATATTTTTCTCGTACACAGTAATCTAAGGCCTGGGACATAGTAATTTTTCGCGTGCTTTCCCTGGCCTTACACAGCGTGCCGTCTGTGGGCGTGTCGGGGGCGGGTCTGGGGGCGGGCCAGTGACGTCACGGAGCTGGTTAGCCCTCATTGGGCGAACCGCTTACGTGACCGGCCCTGCGCTCCGGCGAGCGCCAAATTTGAAAACTTCGTGAGACACACGCTTCCGCAAGCGTGCGGAAGCGTGCGCGAGCCCCTGCTAAAGCCGCTCCCATTGCGGCTGCAGGGGCTCAGTGACGAGTGTGAGCACAGCTCAGCACGGCTCAGCCTTGCTCACACTACTATGTCCCAGGCCTATGGCTGAGTCCACGCTGGCTCAAGCGCGCTTACCTATTAAAATCTTTATCCTCTTGCCCACGCTCACGAGGTGTGCTTGCACTCATGTGCGGGCACGTACGCTCTCCCAAGCTTGGTGCTAGGGGAGACAAGGGAATTTGTCTTTGGAGCTCAGAGCAAGGTCACATGACCCTGCTCTGACCAATGAGGAGAGAGAGAGGGCATGTTTTAATATGTGCCGTCACTTTCAGCTCCAATGACTTCTCTGGGAGGAGCAAACAAAACATGGAACTCGGAATAAACACTGAGCTGATTACAATGAGAGAAACAATCACAGGATCGCCCCCCAGACCACAACCACATTTAGCAGAGAAAGGTTGACGGGGGTTGGGGGGGCGGAGCAGAGAGAAGTGAAGGGGGGAGCAGAGTGAGGTGAAGGGGGAGAGCAGAGAGAGGTGGAGGGGGGAGCAGAGAGAGGTGAAATATGGAAGCAGAGAGAGGTGAAATGGGGAAGCAGAGAGAGGTGAAATGGGGGAGCAGAGATAGGGGGAGAGAGATGGAGAGACACACACACACACACACAGCCCTGATCCAGCCAATGGATCATTGTGGGCACCTAGAGATATACTGTATACATTATTATACTCTTATATGGTACTACTGTGTGGGTGTTTCACAGAAATAAAAACACTGTAACCGCAAAATATTGCAAATGCAAAGTGGCTAGTTTCTTCTATTACTGAAATGTTCTTCCTATTTGTTTAGTTGACATTTCATCAAAAACCCAGACAATAAACCACTGGAATGCCTTCTTTGTGAAGGTAAACATATACAGTACACCCCATAGCTTCAGCAATAATTCAATGTTGGGCTCTAATGTTGTCAGCATATGATTATGAAGTTGATTACAAACCTGGAAATGATTTTGACAAATCAGATGCACTTAGCAGGTTACATTTACCTAACAAACTGGTATACATTCCTCCCATCCTGGTATACAGATGTGAATTAGCAGTCTAAAGAGAGATTTCTTCCTCCAGGAGAGAGGTGGAGAGAATATTTACAGGTAGTGTAGGACCTACTGAGAGGGTTTAACGTAACGTGGTTGCATGATTGAAATGTTTAAGTAAAAGACCCATACTTATGAGAAGAAAAAATAAATAGTATTGAACTAAATAATTTGTCATACTGGATGTAGCATTGGGGGCTTTTTGTCTATTGTTGTTTGCATACGAGGGAGGCAAATATGGCTGGACGAAGTGTGGAAACAAAATTGGAAAGGCTTATTTTCAAATATCATATGACACCACACACTACAACCTGGAAGTGTCCTGCAGAATTGCTGATCTCCTAGAAAATAAGAACACAGCTTGATGATCACCTACAGGCAACCAGAACAAAAGCTATACCATGATGATCATGCTACTGAGATGTACAGGTGTAGCCAATATTATTGCAGCCTGTGGTGCCATCCCTTCTTCTTGCGTGACTGATTTAAAACAATTCTCCCACGGGTGTTGTGGAGGTCACAGTGCCACGCGCTATGGGTTGCAATAACGTTGCCTACATATGGAAATGAAAGCAGTATACGCTCGTAACTTCTGCACATGCCCTCATTGGTTACCAGGGATCATTGTAAAGCGGAGTATACCACTGTTATGAGTGGGTGGACTGAAGGGCAGAAGACGCATTCGTAGACAATATAAGAAGTTACAGTACCAGTTGAATGAGCAATATCTAGAGGATACGTTACCTGAAATATGTTATTAACCAGAGAGAATATACTTTCTATATGTGGAGCTTCCTGAGAATACCACAACTGCTGTAATAGACATACTGTATAAGATATACAGTACGCTGGGTTTCAAGATGCTCCAATAAGTTAAACCAGAGCTCAATTGGCATTAACTGCCATTGATTTAAATGGCAGTAAACGCAGATAGAGCTACAATATCCCTTAGCAGAGCCTTGTGAATCTCCCCTATAGGGCCCTCTGGCCACAAACACACTACTGAAGGAGGTGTTCCATCTCATGAACCAGCAGACACATTTGAAGATCCTCTACTCATGCTAGTAATGGTGAAGCTTCATAAACGCAACTTTATTCTCACAATGTTATCATTTTTTTCTCTTGCCATTTTTTTGGTGCTAGTTATACAGTATTGCATATACATGAGCATCAATACAATTGTTGACATGCTTTTCCGATACCATATATATTTGTCCTGTTAAATACTGTACCGGATATTGCTTTTTTCTTTAATGTGTCATCACGCATTGCGATGATCCACATGTGAATATTAGCAGTTCCCTTAGGATATTGAAACATGCTTGACTACAAGTTCACAATGTTCGTCATCTGACGAAGGGTGCTGATCCCCACACAAATGTTGTACACCTTCTTGTGCCCACTCATGCTACAATAAACAATGCAGTTTCTCCTTTTTGGGGCTCACGATATATATTTATATATTTATATACAAAAGGATAGAATCCGCAGCACACGCAAAATTAAAAGTTCTTTAATCTTTAGAAATACATTAGGCAATCACAGGAACTCGAGAGCGATGTACGTTTCTGACCACAAGGACTTTTCTCAAACTCTGTCTACACCTTGTGGTCAGAAACGTACGTCGCTCTGGAGTTCCTGTGATTGCCTGATGTATTTCAAAGATTTGTAGCCAGGTCTCCCTAGCCTGTCAGTGCCCCCCTCACCTCGCTGCTGATCGCGGGGGCCGCCGCGTCCAATGGCGGCTCCGTCCGGCGAGTGCAGGGGTGAGGGCGGTCAGGTCCCGGCTCGGGAGTTGCTGGGGACGCGTGCGGCTGGTTGCCAGGGCTGCACGCACGTCACGGAGATCCCGGTGCTCTCGGAGCCGGGCGGAGAGGGCGCCACCATTACCCCCTCGCTCGCGCATGCGCAGTGGCTGCGCGAGTATAGGGCTGGAGCAGGGAGCAGCGCGGTTTCCCCCACATGCGGCCGGTTGCCGGGGAAGCGATCGGGCCGTTGCTAAGGCCGCGATCGCGTCTCTAAGGTCCCGGCGGCTGGCGAAGAGGGCGCCGCCATTACAAACTGACTCGCGCATGCGCAGTGGTAGCGTTAGCGCGAAAGGCCCCCAGATAGCTCGCGCGAGAGCAGGGAAAGGCAGGGAGATGTTGAGGCTGCCCCATAAAGCTTGCGCAGGCACAGGAGAGGGAGGAGAAAGCCCGCGAACCCCTAGCCAACCAGGAAAGTCTCTGAGCTGGGACTACAGCTCCCATGAGCCTCTGTATGCCCCATGTGACACCCGGGAGCCAATAGGGCTTAAGAAGCCTCAGAAGGCAAGTGGATACATTTCGCGCGCTGAGGCCACGTTAGGCAGTCAGAGACCGGAGCAGCCCAGGGAAGGAGGTAGGGTACAGGAGTCGGGGACTCCCTGTACTAGGCCAGCACCCCCAGGGCCCGAGATAGCTCAGCTCCCCAGTAAGGTGAGTGTTGCCAGGGGCAGCCCTCAGGTTAGGGACCCTGCCACTTACATTAGTGGGAGCTGGGAGAGGAAGGTTATAGAGAGTTGGAGTCAGGGATCTGTGAGGGAAGGAAGGGTGCGGGGAGCGAGTGCAGCTCCTGCCCCATATAGGTACCCACACCCCAGGTAGGCCCCAACTCCCCACTAGTTTAGTGGGTAAGTGCTTAGGGAGGCCCAAGATAGGGACGCTGCCCTTAGCATAGAGTGCTGCCTTGTCAGAGTCACGGCTGTTAGTGCTGTGAGGTTTGACAGGCAGGCACCTTGTTGTGCAGCACGTTGGCTGCAGCCTCCAGTGAGCTACAGCTTGCTGCTGTAGGCGCTGGGACTAGTTAGAAAGTAGTGAGGCTGAAGGGACTTGGGTAGTTAGGGGAGTGGGACAGGTCATTACCCCCTACCGGCCATAGGAGTTCCCCAAGCCACTACAGGTTGCTGTACTACAGGGACAGGCCCTAGGTTAGGGTTCCTGTCACGTTAGTACCACTTAGATAGATAGGGACACAGCGGCTGCTGCTGTTCCTGTGGAAGCGGTTGGACCCACGTTGGGGTCCACAGAGACGATTCCAGAGTGGGACCGCCCTAGCGGTCCGCACGTGCAAGGAGTTCGGTTGGAGGATCAGACGGATTCATCACATGTCTGACCCTTTGAGAAGATTGTTGCTGACCCGAGCACCGGAGTGCTCGGCAGGTATTATACCATCATATGTGCACCAACAGGCCTAGAGGTTCTTAGTGACTGCGCAGTCACCCATTGACTATCTCTGTAGGAGTACGGGACATTGGGTGGGGTTCTTGGGACACTGGGTGGGATCACCTAGTGTTGGGGAATCGTCCTGCGAGACGTCACTGTTAGTGTCTCCTCATGAGAGGGACACAGGTTATGATTGATGTGATGATATTCTCCATGCATGTTAGTAAAGTCATTAGTTATTATACCCCACTGTGTATGTGATTATTATTGTATTGTCCTGCGAGGAACCACTCCCCCTCTGGTGGGAGCCATCGCAGGTGGAGGCGCTGTACCGAGAAGATGTTGTAAGTGATCACCCCTAGTATAATTACCCCAGGTTCCCCGTGGCGGAAGCTCAGCCCTCCTGCGAGCCAACAGGTAATGCACCACACCTATGGTAACACCGTATGTTCTCTTGCACCCCACAATATATCTGCGACAGCCACAGAAGTTTCGGAGGCGCCACGTGTTATAACCCCAGTCCTAGACTCTGCTCTAGAACCCCAACATTTTCAAGATACGTGGCAGGCTGACCTAGCGCGATGGAAGACTCATAGAAGAGGTGTTTCACAGGCCAGGATAAAGAAAGAGGAAAAGAGGAAAAAGATGGAGAAGTTACTTAGTGGAGAGAGCGGCCTGTCTGAACCACAGAGTCCGGAATCACAGGGTAAGGTGTCTCTACTCCCATCCTCTCTTAGTGATTTCAGTGGCCAACCGCTCATGGTGATGCGCCTGCCGGCGGACCACTCCAGTGAAGTCACCGAACCAACTATTTCGGCGGATACAGATCCTGATAGGGGCCTGTGTGCCCTACAACGGCCAGTCCGGCCTACTACAATGGTACCATCGGTCCTAGAATGGGGACCAGTACCGAACGAAGACCAGGGTGAGTTGACTGCCCCAGGGGTGTTGGGGGTGAGCCTCCAGGTAACCACGGAGCACGATGGCTCCTTAAGTTTGGTCATCCGGGCGAAGGGCTCCCCTCGGCATTGCGTCCTGGCGGAGGTGTCTCCCTTAGAAGGTAGCTGTCCAGTGGTACGAGTGGACCAGTACCTGCCTGATCGTGTTCCAGATGGTGAGGAACCTCCTTATTCCCCACCGGCTCCTGATCTGAGTGTGAGCCCGTGCACTCCAACCCAAGTGGTCCTGGGACTGGGATCCAACGCTCCCGAGGTTCCAGCAAGTAAGTGGACTGCCCCAGAAGTGCCGGGGGCAGGTCCCAAGACAGCCGAGGTGGGAACTGATAACGTCCCCGAGGACCTGTTGGCCACCGTGAAGCACCGCAGTGGTAAGGTATCTACCCTTTACCCCCTGCCAGGTGACACAGAGACTTTGCCGAAAGAGACATGGCCCAATTCTCGCTTCCCAGTGGAAGCCTCGCCAGTATGTAGGGTCAAAGGCTGTGTGGAGAGAGATTCAGGGAAAGCTGCCTCCTTTAAGCCCAAAAAGGAGCGCTCCATTCACCACGTAGTGAACCGCGGAAAAGGTCCTGGTCTCCTGGTCTACCGCATCTATACCGCGGATGACTGGGTAAAGGCCTGCTTGAGAGACATGGTGCTATTCCGTCCACCAGGGGGAGGAAGTAGCGAGGAACCAGTGACTGTTGCCCTCAGGTGTGCTCTTCAATAAATTTTTCTGGGGGAGGCTCACGGACGCAAAAGTGAGGTACCCCCACGTGATCAGTTAGGGGCACCCCACAAATGGTCTCAGCTAGTCTCGGGTATAGCGTGTGATGTACCATGTAATTGGAGGTGTAAAGTCGACCTGCTAAGTGTACCAATTATGACATGCAATTTTTTTTGGTGTAACCTTATGTCAGGTATGGCGTTCTCCAAGCGAGGATGTTGGATTTTTCACCAGGGGGAGTGTGTAGCCAGGTCTCCCTAGCCTGTCAGTGCCCCCCTCACCTCGCTGCCGATCGCGGGGGCCGCCGCGTCCAATGGCGGCTCCGTCCGGCGAGTGCAGGGGTGAGGGCGGTCAGGTCCCGGCTCGGGAGTTGCTGGGGACGTGTGCGGCTGGTTGCCAGGGCCGCACGCGCGTCACGGAGATCCCGGCGCTCTCGGAGCCGGGCGGAGAGGGCGCCACCATTACCCCCTCGCTCGCGCATGCGCAGTGGCTGCGCGAGTATAGGGCTGGAGCAGGGAACAGCGCGGTTTCCCCCACATGCGGCCGGTTGCCGGGGACGCGATCGGGCCGTTGCTAAGGCCGCGATCGCTTCTCTAAGGTCCCGGCGGCCGGCGAAGAGGGCGCCGCCATTACAAACTGACTCGCGCATGCGCAGTGGTAGCGTTAGCGCGAAAGGCCCCCAGATAGCTCGCGCGAGAGCAGGGAAAGGCAGGGAGATGTTGAGGCTGCCCCATAAAGCTTGCGCAGGTGCAGGAGAGGGAGGAGAAAGCCCGCAAACCCCTAGCCAACCAGGAAAGGCTCTGAGCTGGGACTACAGCTCCCATGAGCCTCTGTATGCCCCATGTGACACCCGGGAGCCAATAGGGCTTAAGAAGCCTCAGAAGGCAAGTGGATACATTTCGCGCGCTGAGGCCACGTTAGGCAGTCAGAGACCGGAGCAGCCCAGGGAAGGAGGTAGGGTACAGGAGTCGGGGACTCCCTGTACTAGGCCAGCACCCCCAGGGCCCGAGATAGCTCAGCTCCCCAGTAAGGTGAGTGTTGCCAGGGGCAGCCCTCAGGTTAGGGACCCTGCCACTTACATTAGTGGGAGCTGGGAGAGGAAGGTTATAGAGAGTTGGAGTCAGGGATCTGTGAGGGAAGGAAGGGTGCGGGGAGCGAGTGCAGCTCCTGCCCCATATAGGTACCCACACCCCAGGTAGGCCCCAACTCCCCACTAGTTTAGTGGGTAAGTGCTTAGGGAGGCCCAAGATAGGGACGCTGCCCTTAGCATAGAGTGCTGCCTTGTCAGAGTCACGGCTGTTAGTGCTGTGAGGTCTGACAGGCAGGCACCTTGTTGTGCAGCACGTTGGCTGCAGCCTCCAGTGAGCTACAGCTTGCTGCTGTAGGCGCTGGGACTAGTTAGAAAGTAGTGAGGCTGAAGGGACTTGGGTAGTTAGGGGAGTGGGACAGGTCATTACCCCCTACCGGCCATAGGAGTTCCCCAAGCCACTACAGGTTGCTGTACTACAGGGACAGGCCCTAGGTTAGGGTTCCTGTCACGTTAGTACCACTTAGATAGATAGGGACACAGCGGCTGCTGCTGTTCCTGTGGAAGCGGTTGGACCCACGTTGGGGTCCACAGAGACGATTCCAGAGTGGGACCGCCCTAGCGGTCCGCACGTGCAAGGAGCTCGGTTGGAGGATCAGACGGATTCATCACACGTCTGACCCTTTGAGAAGATTGTTGCTGACCCGAGCACCGGAGTGCTCGGCAGGTATTATACCATCATATGTGCACCAACAGGCCTATCGGTTCTTAGTGACTGCGCAGTCACCCTTTGACTATCTCTGTAGGAGTACGGGACATTGGGTGGGGTTCTTGGGACACTGGGTGGGATCACCTAGTGTTGGGGAATCGTCCTGCGAGACGTCACTGTTAGTGTCTCCTCGTGAGAGGGACACAGGTTATGATTGATGTGATGATATTCTCCATGCATGTTAGTAAAGTCATTAGTTATTATACCCCACTGTGTATGTGATTATTATTGTATTGTCCTGCGAGGAACCACTCCCCCTCTGGTGGGAGCCATCGCAGGTGGAGGCGCTGTACCGAGAAGATGTTGTAAGTGATCACCCCTAGTATAATTACCCCAGGTTCCCCGTGGCGGAAGCTCAGCCCTCCTGAGAGCCAACAGGTAATGCACCACACCTATGGTAACACCGTATGTTCTCTTGCACCCCACAATATATCTGCGATTGGGGGGGGGGAATACCCGTTACAGATTAAATAACTTTTCATTTTGCGTGTGCTGCGGATTCTATCCTTTTGTATATCTTACAGACCGGTTGGTGTTCCCTGTCTATTGACTATCTGCTAGCACCTGGATTTCTGATAAGTATATCTAGCCCATCTTTCCCCCCCTTAATCGCAGATCGGGTCCCCTAAGGTGTTCTGTGGTCTGGCTAGGTGTCTCTGTGTGGTGCATACCTGCTGGCAACAGAAGGGCCTGAGTCTCCCACGATAACATGGGGGATAACAGTAACAGGTTACTGGGGTGGATGCCTTCATTCTGGTTCAATGGTGCAGCGCCTCCATCTATAGTAAGCCCCAGGAATGTGGGGTGGAATTCTTACCACAGAGATTCCCCACAGGGATGAGAGATTCCAGTCTCACACAAGGATTATCTTTAAAAGCAGCAGTCTCTTTATTCTCTTGGGCAGCAGCAGCAGCCAACAGGTACAATTGATGCACAGTCCACTAACTGTTCTCCCTTGTGATGTCCCTGCCGCCACCCTGGACCAAAGGCATCCAGAGTGGGGCTAGCTCTTCCCTCACCCCCTAAGCAGTGTGAGAGGTATTTGGTTCCACCTCACTAACTGTAGATAGATCAGCTCTACTCATGAGCTGATCACTCCTCTCCTCCTAACTCACTATCACTACTGTCAGACTGACAGAACAGACACTAAATAGGAAATACACTGCTCTTTTATGATCTCAGCAGGCACTGCCCCTGTGTCTCTTGCTTTGACACAGGGTCAGGTGACCTACCTCCACCACTCAGGGCAGTGCTTGAAGTGGGGGAAACCCATGATAACTCCTGGCAACCTGCCCTTACCAGGGATTATACCAGGAGGAGGATAGAACTATAGCCCCATTTCTTACCAGGGCTACATATATATTACTTTTTTTATGAGTATAGTTCTCTGTGTGTGTGCACCCAGCATCAACTTTTGTATATATATATATATATATATAAATACAGGTATATAGTCCAAAAAAAGACTATCAACCAATTTTTTTTTCAAATATAACTATACCCTTTTGTCAGTACTACTTTAGGTTAAACACAAGTCCCAAAACCACAAAGTTTTGTGAGCACTGTTTATTATTTATTGCAAGTGTATTGTTCTACCAAACGGTAGAAGGACATAACTAAAATTAAACATACGGTTCTATGACATATTCACATACATATGGCTCGTATCCAATATTTTTCAATATAACTGTAGCTTACATACAGTATGCAGGAGGAATTGATAAAATGCAATAACATTATATTGCTTTTCCAAATATTTTGTGAATTAGTAGATGATCACATTGCAGATGATCTTTGCTATTGGACTTACTAAATCTGCACCTGCGATATGATTACTTTCTTGTGGTTTTACATTTGCAGCTGTGGCCTCTCTATCTCAGGAGGTATCTGACCAAAGAAAATAATTGAGAGCGTTCTTAACAGGTTCCAAATACAGTAGATACTATAGCATGTAGGTGAAACACAGACCAAAAAAAATATTATGGAATATCCAATTGCAGATAGATAATTGTGGAATTGAGAATCATTGACTAACATTATATTATACAGGTTGTATGCGTAGGAGCTACATTCATGACAGTTCCCAAACCTACCAGCCGTTCCTTAAACTGCCTTGTTTTAGGAATAAAAAATGCATTTTCAAGCACGTACAAATACTTCTAAGTTGCAAATAAGTCTCAAACTTCAAGGGATAGGTTTCTGACCCTGCTTTCCTTATTTTTTTCAATAATGATACTGTACATGCATAAAAATCTATTGTGATGAGAGAGAGACAGAGAGGCTTATTATACTACAGAGAGTAGGGGCATGTCGATTCTAAAGTACACTTTAGAAGCCAATTGTCATGTTTTCCTACTCCGTAAGCCCTTTTCACATGTCCAAACTTTGCGAAAAGGGCTATTTTAGAAGTGTTTTCATTCTGGCAGTGCAAATCCAGGCAGAATGACCAAAATTTGATTTTTTGCAAACTTGTTGTATTCTGGTTGCTTTGAGGGGTGCAACAGGCTAAATTGCAGCTAAAGAACTCACATTTTTTTTGAGGACGTGGAGATCCTAACTTTACGATATCTCTATTTGTATATATGTCCCCTCAACCCTTCTTCCAAATACATTAGCGAGAGATGACTGTGCTGAAAAAGGAACATTCCTCATATTAGATATGCTAATGTCTATACAAAGAATATCGTTAAGACCAATCAGCCCTTGGGATGAAGGAGAACCAGTGTCCAACACAACAGGATTATAACCAACAAACCTCGGCCATTCAGCTATAGCACTGAACTAATCATTGAACTACTCACACGTGTAGTCCACTCACCCTTGCTTCCTTCAGGGTAGAAAAACATGTCACATCTTATATGTTTTTGTTGTTATATAAATCAGGTCTGCCGTATTAGATTATAGTGACTTTTTTTAAATTCAATTTAATGCAATTTTTAATCGGTTTTAAAGCATCCTTTGATTTCTATAGCAGACTTTAGCCCACCTCTCAAGCAATGCAAGATTTTTGCAACGCTTTCTTGTTTGTGATAATTTTTTGCCGATATTCCCATCAGTTTGAGCTGTAAACTGTAACAATAGATAATGTTACTTTAGTGATATAAGGATACATTGCAGCTGCTGAGTTACACTGACGGATGGATGTACACTGAAAGGCAGCCATTATGTTAGGCACACAATCTGGATTTTTACAGATTTAGAACACCAAATAATTGCCATTTTAGGTAAGAATGTGGAATTACAGTTTAGATTGTCACATGCTTTACATTTAAAAAAAAAGAAAACAAAAAAGGGGGAAAGCAGACCATTTCCACTTTCTGGTTGCCAGTTCAATGTTCCTTGTGCATAACAATGATCACACCTGAGACAGTTGAGAAATATATGTATATATATATATATATATATATATATATATATATATATATATATATATATATATATATATATATATACAACATATACAAAATATCTGAAAAAAATATACAACAGCATTATTCAGCATATGGGTTAGTTTCGTACCAGGGCTGCTGCCCTGAATGGCAAAGGTTGAGTGTCCTTAAGCAGTGCCACATAGGAGTCCTCCTCCTCCTCCTCCTCTTCTGAACTGCAAGGATTGTGCTTAAACATAGAAACCCAGCGCAAAAAGTGCCCCACAGAAAGGTTACATTCCATTTGGTCCGCGTTCGAAGGGCAAACTGCGGCCACATGTCCAAGTTCATAGCATTTGTAGCACTCTCTTTACTTTCCAAACTGGTTCGGGGTTTTGTCTCCAGTCTACTGGGAATAATGGGACCAGAGTCCCTCCTAGCTTCTGTGGGACTTCCCACTCCTTTATGCAAGTCTATGAGTCCTTGGGGATGGTTATTTAGAGGAACAGTCTTATCGGACCTCCTGATGCGCAGGAAGCGAGAACCGGAAAACTAATCTAGTGTTGAACTTCTGACATCTCCTCAGTAGTCAAGTAATGTTCGACTAAGGCGACCAACTCTTCGGCGTCTTTGGGGTCACTCTGGCTGACCCACTTCTGGATGGTGAGTGGAAGACACCTCAGGAACTGGCGTATGATGACTCTTTCGACAACTGCAGCGGTGATAGATACCTCAGGCTGGAGCCACTTCCTTGCAGGGTGTATAAGGTCGTAGAGTTAAGAGCGGGATGTCTTCTCTGTATCATAATGCCAGAAATCAAACTATTGTTCCCGAACCGTTAGGGTGACCCCTAGCCGTGCCGTAATCTCCGCCTTCAGGATGTCATAGTCTTTACAGATGAGACAACGAGTATTCTAAGTCTTGGCTTAAACTAGCCCCGGTTACATGCTGGGTACATGCTGGGTGTAACCTGGCTAGTTTAAGGCAAGTTTAAGGCATTTCTGCATTGACTAATGACCCATCGGATTAACACATTCAGTTTGAATGGGACTGCAGGGACCCCGCTGTAAATCTGATGGGCCATTAGTCAATTCAGAAATGCCTTAAACGTGCCTTAAACACGACCCAGCATGTACCTGGGTCTTTTTGGCGATTGCCACTGGTTTGTGTTAGAATAACCGTCGGCACTACAGTAGGTTGCTCTGGCTCCACGTCATAATAGGCTTTTTGTGAGTCACCCACCAGGAAGGGACCAATTATTCCAGCCCACTGCTCAGCAGGCTACCCTTCGCGTACTGTGGTGCGCTCAAAAATTGACAGGTACGCCTCAATATCATCATCCATCTTCATTTTCTGAATGAGGTGCGATTTTACCTGGCGAGTGACCTGTGGGGTCCCGCTAGTCTGGGCGGTAATTCTCTCTCCCAACACTAGGAGCTCCTGGTGTAGGTGAAGTTGTGCCTCGTATCGCTCTTCCTTTAGAGTCTGATGTAGAGGCCGCACCATCTGCTCTACTAAAAACGCAGTGCTTTCATTTTGGGATTTTGTGATTTGTTGTAAACCTTGCATTAAGGTACAGTAGCAGCATTCTCTGTTTGTATTTTTGAAGATTGTTGTACCAATGCTGCAGTATCTTCTTTGGTATTTGCCAATTGCTGCAAACCTTGCATTAGGATACCAGAACTTTCTGTTTGTCTGTGCTGAAGCGTGGTCAGAAATTCCTCCATTCTCTACCTTCAGGTGTATTCTTAACCTTGACCTATTAGAGGTGCTATTTCTTTTACACAGCACAGCAATCCTTTCTTTACACTCAGCACTTGCTAGCTGCAATTTCCACTTTCTTCAGAAAAAAAATTTGGCTTTCTGCTTGGGTTCAGCACCTTAACATATCTTCATCTCCTGACCTCTTCCCGGGTAGGAGGAGAGCGCGGGGGCGCGCGGCGCGTGCTTGAGAGCTGTGGGGGGTGTCCCGGGTGCTTGCTCCTCTCCCCCGCTGACTGTAGCGGCGCCGGGGGGGGGGGTGAAAGCGCGGGAAACAGGGAGACACGGGGAGAGGAGGAGGTGCGCGCGGGTCACGATGACTTGGAGGCTGATGTTCGGGGAGGAAGAGGCGGAGCCTCCGGGACCGGCGGGTAAGAGAGCGGGAGATGAGCCTCCGGGACCGGCGGGTAAGAGAGCGGGAGATGTGTGTGTGTGTGTGTGTGGTGTGTGGTGTGTGGTGTGTGGTGTGTGGTGTGTGTGTGTGTCGTCACTCCGCCTCAGGCCAGTGAGAGGTGCGGGGGCGGGCGGCCCAAGGGACCAATGAGATTTCCCCTAGGGACACAGGAGATGCAGACAGGCATACAGTGCTTTCACAAATATATAATAAGATATATATATGTATATATATATATATATACACACACACATACATACACAGTATAAACCAAAAAGAGAAAAAGAATTCCAAAACAAGCACTCAGGTTACTGTAAAATATAAACACAATTGATCACATACTGCACAGGGGGGAGGGATAAGTTTCATCCACAGATAACATTCCAGACTGTTTTAAATTAAAACTTTCCTTGCTTTATCCATTGTAACATCGTTCTACAGCTCAAATCTTTGTTGGTATACACAGAAAATAGATTGTTGCTTCTTCATTGGTAACTGTAATATTTAATAAACCTGCGGAACCCCAAGCACATCATGAAGCATAATTAAAGGAATCACATTTTGGAATATAAAACATTTTCAGAAATTGAAAGCAAAGGAATGTTTATATAAAAATGCACTTTTATTCCAACTGTGTCTGTAAGTCTCCCAATATACTGTACCACATATAGAAAATCATAACATCTCCAGGGAAGGGCCTCCCTTTGTCTTCAGTTATCCCCATTGTTTGTGCTTCATTTTCCCTGGATTGTAATTTTGTAAAGCTCTTCCTACACTGTTGGCTCCCATATAAATACAATAATACATACACTACATACAAGTTGAAGGACTTGTAAATTATACTCTTTCACTGCTTATCATTTATTGGTATTGATAGGAAACAATGTTACATTATGAGTCAAAATTTTTAAAATCTATCTATATAAGTCAAGAAGTGTTTGCATACAACAATTCTGTTTGGAAATTGTATGCACTGGCCTTGTTTTTCAGGCTCTGTGTACTGGCATGGACCTATGGGGAAGATGATAATTATTAGTGTAGCCCCGAGGTATATTTTCCCTCCCTGACCCCCCTCCGCGAGTGCCGTGAGGCAGCGGGTGCCGCCGGAGGCTTTGACGGACCCGCCGGCACTTCGCGAGGGTGGGGGCCAGAGCAGGGAGCAGATCGGAGCTGCGGTTGCCGGGGATGCGATCGGGCCGTCGCTAGGGCCGCGATCGCGTTGCCACTGGCTCGGCGGCTTGAGGAGAGTGCGCCGCCATTGCGCGTAGGTTCGCGCATGCGCAGGAGGCGGCCAGCGCGCGATAGGACTCCAGGGCTAGGAAGAGATCGCGCGAGAGTATGGAAGAGGATAGGAAGGTTGAGGCGGCCATTAGGGGTTTGCGCATGCGCGAGGGAAGCGCGCACGTGGCCCCAATGCATTAGGCAGCCCCTGGGAACTACAATTCCCAGGAGGCTTAGGGAGGCAGAGGTCAGGTGCTCCCTAGTGGCCAATAGGGCTGAAGGAAGCTCAGCCCGGGAAAAGAGATACATTTCCCGGGCTTTGCAACAGCAGTCAGGGCAGAGCAGAGGAAGGAGTAGGAAGGGTGCAGGGAGCGCGTGGCTCCTGCATCAGGTAAGGGTCCTCCCTAGATTCCCAGGCAGGCCCCAATTCCCGGGTAGAGGGCAGGGGGTATCTGAAGAGGGACGCCTTAGCTAGGGAGGTGACCCTTGAGTGTGGAAGGTCCTGGTTTGGCAGTGTCGCAGCGGAGAGTGCTGTGGGCACTGTCAAAGAGGCACGGTGTGCAAGCAGTGTGGTTGCTGCGGGATCCAGGGGCTGTGTGTGATTGCAGCTGCCTGTGAGTAGTGTCGCTGTATGTGCTGGGCACAGTGCGTGCAGTGTGTGTGAAGTGTGGATCCCTGCAGGCTGACGGTGTGTGCGGTGTGTCAGCTGCAGGTGAGTTGGGAATAGCTAGTTGTTAGTTACAGTTAGGACTGGGTAGCTGGGGGAAGGGGGGCAGGTTATTGTCCACAGGCCCTAGGAGTTTCCCTCAAGCCATCCCAGGTTGCGGTTCTTCAGGGACAGGCCCTAGGTTAGCGTTGCTGTCGCTCTAGCAGTGGTTAGTGATAGGGATAGCGGCGGTTGCTGTTCCCACGCGGTTGGTGTTGCCGTGGTCCGGTTGCAGTTCCCGTTGAGCGGTGGGACCCTCGTTGGGGTCCACCGGCAGAGTACCTGGAAAGGATCAGACGGACGTCTGACCCTTTGAGAAGAAAGTTGCGGTCCCGAGCATCGGAGTACTCGGAAGGTATCTTCAAGTATCATAAGTGCACCAACTGGGCCCTAGCTTAATATAGTGACTGCGCAGTCACCCACGACCTCCGTAGGAGTTACGAGACATTGGGTGTGGGGTGATCACAGGACACTTGGTTGGGGAACACCAGACATTGGGTTGAGGTGATGCGGGTAGAGCATCAGGTTAGGTTATGTGATGTTATGTAATGAGTTATATGTGTGTGTTAAGTAAAGTGTTAGTTATTGTTTTATCGTATACGAGTGTCATTGTATTTCTTACTCAGGGCTATCTTTCCTAACGGGGGATCCTGGGTAAGTGGAGGCGTTGCACCAAGTAAGGGTAAGGGTTTTCCCCAGGCTCCCAGCTAGCGGAGGCTCAGATCTCCTGGAGCCACACAGGTTATGCAGTACCAGTAGTCCTTTAGAGCAGGGGTGTTGCAGGTAAAGGGACCGGTTAGACCACGAGGGGCCAATGTGAGATTGGGTGGGTCGGCCGGTTCACAAAAAGGGCTACATTTGGAGGCGCTGCTGAGAGATCAGACCTGGGGTGCCCTGTACATGTTTTTCTAAATTTGTGTCCTATTTTTGTTCCGCCATGGGGAAGCCCTCAAGGCGGAGGAAGCCACGTGCTAAGTTCCCGGCCGCGCGGGAAAATGTTGCCAACAGTCATCCAGGACTGGCGGGAAAACCCGAGCCCCGCCCCCACACTGTGAGTGACTTAGTACAGAGCTCGCAACACTCCCTGGAAGAGAGTACGGGATACAGAGAGAATTGCTCGCCGTCGTATGGATCCTGGCAGACCAAGGCTGGGAGCATATCCTTTTTGTTGTGTCAATGTACGATACAAACATTGAGTCTCTGGGGTAGTATTGACCTCAAAACTTTGGCGTGCATGGTAAAAATGCGATTGGAAGACGCGAACGAGGAGGGGTACCTAGACTGTTTTTGTAACCAAGGTGACTGCTCGTCTTGTAAGTTGGCTTGGGGGCGTATATGTGGCTACTGCAGGGTACCAACCCTGCAACCCAAACTGCCGCAGCCTACCGAACGGCCAGTGGGAGGGGACACTGTTATAGAAATGGAGTGTCCTTCCCCTGAGGAAGAAATAGACTGCCAGGGGTTACACCGCAATGTGTATGTGTCCTGGCGAGCGCCAGGAATAGATGAAGTTGTGCTAGCATGTCCCTGCCTGCAAAAAGCCTGTGCCTCGGGAGCGGCCCTGTCGCAGTTACCGCTCGACTTCAAGAACATCGAGTTGGATGGAGAACTGGGTATCCAGGGTTTTATGACAAATTGTGACTGTCCTAGGGAGGCACTGGAGTGGGGGCCTCAATGTGAGTGTTGCGGGGCCTGGTTCCTACAGCCTATCCTGCCCCAGGCGGCGGAACCAGCCGATGAAGAAGAGGAGGAGCCGGACCTCTCTCCTGAAGTAAGTGATGAGTGTCCCCAGTCTGTTCTACTTCCAGAGGCCGCCGAGGACCCGTGTGTCCAGACCACTGTGGCAGACCCTCTCAAAGGGGACGTGCAAATGGAGGAGCAGGAACTTCTGATGGCGGAACCTGCGGAGGAAGAGGCGCCTGATGGTGCTACCGAGGTGGGTGAAGCCGCTCCTGAATTGTCCACTTCAGCGATGGAGGTGGTGGAGGGCCCGTGTGCCCAAGTGAACTTGCCAGACGCTGAGGCGGAGCCGCTGAAGGCGGAGCTCCAGATGGCGGAACCCCCGATGTCGGTTCCAGATCCGGTTCCCGAGCAGGAACCACCGAGACCAGAACCACAAGTCCCGGAAGGCCAGGGTAAGGTGTTTATACCCCCGCCCTTGTGCGATGAGTCCAGCGACCGACCGAGCGTGGTGATGCGCCTGCCGGCGGACCACTCCAGTGAGGTGACCGAGGCAACCACCTCAACTGATACAGACCATGATGTGGGCCCGTGCGCCCTGCAACGGCCAGTCCGGCCTATCAACGAGGTACCAGCGGTCCCAGGCTTGGGATCAGTACCTGCCGACAACGACAGGGGTAAGTTGACTGCCCCAGGGGTGTCGGGTGTGAGCTCCCCGGTGATCGTGGAGCCTGGTGACTCCAACGGTAGGGTCACCCGGGCGATGGGCTCACCCCGTCATCGCGTCCTGGTGGAGGTGTCTCCCCCAGAAGATCTCTGCGGATTGTGGAATGAACTCGACCTCATGAAGGTATCCGGTGTAGCGGACCGGAGCGACACATACTCCTGCACGAGGAGTCTCCAAGCTTGGCCTTCTCAAGACCCGGGCCTACCCGAAGAAGTGGTGCCGTCCGCGGACGAAGTCACCGTTAAAGGGATTGTTGGAGCGGACAAAGACTCTGTTGAGACCGCTCTGGTAGTTGTGGCCTCTCCCAAGTGCGCGATGGAGCGCTATGTTCACCATGTGGTGGATCGAGGAAAGAGACTGAGCCTCCCTGTCTCCCGTGAGACGAGACCGGCGGAACCGGAAAGGGTCAATACCCAGGACCCCGTACATTTTTTTTTGCGCGGGGGAGAAGGTGGGTTGGTGCAAGGGACAGGTCTTGAGTTCCAAAAGACTCAAAGGAGTCAAGGTGGGATACCCTCACCCAGTCTGTTAGGGGCACTCCAATCTGAAACTCAGCTGGCCTCGGGTATCCATGCGGGGATGTTGGGTACGAACGGGAAAATGCTTATGTATGATGTACGGTTTACTATGCATTTTTCATTGTGTAATTCTCTGTACGGTTGCTACCCAAGCGAGGACGTTGGGATTCTGCGAGGGGGAGAGTGTAGCCCCGAGGTATATTTTCCCTCCCTGACCCCCCTCCGCGAGTGCCGTGAGGCAGCGGGTGCCGCCGGAGGCTTTGACGGACCCGCCGGCACTTCGCGAGGGTGGGGGCCAGAGCAGGGAGCAGATCGGAGCTGCGGTTGCCGGGGACGCGATCGGGCCGTCGCTAGGGCCGCGATCGCGTTGCCACTGGCTCGGCGGCTTGAGGAGAGTGCGCCGCCATTACGCGTAGGTTCGCGCATGCGCAGGAGGAGGCCAGCGCGCGATAGGACTCCAGGGCTAGGAAGAGATCGCGCGAGAGTATGGAAGAGGATAGGAAGGTTGAGGCGGCCATTAGGGGTTCGCGCATGCGCGAGGGAAGCGCGCACGTGGCCCCAATGCATTAGGCAGCCCCTGGGAACTACAATTCCCAGGAGGCTTAGGGAGGCAGAGGTCAGGTGCTCCCTAGTGGCCAATAGGGCTGAAGGAAGCTCAGCCCGGGAAAAGAGATACATTTCCCGGGCTTTGCAACAGCAGTCAGGGCAGAGCAGAGGAAGGAGTAGGAAGGGTGCAGGGAGCGCGTGGCTCCTGCATCAGGTAAGGGTCCTCCCTAGATTCCCAGGCAGGCCCCAATTCCCGGGTAGAGGGCAGGGGGTATCTGAAGAGGGACGCCTTAGCTAGGGAGGTGACCCTTGAGTGTGGAAGGTGCTGGTTTGGCAGTGTCGCAGCGGAGAGTGCTGTGGGCACTGTCAAAGAGGCACGGTGTGCAAGCAGTGTGGTTGCTGCGGGATCCAGGGGCTGTGTGTGATTGCAGCTGCCTGTGAGTAGTGTCGCTGTATGTGCTGGGCACAGTGCGTGCAGTGTGTGTGAAGTGTGGATCCCTGCAGGCTGACGGTGTGTGCGGTGTGTCAGCTGCAGGTGAGTTGGGAATAGCTAGTTGTTAGTTACAGTTAGGACTGGGTAGCTGGGGAAGGGGGGCAGGTTATTGTCCACAGGCCCTAGGAGTTTCCCTCAAGCCATCCCAGGTTGCGGTTCTTCAGGGACAGGCCCTAGGTTAGCGTTGCTGTCGCTCTAGCAGTGGTTAGTGATAGGGATAGCGGCGGTTGCTGTTCCCACGCGGTTGGTGTTGCCGTGGTCCGGTTGCAGTTCCCGTTGAGCGGTGGGACCCTCGTTGGGGTCCACCGGCAGAGTACCTGGAAAGGATCAGACGGACGTCTGACCCTTTGAGAAGAAAGTTGCGGTCCCGAGCATCGGAGTGCTCGGAAGGTATCTTCAAGTATCATAAGTGCACCAACTGGGCCCTAGCTTAATATAGTGACTGCGCAGTCACCCACGACCTCCGTAGGAGTTACGAGACATTGGATGTGGGGTGATCACAGGACACTTGGTTGGGGAACACCAGACATTGGGTTGAGGTGATGCGGGTAGAGCATCAGGTTAGGTTATGTGATGTTATGTAATGAGTTATATGTGTGTGTTAAGTAAAGTGTTAGTTATTGTTTTATCGTATACGAGTGTCATTGTATTTCTTACTCAGGGCTATCTTTCCTAACGGGGGATCCTGGGTAAGTGGAGGCGCTGCACCAAGTAAGGGTAAGGGTTTTCCCCAGGCTCCCAGCTAGCGGAGGCTCAGATCTCCTGGAGCCACACAGGTTATGCAGTACCAGTAGTCCTTTAGAGCAGGGGTGTTGCAGGTAAAGGGACCGGTTAGACCACGAGGGGCCAATGTGAGATTGGGTGGGTCGGCCGGTTCACAAAAAGGGCTACATTAGCAAACATGTTTTTTGAGCCTGTGTGGTGCAAAGCCTGGGGAGCTAAGTGGTTAGAGTTGTCGTTTACATATTGTGCTTATAACAAGGGCACTGGGTATTATAATAACAATGAAAATAATAATGGTTATTAGACATGACTCCCATAGATTATGTGACTATATATAGTGGAAATGGGTTCGCAGCATCACATTGTACTATTGGGAACTGAAAATGGTTTAAACATGAAGTTATGCAATATGTATATTGTTTTAAACTTGTGTCTTGAAAATGCCATAAAGTGTCTTCTGGGCCCTGAAGGTATCTTTTGGTACAGTTTAAAAAAAATTGATACATGGTGAGTAGAGATGGGCAAAAAAATGCTTGCAGATTTAGATCCGCTATGTTTTGGATGGTTCCTTTGGTCCATGGATTTCCGTGGATCAGTCTCAAAAACGTCGATCTGCCTTTTTCGGATATTTTTTGTATCTCTGACAATCCACATGGTGGATGAATAATCCGCTGTTGGATTGTTAAAAAAAACGCACTAAGATTAAATCCTTGGTGGGAGAGAGAGAGATTAAGTAGATTTTTAACAAGATTTCGGATTCAATATGTGTCACGCTGTGCTCACCACAAACAAGACGAGACCCCGGTACTGAGATGGGAGTAGGTAAACACCAGCCACAGACACAGGGGTCACGTCCGAGTGTAGGGTAGTCTTGGTAGCTGGGTCTGGGGCAGAGAGGTCAGGATTTTTGTTATACTTGCCGAGATCAGAGTAGGAGAGGTTCGGAACGTAGAAGGCACTATAGCCAAGGTCAGGTTTGGAGAGAGCAGGATGGTCGAGGTACAATGCCATGGTCAGGGTTTTGAGAGGAGCAGAGGGTCAGAGATTGCCGAGTTCGGAATACCATAGAGACGGATGGTCCAAGAGCAAGCCGGGTTGGTACACAGAAGATCAATCTAAGCAGCAAAACAACGGAACAGGAACAAGGCAAGGAGAGAGGTAAACACAGAGTAACAAGAATCTATGCTCAGCCAAAGTGCCAGTGGCACAGCTGAGCATATATAGGAAAGGGAGCCAATCCCCAAGGGGGTGGGCAAAGCGGAGGCACAGCCTCTGCAGGAGCAGCGATAGGCTGCGGAGTATCTAAGCAGGTGAGGATGTTAAGGCTGATAGAGTTTTCTTGACACGTCGCTTGGGAGCGTCGAGCGCACATCGCGCGGCGCGACCTGGAATCTAATCCTATGTGCATGTGCGCTGAGCGGGTAGAGGGCACCGCTCCAGCGGGGGAAGCCCTGCGCGTGCACGAGTAGGTGCGCGTGAGGCAGCGCAGTTCATGAGTCCTCACAATATGGAATCTGAGTGCGGATTCTTTAAAGTCCATCGGGTTTGTATCCAATAGCGGATTCAGATGAATCTGCTCGGATTTTTTAGTACCCAATCTGCGGATGGATTTTGGAAGGAGGGATGGATTTGGTCTAAAAAAAAAAAGGAAATCCTGGGAAACAGATTTGGACTGACTCATCCATCTCTAGTGATAAGAAATGTGTAAATAACCAAAGTACTGATAATACATTTGTAAATAGAATGTGCTTTAAACGCTCTCACTTTCATTTGGGGGCGGTGGGGACATCATCTTTAATCTGAGTCACCAAACAGAGGCATTAAACTACTCTGGCTAATGATAGGCAAAGCCAATGTGTCCATCTACTGTATGTAGTGGAGCACAGGGTCATGTATCCCGGTTGTGGTTTTGCTTGTTACATTTAATAAA
Organism: Ascaphus truei; assembly: GCF_040206685.1. Classification (NCBI taxonomy): domain Eukaryota; kingdom Metazoa; phylum Chordata; class Amphibia; order Anura; family Ascaphidae; genus Ascaphus; species Ascaphus truei. Next base: position 80,431,914 of record NC_134487.1, on the reverse strand, counting down.
GTTGTGGCATCCTTTCAGGTTTTGTTTTTTTACATATGTATTAAGCTTGAGGATGGCTAAATGAGTTTCCTGCATCAAGATGTCTGTAATGAAGAACAATTCAGTGAGTCCAATATAAACTTTGTCACCCATCATATTTTCACAAGCATGTGGCCTTTAAGGTAACAAAGCATTTAATCTGTGTTGTTTTTATTTGAGGGGCATAAAACAAAACTAAAGTGGAAAGTGCTTTGATATTTAATATTTGTGAAAATAATTTATGTAAACATAACAAAAACACACTGTTGCTATGTATTTTTTTGCTAGATTACAGGTTAATATTAATTTTAAATACCAAGTTACTGTTTAAATAATGTAAAACAGCCTGTAAAATAATTAACAGATTATTAGTTTTTTTATCAGTCTTTTAAAAATGGATTGTAATAAACTATAATATTTATTTTCTACAGTAAGAAGAATGCATTCTAAGAGTGCAATGAATTCAGTAACATGTGTAGTAACCATCATATATGCTATAAACATCAGTATATCCTACTGTAGTTGTTTAGAATTTAAAAAAAAGTCTATTGTTTATTTTGATGGGAAATACAGATTTTTTTTGTCATTTATATTACAGTATAAATGGAACGTTGGTGTGAAACGCCCCAACATAAAATAGATTACACTGCAGTGACCAGATAAACATTAACAACATAATCCTTTGTAAAACAATGCTGTTAATTAACACGGAAAAATGTCTGGTCTCACATAAACTGTAATAAATTTTTTTATCATTCGTTGCTTCAAACTTATAAAGTAAAATGCATCGTTTACTACAGAGTAGTATGCAAGAAAACATGTGGTTGGTTGATGATTGTAAACGGATGAAAGGAAATTATTTGGTGGACAGAAAAGTTTCTGGTGATGCTTCTAAAGCTATTATTATTGCCCTATCACAGAGCTAACCTGTAATACTTTTTTTGATGCTGCATGAGACATTTGAAGGAAGAGAGAAAGAAATATTGGTGTTACGTTATCAATGGCATTAAATCTAGCAGTTACTATCTCCACCCAGTAGAATTTCAACATCATCTTTTAGAGTACCTGTGACAGAGCCTTATCCCCTGTCTAAAAGGGCTCAAAATAGAAAGCCTGTATCTGATTGATGCGTCAAGCAGGGAGCTTGTTAATTTCAGCTACAGATAATAAGCCAGTCTCCACCTGGCTCATCAGTCAGGTAGAGAAGCCTCCTGCTTAAACTCTCTAGCACATGTGAGGTGTGTGCTGGTCAGAGAGAGATCCCAAGGAACCAGACACTCTATTTCAGGACACAGTGGTCCCTGGAACCCGCCAGAAGGTGCACCCCACGGACACAAACCCAGACCCGGACTGATGTAAAGAGCCCCTGATAACAATTATCTCTTTGGACTTTGGGTCGGAGGCTGATGAGAGGCCTATTTTCCCAGCCCTACAGATAGGGACTGGGAAGTATGAGTTAGTACTTACAAAAGGATAGGCTGTTTATTTGTATGCAGGTATACCTGAGAGGAAAGATGGGGAAGGAGGGGGGAATGGGAAAGGTAGAACCCCGGCTCTGCAAAATATAGTACGTAGTTGTTGGGTATGGTGCTATTACCAGGATATGAATAATAGAAGTACCAAAGAAAAAGAACCCGGTTATCCAAAGCACTCAAATATCCTATATGATGTGTATAGTTGATACCTTAAAATAATTTTAATGATATGTAGCCCTGGTAAGAAATGGGGCTATAGTTCTATCCTCCTCCTGGTATAATCCCTTCTAAGGGCAGGTTGCCAGGAGTTATCATGGGTTTCCCACACTTCAAGCACTTGCCCTGAATGGTGGAGGTAGGTCACCTGACCCTGTGTCCAATCAAGAGACACAGCGGCGGTGCCTGCTGAGATCATAAAGAGCAGTGCATTTCCTATTTAGGGTGAGTCTGATAGTGTGTGTCAGTGTGACAGTTGAAGTTAGTGTTAGGGAGCAGAGGATATTGCGCTTGAGGAGCCAAAGTTTTGGGTACTGCCAGGAAAGGCTGGGAACCAGAAACTCACTAAGTTAAGTCGAGCAGATAGAGCCATAGTGGCGACATACCGGCAATATCATGGTTATGAGTTTCCATACGTAAAAGCCGATCATGCAGGAGATCGAGGACCAGAGAGATACCTGGCTCAGAGACGCAGTTCTTGAGCACTTAAGAGTTAAGTTTGGTAGCACTACCTACCTAAGGGAGGACAAAATATGTTCTGTGATGAAGGCTCGGAGTACAGGCAGGAACATATACATGCACAACATCTTGTACAGACCGGAGAATGGGCCTGTGCAACCTTTCTTTGTTAAGATTGTGGATCAAAATGGGTGGGAAGTAAAGAAGCCTGATCCCCGACATTATTATTGAAGTTAAGGGTTCTCCATGTTGGGAGTTTCCCGCTATGTATGTCGCCATCATGGGTGTTACAGTCTTGTGTACACAATATTGATTATTGACTATGTTTTGTATGTTCACAGATTGTTCACAGATTGATCACCTGCAGGGTGGTCCAGCAAATTAGGTCCAAGTGGGGACCATTGGATTTCCACCTGAGGGAGAGTGTAGCCCTGGTAAGAAATTGGGCTATACTGTAGATCTATCCTCCTCCTGGTATAATCCCTGCTAAGGGCAGGTTGCCAGTAGTTATCATGGGTTTCCCCCACTTCAAGCACTTGCCCTGAATGGTGGAGGTAGGTCACCTGACCCTGTGCCCAATCAAGAGACACAGGGGCGGTGCCTGCTGAGATCATAAAGAGCAGTGCATTTCCTATTTAGGGTGAGTCTGTCAGTGTGGCAGTTGGAGTTAGTGTTAGGGAGCAGAGGAGTTAGCAGCTCATGTGGAGAGCTGATAGCATATAGTGAGGTGGACCAAATACCTCTCACCCTGCTTAGGGGGTGAGGGAAGAGCTAGCCCCACTCTGGATGCCCTTTGGTCCAGAGTGGCGGCAGGGACCATCACGAAGGAAAACAACTGGTGGCATTGAAATCAACTGTACCTGTCTGCTGCTGCGGGAGACTAAGTAATAAAGGAGTCTGCTGTTTAAAGAGAATCTTGTGTGAGACTGGAATATCTCATCACTGGGAGGGGGATTTCTGTGGTAGGGATTCCACCCCTCATCCCTGGGGCATACTACAGATGGAGGCGCTGCACCTTTGAAGGAGAACGAAGGCATCCACCCCAGTAACCTGTTCCTGTTTTCCCCCATGTCATCGCGGGAGACTCAGGCCCTCCAGTGGCTAAGCTTGGTTGCTTAGGAAGCCTGTAGATATAAACTGCATCACTAGATGTCCAGATAGTGTATATTGTGGGGCTTAAGTTGATAGAGTATTTACAAAATATCAATGTGCTGCCCATGAGTTGCTACAATGTGGCAGTAGCAGCTCTCTCCTTAGGAGTTAAATATCCTAATATGTCAATTGACCATTGGACCTGTACTGAACTAAAAGAGTATTGGTGTGCACAGGCGCACACGGGGTTAACCTCCAACAACCATAGAGTGGGAGGTATAAAAGACACGATGGGCTAGGTACATGCCCCCTCTGTACTATCACTAGCCTTGACAAAGTGTGCAACGAGCGCAAAACGATCTTCGGCGTTAAGATTAATGTCTCAGTCCGGAAGACAATCATGAATCTGAGCAGTAAAGATGAGTTTGACACCCCGGGTCTAATATGCGTTAAAAGTGTAGTTCCATGTTTACCTTTTAAATATTGCTTTACCATACTGTACAATAAAGTGTCTATTTTCATCTCTCTACGCTGCTCACTGGTTTTTAAACTGTGGGGCACATGTATCAAGACAAAAGTTGAGAAACTCTGGGGGGGAAAAACGGCACCATATGTTTTAAAGAAAAAAGTCCTATTGAAAGCAATAGGATTTCTACAAATGAGCCAATACCCCAACATTTATGATAAGCCCCTCCTTCTTTGTGACATCAATGGACTTCAAAGTGCCTTATCTGAGAGGCTAAGGATAAGACAATGTATCTGCTGCCATAGAAGTCTGCATAGAAAACGGCTCTTTGCTTCCTGATGCAGTGCTGTCTGAATAAAGTCAGATTAAACAGCATATGTTGCCATGTGAACAACACTATCTCAGGCGTTGGGCATTTTATATAAATATATAAGTATATATAAGCAAAATAAAAAACAGGTAGGAAAAATAAATAAAAATAAGGTTGGAAATCTACTTTAAAGGGTCTCAATTAAAAAAATTTGGGGACCACCATTTATAATTCAAGTCACCTGCAAAAAGGGCTGAACCACTGTAGTGTATGGCTACTGACAGGCAAGTCATGGGTTGACATGAATGCTATAGTACTGTATATATTCATATAGTTGAACACAGGGTCATATATCCCTCTCATGGTTTTGCTTGTTACATCATAAACCAAATCAAAACACACTGTTGCCATGTGATTTTTGGCTAGATAGCAAGTAAATAATATTTTGAATTACTGTATGTTTTAAATTATGTGAAATAGCCTGTAAGCTTCCAATAAGATTAAGAAAACAAAACTTGAATTTACATTTTATCAGCCTTCTAAAATGTATGGTAATAAAATGTATTATTTATAGTCCAATATCCAAAGATTGAATGTGCATTGAATGATTCTCCACAAAAAGGAAAGGCACTTTGTCCTGGTTTAAGCTCTTATTAACCCATTTTGTATAGCCTAATTTAGTTCAATATAAAGCTTCTGTTGAGGTGTAAAATGAGTAATTTTGTTGAGAAAGTGATATAAGTTAAACCCGAACACACAAATATTATTCTTCAGCTTTGACTAATCGCCACTCAATTTACATTTTACCTCAACGTTTCCCCCCCAAATATTTAAAATTAGCACTTGACTTTGATTTCATCAACCCAACCGCAAACAGGACATGGGGCCTCATGCAGTAAGTGCCGATAAGCCGTTTTCGCCATTTTCTTGCCAATATTGCCTTTCAGCTCGAAAAGCTCGATAAGCTCGAAAAATCGGCATTTTTTTAGCCGAAAAAACTTTTCCTGCAGCCGGCTGCCGATAAGCCACTTTTCGCCACTTATCGTCCCTTTCTGAAACCGGCTGAATTCTAGTAGCCCCGATCAGCTTTTCGCTGCTGATCGGCACTCTACAATTGAGATTTTTACGGCAATCCAGCCCGCCAACTAAAGTTGGCAAGTTGGTGGAGGAGAAGCATCAGCTAGGTCGACACTTGTCCTTTTCGACAAGTCGACACTTGTCCCACTGACATTTTTCCTGCCTGGGATTTATACCGGGGGTCTACGGAGCTGATAACCATTAATACCAGCACCGGAGCCCCCCGGCATGCATGCGAGGCAGGAAAAATGCATTTAAAGGCCACTTCATGAACTTAGCGGCTAACCGCTAAGGCAATGAAGGGGTTAACATGCCGTGCCAGGTTTATTGTGGGTAGCGGGGTTGGGTGAAGGGGGTATTTGGCCCTTAGTGGTTGTTTAAGGCTTACGGGGGGGTTTGCGGGTGGACTTAACCCCTTCATGACCTTAGCGGTTAATACCGCTACGGTCATGAAGGGGTTAAGCCCTCCCGCTACCCACCCACAAGCCCTAAACAACCACCGTTGGGGCTAATACTCACTTCGGCCTCCCCCGCTACCCACAATAAAAAAAATACACACACAACAGCACCACACTAAATAAATAAATATATACATACATATATACACATAATATAATGCTAAGCCATTACAACCAACCTCACACTGATGATACCCATCAAGGTTGAAACATGTCTGTGAGTGGGTTTAGTGGCTTTGCATCTCATCCCAGCCCAGCCTCTGTCTAAGAGCTGTGTTTAAAACAGCATGCATTGGCTTGAGGATTTGCTTGTGTAATACGAGCTTGAGACAAAAGGTGGCACTGAGTGCTCATTTGCATGTCATTTCCCAGAATCCCTTGCTGCAGTGGAAGCGCTGTATGCTGGGCGATAATGGGGAAAGACAGGGTTGCAGACCTGTCTAAGACATGCAAATGAACATACAGTAATATTTACAGTTGCTTTATGCTTTACTGTGGAGGGTTTTTGTCACTTTTTTTACCCACCATAACCTTAATAATTGTGGTCTATATTACACCAACAACCCCTATACCCCCCTAACATACAGTACATATATGCATAGCAATGATACTATAGGCCGGCGGGGTCCCTCGGGTGTTACCGGTGGGCCTGCAGTACCAATTCTGTGCCCCCCCAAATTAATTTAAAAACACATACATACTTATAAAGAAATAAAACCCCCCTCCCTAACACATACAGTATAGTAATGGGCACAGGAACTATTATCCTCAAATGGATAATAGTGCATTTCCCAATTTAAAATACATAAAGAACAATAAATACATTAAATACATATTGCACTCACCCTTGTCCATCTGCCACGATGAAGGCCATCCTCATCACCGTCCATGCCCCCTCCGATGCTGCAAAACATAAACAAGAATAAAAACAGCCAATGTAATGTCCCCTAACCCCTTAATCACCATAGCGGTTATTAACTGCTACAGTCATTAAGGGGTTAACCCACCCTCACCCACCACTCGGGAGGCCTAAATACCCTCCCTCACGGACCCACACTCCGTGAGGCCTAACCACCCTCACTCACCCAATACCCAGCCGGGAGGCCTACCCACATACCCTTGGGGCCAATACCCCCTTCCCCCACCCCCAGTACCCACAATAAAAACAACACACAGCCCCACAATAAACATCATTATATTTATTAAATACATAACCCACCCCATGTGCCCCCCCATAAATACATGATTTATTATTTTACATACAGGGTTAATACCGCAGGCCCACGGGAGTCCCCGGTGGGCCTGATGGGTCACCTCACAGACCTCACAGAAGCCCAGCACCATGTTTCAAACAGGGTCTGGAGGCCTACGGGTGGTCCCCGCCAGGTGCCTTGGTCCACCAGGTGGTCTCCGCGGGTCACCGTGGGCCACAATGGGGTCCCCACGGGTAGGCCCGTGGCTGTCTGGGGGGCCCCGGGTCAGACCCACAGGTGTCTGAGGGGCCTCGGGTGGTTCCCACGGGAGTCTGGGGGCCCTCGGGTGGTCCCTATGGGTCCGCGGTGCCCCCACAGATCTGGGGCTACCGGTCCTTACCCGCAGGTGTCCCCCGTGGACCCGGCAGCCGTTTACCCGTGAGAAGCCCGAGGAGACCGCAGGTGGTCTCCATAGGTCCCCCGCAGACCTGAGGAAACAACCCTGAATGTAAAAAATAAATAAACATGTCCTATACATTAAAAACATCAACCCCCCCCCCCCAACACATAAAGTACAATAATGTGCAAAATAACTATTATCCAAATAGGGATAATAGATTATTTGCCCATTATTAAACACATTAACTAGCATAATAAATAAATAAAGTTCTACTGACCTCATCAATAAGAAGCCCACTCGCCAGCAAATTCCGTGTCCTCCGTTGCCAACAAAATACATAGCTAATACATTGCAATTACATTCTGATATCAATTAACCCCTTAATCACCTTATCGGATAATAACCGCAAAGGTAATTAAGGGGTTAAGCCACCCTGGCTCGATACCCACCCTTCACCCATTCATTTGTACAGTGGCTTGGTCCATCGCCTTGGACCCTGGCAGGCCCGATGGGCGTTGTTCTTCTCGAGATTTAATTTCGTCATCTCTTATATTCCTGGGACTAAAAATATCAAGGCTGATGCATTGTCTCGTCAGTTCGACACAGAGGAGAAGTTGCAGGACGTCCCGGAAAATATCCTTTCCCCCCGACTGTTTATCTCTGCCGCTTCTTTTGATATTTTGGATAAGATTTTGGAGTCTCAATCACAGGTCCCCGAAGGGCTAGAGGTTCCTGATGGACGTCTTTACGCAGCTCCACGTTTCCATCTTAATATTCTCGAATGGGGACACTCCTCCAGATCAGCCGGTCATCCCGGCACTAAGAAGACTACGGATCTGATCCGGCGGACTTTTTGGTGGCCCAATATGGTAAAGGACATTCAAGGTTTCACCTCCTCTTGCCCAGTCTGCGCCCAGAATAAATCAGTCCGTCAAAAGCCTTCTGGTCTACTTCAACCTCTCCCGGTCCCGGACCGTCCTTGGAGTCATATTGCCACGGACTTCATCTTGGATCTACCCCCTTCTAACGGTATGACTACAATCGTAGTGGTCATCGACAGATTCTCCAAGCAGGCTCATTTTGTTCCCCTCAAGGGCTTACCCAATTTGAGCACTCTGGCTGATATCTTTGTGAAAGAAATTTTCCGTATTCATGGCGTTCCGCTGTCCATTGTCTCGGACCGTGGTACGCAGTTTGTTTCAAAGTTCTGGCGTGCATTTTCTCAGAGGCTAGGCATTACTCTCCTTTTTTCTTTGGGTTATCACCCCCAAACTAATGGGCCGACCGAACGCATGAACCAGTCCCTCGAACAGTATTTGCGATGTTTTGCTTCCGACTCTCAGGATAATTGGGCAGAATTACTTCCTTGGGCTGAATTTGCTATTAACTCTCTCAATAATGAGTCCACTCAGGAATCACCATTTTTTGTAAACTATGGGTTTCATCCCACTCGCCTTCCTATGCATTTACCCATGTCTGGAGTACCTGCAGCAGATGTTAGGGTGACCACATTACAGGAGTCAAACGGCTTTACAGGAATCTGTCCTAAGGCAGAAGAGACAGGCAGATCGGCTTCGTCGGGAGGCTCATAAGTTTGAACCTGGAGAGTAGGTCTGGCTCTCTTTTAAAAATATCAAATTGAAGGCTCCAACCCCTAAATTGTCTCCCAGGTTCCTGGGTCCCTTCCCCATCCTGCGACAAGTTAACCCTGTGGCCTACCAACTATTTTTTGCCCCCCTCCATGAAGATTCACCCGTCTTCCATGTCTCGCTCTTAAAACCTTTCATCCAAGGCATGCAATTTTCTCATCCTTCACTTTGACCTCCTCTCGCCATTGTACCAGGACAACAGGAATTCGAAATTCAGTCCATCATTGACTCTCGCATCTCCAGGGGCAAGCTACAGTTTTTGGTTCACTGGAAAGGATACAGACGTGAGGATCATTCTTGGGTCTCGCGCTCTGATCTCCACGCTCCATCTCTACTCAAACGATTCCACCAAAAATTCCCCCACAGACCTTCGATGGATCGTTCGGAGTCCGACCCTCGAGGGGGTGGTTGTCACGCTTGTGCTTGCCACAAACCTGGGTCGGACCGCGTGGCTGAGGTAGGGTTGTATAAGCACCGACCTTAGACCGCGCAGGCTGATCTGGATTGCGCAGTTCGTAGTCGTACGTAGCAGGGTCGGGACTGGAGAAGGCAGCATCATCAGTGGACAAGCCTGGGTCAGAATTGGAGACATCAGGGTAAACGTTATTCAAGCAGCAGTTCGGCAACAGGTAGTCAGGAGTTCCCCGCTTCAGCTTAGGAGCGTGTGCACGGGAGTGGGTTCTGCACGTGCGGCGACCATGGCCCATGGTACTGGTCTCAGGATGGGATAGGCAGACCGGAGTGGGCACACCGCCAGGCAGCACTGGTAAACCAGTGCTTCAGCGCAAGAGTCCAGAGCGGGCCTGTGCAAGGAGAGACAGAGCTACAGACCTCAGGACTCATAGACTGGCCACTGCTAAGAGTAGGGCAGCAGACCACAGGAAACAGGGAGCTGAAGTCAACACTGGAGAGACCTCTGCTTCAGCACAGGAACCAGGACACGGCCTCTGCAATGGAGAATGAGCAGAAGGCCCCAGGTACCAGTAGATAGGCTCTGCTGTGGAAGAATAGCAGACCTCAGGAAACAGGGAGCTAAAGTTAACATGGAGAGTACTCCGCTTCAGCACAGGAGACAAGAACAGACCTCTGCGTGAACCAGGGAATAGAACTTTGAGAGATTAGTACACAACAAAGCCAAGCCTTAGGGCTTGCGGCAGAACACTTGTGGCAACCAGGAAGGGTTATGCTCGGCAGAGAAGGATTGTGGGGATGCAGTACTTAAAGGCCAGCGGGCCAATCCCCGTAGGAGGGTGTGAAGGCACTGCTCCAATGAGTGAGTACAAGGCTAGGTTGCAGTAATAGCTTGCACAGCTGCAGTAGATACCAGAGGGAGTGTTCCAGGACTGCACAGGTCTGTAAGGCAAGGTAAGCAGTAAACTGAGGTGTGGATTCCTTACAGTGGTACTGTAAGGTCCCACGCTGCGGGGACTCTGCTCTCGGCACCCCCTTACCTTTTTCCGCCGCTGCCCCGAACCCCCGGCGGCGTTCCTCTGCCGTCGGCGTCACCCCCGCGGCTGCTCTCCCTCTTCCCTGGACCGCACCTCCGCTCCTCCCTTTCCCCTGATAGGCCCCTGCCCACTATTTAGTTCTGTCTCCCCATTCTCCCAGTGCTCTGCATAGCTACTGTACCTTGGTGCTGTCTGCTACTGCTTGGCTCTCTTATTGTTTCAGCCCCTGTTCCTGTCCCTGGATTCTCTGCTGACCTCCCTGGATTTTGACCTTGGCTTTGGATTTCGACCACCGGACTTGACTTACGGACTCTCTACCACGCCGACTTCTATACCCCTTGGACTTGGCAAATGGACCCTCGACGACGCAGCTCTCTCATCTCCACGACCTTGGCTTACGGACACTCTACGACGCACCCATCTCTACTCCTTGACCATTGGCTTACGGACTCGACCATTCTACGCCGGATTTGGCAAGTACTGAATTACATCTACTTTTGTCCCCGGACCAGCTACGCTACTTACCACACTCCGGTCACGCCCCCGCTTGCTGTTAGGTGTGTGGTATTTGTCCGTTCCACCTCAGTACCGGGGTCTCGTCTGGTTTGCGGGCAGGCCGAGCGTTACAATGGCCAAGCTTCCCAGGTTTTTTTTAATTTGTCTAGTTGTTGTTTTAATCGAGCTGATAGGAGTTCCATCAAACAGACTTCCCTGATTCTGTGAGGACCATCTCCTCTAGTTTTTTCCATTTTGCCACTATTGAGCGACGGTCTGCCGTTAGTACGAAGGATGTTCATTTTTTGGTCTGAGGGGGGAGGCCTTCTATAGGCGTACCCAGCAGAAATGACACCGGGTCCAGTGGGACCTCCACCTCACTTATCTCCTCCACCATGGCTCGGATCATACCCCAAAAAGGGCCCAACATGGGACAGGTCCACAGTATGTGTACCAGGTCTCCCTGCTAGCCGCATCCAACTCCAACAGAGGTCTGACAAGCCAGGGAAGGCCTGGCTCAGCCTACTCGGGGTGAGGTACCAGTGGAATAAAATTTTATAGATGTTTTCCTTGATGGTGGTACTAATTGAGGTTTGGTTGCGGCATCCCAGATATCCTCCCAGTCTTCTCTATCTATTTCTATATTGAGGTCTGCAGTCCACTTAAGCATATAGCTATGGTTGACGCGTATCAGGGCGCGTGCTAGTCCCATATATATCTCAGAGATCAGACCCTTCCGATATGCTCCTACTGCACATATCTTTTCAAAATTAGAGGGGTTTTCAAACTTGGAGTTGTGGGAGATCATTGTTAAGAAGTGTCTGATCTGGAGGAAAACGAATAAGGGGAGACCTCCGGGAGCATATTTCTTTTTTTAAAATGGCAATGTACAGTAATATAACTGCGACAGGCATCATCTACTGTATGTATTATTTTTCTTTCAGTCATTTTCTTTTATGTCATCGTTGTTCTACAGATCCGTTACATCAGGCATCAGCTTATGGGATCCATGTTAAGATGGACCAGAAGCAAAAAGTGACACACTGAGTGCTCATTTGCATGGCATTACCCAGAATCCCTGATTGCAGTTGAAGAATTGTATGGTTGAGTGATTATAGGGAATTGTGATTTGTGGACCTGTGATTGTGCTTATAAGTGATATTTTTATTTGCTGGGCTATGGAGGATTTGTGGCCATTTACACTAACTATAACTTGCTTTGTGTACTTGGTCTTCAGAGTTACATTTGCATGTTGGCCCAGGTATGTCCCAGGTATGGAATGGTACAGTATGTATTAAGAAATGTGCAGCTTGCATTCCTACTGGTTAAGGTTTTACTTGTTGTTTTCTTCTGTGATGTTTTAAGTGTTTTTCACACAATTACGACACAGCAATATGTATTAATGTAACGTTCATTCTCGGTAAACATTTTATTGTCATTTGCAATCTGTTTCTTTAAAAGTCAAATGACATACTGTATGGAGTGAATCACACAAAGAAAATGGAAATGTTTTGGATGCAAATAATTCAGCTCAACCCCACTTCTTCAAACAGTTCTTAGCCCCTATTGATGCAAAAAGTACACGTAATGAAGATGTTTTTGCAGAAATCTTTCAGCATAAAAAAATGTTTGTAATGAATACAGTGATAACTTTATTCCATTCTTTTGTATGGCAAAACTCACAGATTTATAAATAGGTCCCTAAGATTAATTGATATTTTGAACAGCATGTGCAAAGTTAAATACGCCCTTAACATATATTGTCCATGAAATGTCTGTAAATATAACGTGTAACAATGTATTGTCATTAAAAGTCTGTGCCCAGGACATACTTGAAAACGAGAGGTAACTCTCAATGTATTATTTCCTGGTAAAACATTTTATAAATTAAATAAAAAATGATGTGCACAGTGTTAGTTTGTGGTTACAATTCAGAATAGCAACTACCATCTCCACGTATTGCTCATTATCATAGTTTTCATTATGGACTATGGTGAACAAAAAGAGATATAGGTGAATTAAACTAACGGATAATTGATGTTGCTACCATTGAACACAGTTGCATATATAAAATGTGATGTAGTAATGGTCAATGCATCTAAATCTGAAATCCTATTTGAATAGTCTGAGTGATATAAACCTGCTTATTCTTAATACAATATACTGTACAGCAAAGTCTGAAATACTTTGATATCGTACCTCCAGCTGTGTTGATCCCAACTGCACTGGAATGTGGTGGTTGTATTTCTGCTGCTTTTCTCTGCAGTGGAGTCAAGGAGTCTGGCTACAGTACATCTGTACACTAAACTTGTAGGTGACCATTTGTGAACATTATAATGTAATTTTATAGTTGGCAACTCATCCATAATGTTACATAATGAAAGTGCGTTTAATTTACTATGCTTGCTTGGAGATTAAGAAGCAATCGAAACTCATACATTTGAGACATACAGTATGGTTTTGCCTGTCCCCATGCAGCCTAAATGTTATTAGACAGCATGTACAGAAGTAGCAGGTGTTACTGCACCCACTGACACATGCCAGTGGGTTAAATAATGTGTCAGCTGCACCTTTCTTGCCATGGCTAATGCAGACACAATGGTGTGGGCTACCATTGGTGCATTGTGTGTGTCCTGCTGGAACGCAGCAGCGCAAGCCTTAACGCCTGCAAGATCTGTATTTAGTACATTGAAATTATAGTAACTAGCAGGACACATGTGACAGCTTTTTACGAGTATTTAGTGGTATTCTCCTTTGGAAATCAAACCAGGTTTAACAATTCCATAAAAACCAGATGCTACGTAACATACCACCAAAACAACACTATGGGGGCTATTCACTAATGTTTTCCAGCTGCAAAACTGGGCTAAAACTTTGGCAAAAATCAGCACCATATTTATCAAATAAAAGGATTCCCACTGAGAGCAATTAGAGTTTTTCTTTTTATAGATCTGGTGTAATTCTTTTGAAGTGGTTTCGTCCCAATTTTGCAGCTGGGAGACTTTAGTAAATGACCCTTCAAATGTTCTAATATTAACATTTTTGGCCCATGTAAACTCTGAAAATTGTCTAATTGAAACCGGAATGTTGGTATTAAATGCAATTAAGTGTTTTTGCAAATGGTAAAGTATTGGCATTTATTTTCATACACTACATGAACTATTGTTACATGCTGGTATTTGTGTAAACAGAATGCTGGTTAACAAAAAATGTAAATATTTTTTATTGCAAGTATAAATCACAATGAAAATGTTTACTTGCAGTATATCAACATAATATAATCATTTTAGTTTTTGTTTGTAGGCATGAGAAAGGATATGCTTAAAGTGCCAACCTTTTCAGTTCATAAGTCAATACAGACCAGTAAACAATCATGATTACTAAAACATATAGTCTTTGCAATTATTACAACATCTTGCATTTTGGATTTGTTTTTAAGAAGTTTCATTACATTCAAATAGTTCTATGTTTAAAACACGGCTGGGCTCCTGGTTAGAGTTTAAAAGGGGCGATTTCGTTTTTAACTAATTTCATTACATTGTAGGCTCTCCGGATATGAATTAGAACATGAATTATCCCATATGAAAGCATCTACATCAGATGTGTAATTAGGTTGTTACCAGGGACAAGTTCTCCTAGATCAAAGGCATTGTGCATCTGAAGTCAAGTAACAGACTATCCATCTCTCTTAACCTCTTCACAGCCAGATTGGCATGGAGGATATTGCTTTGCCTTGTGATACATTGTAGAACCCTTCATTAACAGGATAAAAAACATTCTTTTCACATTGCTACACTAAGAGCAAGTAAAAAATTACTTACTTACTGCTTTTAGTTTATTTGCAGTATAGATGACCACATAGATCAACTTAATGGAAGTGATTCCTATATATGTATTAGTAAGTCATTATGAGAATGTGTTCTTATCAAATATACATCCATAAATCAATTTGAAAAGAGTTGAGAGTGAATAATGCTGTGTTATTCCAAAGTGTTCCACCATGAGATCAGGCACTTGATATTGTGTTAACACAAGAGAAAATTTCACAGTTCGTGTCAATCCCTAGTGCGATACAGTACACGTAGTAGAGAATATATTCTATTTAAATGATTCCATTTAATCATTTACTTGATAGTTATACTACCCTGGGTCTTATAAAATTGATGATGGAATAATTAATCTAAAGGTATATAAGAGCAGATTCTATTTGGCCCTATTCTTTCCGGAGATAACTGAGAAGCAGAACATTGCTGTATGTGAGCCATTGACACTAAAGAGTTTAATATAATACTGATAATATGAGAGATTACTAAATTATTAAAGTGTGAGCTTTAAACCATTAAACTTAATTTATCAAATAAATCAATCAATAAGAAACCCATGAAATTGTATGTTAAGTACCCTTCTAAGTTGTAGGGGGTACTCAGAACCACATTGCATTAACTTTATCTCAACTATTATATATTGCTGCTGGGGTGCAAAATCTACACTCCAAATGTATTAAATCATTTGCATACTGTACAATTACATTTTAATACTAGTGTTAGTGTGAAATTATACAATGAATATGACTATGGGCCAGATGCACTAATCTCTGTTAGGCTATGTACCCTAACATTAACATAAATTAATGTTGGGTCAATCGTAATGCATATCCACTAAAAATAATAATTACATAACCTATTGGTTATGGTTTTCCAGCCATTAGTGCTAATGATATGAAAAAAGGTGTTCTCCATAAAAACACATGCACTAAAGGTTGTTCAGGTTAATGCAGGGAATTCATGTTACGTTATTTAGGACTTGCATACAGGGGGCGTTATTCCCACCCAGACCCTGAAATCTAAGTTACCGATAGGTAAAACATGCTTAATTCCAGGTCGTTTTAAATTAACGCAACACAGTAATAACTTTCTTATGGAACGGTAGTGCTAATTTAACCTGACGTTAAGCATATATTATACTTGTGAGATATACAACAGCAATTGTTTTTGCACATACATAGAATTACCTTTGTGGATATGCATTAAATTCAAGGAAAATAAAATACGTTACTAACTTAGTTAGCCTGATGTTATTTGCCCTGATTTAAGAGTTTAGTGTATCTGGACCTTATGGCCCTATTGATATGGAGGTAACTTTGTATTTATCCTGCATTTAATCAACAAGTATTTTTTGGCTAAAATTATCAGGGGGGGGAGGGGAATTCAAACTTAGGTTAAATGACCAGGATTTATTTTTTATATATCCAAATATAGCTGTAATACATTACCCCCTGAAGTTCCACCACTTGTGTTTCCAATCAGAAGAAATTGAAAATGAATATTTGCAACATTTGTATAACTCTTGTACCCCAGTTAATATTTTTTGGACAGTTATCGCTACATTTCTGTCTACTAATAAAGGTCACTGTGCTGAACATATTTTAAGCAATGCAGTATTCTGTATGGTTTCTATCATTTTCTAAATATTCTCAAGATTTTAAGCCATAGATTACTGCAAGGTTCTAACTAAGATTACTTGGTATAAAATATCTACAATGATTACATAGTGCACACTGTACTAATATTGTACCAATAATAAGATGTGCAATATGCGTGACATACCACATTTTTCCATACACTGTTATCTCTGTGTTTATTTTTTTTACAGTATTTTGGTAATGTGAATATGTTAATTATTTATATTGTTTGAATGAAAATGACACAGACAGACGTTCTCAATAGTTAAAGCTGTGTTTAAAGAGGAGGCAGGATACACAAAAAAAGGAAGAGTAGAGGCTCCACTGATTTTAAATGCAATAATTTATTGATCCAAATAAAGTGTCCAACGTTTCGGCTGTCACAGCAGCCTTTGTCAAAGAGGGGCATGTGTCTGGGCCATAAGGCTTCACTCTATATAGTCAGTGCAATAAATAACAGTCCAGGTGATTTAACTAATAGTCCAGGTGCATCCCATAATCCGTGTCAGTTGTCTTGAATCATCCCCTCATTGTAATCACATGAATAGCTGCAGGTGTCTTGAATCATCTCATTGTGTTCAAACATTTTATTCACTGTTTCAATTTACTTTGATTACACCACATTGTAGATAGTTCACATACAGTATTTGGACATGTTCCTTAACCACCTCTTATTTATACTAAAATATTACTATTACAATCAATTTTGTAAAATATTTTCTGTGGTTTCTGATATACTATTCCCACCAATGTGAGAAAATATACATATACATATATACATATATAGATATATATATATATATATATATATATATATATATATATATATATATATATATACATATATATATACACACACACACACACACACACACACACACACACACACATACACACACACACACACACACACACACACACACACACACAAAAATATAGAAATAACAGGGAATGGGGAGGGAAGGTACCCGGGTAGGTGCCTTAATCTCTCTTCGTTAAACTTTAGTCTTAATGGTATATTATCAATTTTAAACTTGTATATTCAAGTCGTCTCTTCTCTCTTTTCTGTAGGACGTTCCTTTGCCACTGAGTATATCTCTTTCAACCCCATGATAATACACCTTCTTTTCTCTAGTATACATTTTAAATTGGTGCCCATTTTTCTTCAAATTTTACACCTGGTGGATCCCCATTATATATTAAATCTCTATCAAAATCTATCAAATTATATATTTCTCTTTCTATATCCCTGATTGAAGGTGGGGACTTATCTAACCATTTGTTCATTATAACTTTTTTCGCTAGTACAAGTATAGAGTTGAGAGTCTTTGGTATTTTCTTGTTTCTTCCTTTGTATTTCGAAAGATCCCCCAAAAGGAGACTTGTTTCTTCTTTACTTACATTGATATTAAAAACCCTTTTAATATAAACTGTTACTTTGTACCAGATTGTTTCTATTTTTTGGCATTTCCACACACAGTGAATAAAATCTGCCTTCTCAAATGAACATTTCGAGCAACTGCCATTAATTGATGTATCGTATAGATGTTTTTGCCATGGCGATATATATGTTCTGTGTGTAAATTTTACAAGGCAGCTGAAGTGACACTCTTCATTCCTGCCACCATACCTATGGTTATTTGTTTTAATGATTGAAGGTCATTTAACTCTCTCTTCCATACCCATAGTGTTTTGTCCCATATTTTTTCACTGCCTTCCCTAATCAATGGTGTATATATTGTTTTAAGCATAAAAGTATTTATCTTCGGGTTTATTATTAATTTGTCTTGTTCTCAGGTATTTTGCTGCTATGTGACCTCTGTAATGCTTTAGTTGCATGTAAGCAAAAATATGATTATCTGTATGATCGTATTTATTTGATAATTTCTTCAAATGTACATAGAGTTCTTTTCCCCTCGTTCCATACATCCAAGACATTTAGTATTCTATTACCTTTCCAAATTTTAAAGTGGGGATTCTCTACTCCCGGTGAGAAATTTGGGTTACCTGAAATTGGCAGTGATTTCTGGTGAAATATGGTGATTTTTTAAAAAACATACACAGCTTTTCCATGTCTTAACCGTGTCTTCAATTATTATTATTTTTTTCAATTTTTCCGGCCACATGTGTCTTTCTGTGTGTATAATTCCTGCCAAGTCTGCTGGTTTACTCATCTCATCCTATATCTTTATATTTGAAAAATCTTTTGATTTTATTATCCAATCTTTTATATATATAAATATACATGACACATTATATAGCTTTACATTCAGGAAAGCCACTCCCCCTCTTTGCACTTTGGTAGCATAAGTTTTTGGAGAATTATTCTGTGTTTTTTATTCTTCCAAATAAAATCCGTCGTTGATTTATTAAACAGACAGATCTTTTTTTTGACCAATAATGGAATCATTTACATTTTATACATTATCTTATGAAATATTACCGATTTGATAAAAGAACATACAGGACACCTACACGCTCAAATTGAACCCCCAAAATAACCACAACATATATATAAGCATATAAGTGTCACAGAGGAGTGCTACTGAGCATGGCAATATATATTTAAAACCAGAGACAGAACATAAAACAAAGACAGAGCTCAGTGCACATCCAGTGACACTTATATGCTTATATTTATTTATAAAATATTTTACCAGGAAGTAATACATTGAGAGTTACCTCTCGTTTTCAAGTATGTCCTGGGCACAGAGTAAAACAAAATAATACATGGTTACAAATACATTTACATAAATGAACAAGGTATACATTATATACAAGACATTGCATGCACAGTTAAAGAAAATATATATTATGAGCGTATGAAACAGTTACAGACCGGATTAAAGTGTGAGACAGCCTTAGATTTGAAAGAATTTAAGCTGGTGGTGGATATGAGAGTCTCTGGTAGGTTGTTCCCGTTTTGGGGTGCACGGAAGGAGAAGGAGGAACGTCCGGATACTTTGTTGAGTCTTGGGACCATGAATAGTCTTTTGGAGTCTGATCTCAGGTGATAGGTATTGCATGTGGTAGGGGTGAGGAGCTTGTTCAGGTAGCTGGGTAGCTTGCCCAGAAAGTATTTGAGGGTGAGACAGGAAAGGTGAACTTTGCGCCTAGACTCTAGTGATGACCAATCTATTTCTTTGAGCATTTCGCAGTGATGTGTGTTGTAGTTGCATTGGAGAACAAAACGACAAATTGAATTGTAGAGGGTGTCAAGTTTGCTAAGGTGGGTTTGAGGAGCCGAGCCATATACTATGTCTCCATAGTCAATAATTGGCATTAGCATCTGCTGTGCAATACGCTTTCTGACCAGGAGACTTAGGGAGGATTTGTTCCTGTAAAGTACCCCTAGTTTGGCATAGGTCTTGGTTGTCAGGGTATCAATGTGCATCCCGAATGTTTAGAAGTGGGAGTCAAACCATAAGCCCAGGTATTTAAAACTAGTGACAGGTGTTAGGGTGGTGGTAGCGTTGGTTCTAATCAGGAGCTCAGTCACAGGAAGCTTTACAAATTTAGTCTTGGTCCCAAATACCATTGTTACCGTCTTGTCAGTGTTTAAAAACAGTTTGTTTTGGGAAATCCAGTTTTCGAGTCTCAAAGAGTCAGACTGAAGTATGTGTTGAAGGTCAGAGAGGCTATGGCTGTGTGCATACAGGATTGTGTCATCTGCATACATGTGTATTGAGGCTTTCTTACAAGCTGTGGGAAGATCATTAATGAACACTGAGAAGAGTAGGGGCCCCAGAACAGAGCCTTGCGGTACACCACAGGTGATATCCAGGGGGTTGGAGTTAGAGCCTGAGATGGACACATGTTGGGATCTTCCTGATAGGTAGGACTGAAACCAGTTTAAAGCATGTTTCCCTATTCCAGAGCTCTGGAGTTTGTGAAGCAGGATAACATGATCAACTGTGTCAAAAGCCTTTGCAAAATCTAGGAATACTGCACCAGTGAGTTGTCCCCGTTCCATTCCACACTGGATTTCATTGCAAACTTTTAGCAGGGTAGTTACGGTGGAGTGTTTGGGACGAAACCCAGACTGGAATTGGCTAGGGAAATTTGTCTTGGTGTAGAAATCGCTTAATTGGGAGTGGACACATTTCCCCATAACTTTGGATAGAATTGGGAGAAGTGAGATTGGCCTGTAGTTTGAGACAGTGTTTTTGTCCCCACTTTTGAAGATTGGGACAACTCTGGCAGTTTTCCAGGTCTTAGGGATATGGCCTGCAGACAGGATAGAGTTGACTATGGACGCAATTGGTTTGGCAATGGCTGGGGCACCAAGTCGTAGGAACCTAGATTGTAGTAAATCGGGTCCACATTGGCTGCTTAGTTTTAGTTTGAGGAGCGCTTGTGTAATCTCTGGGCTAAATTGAAAATTGTGGGCAGTGTTGGGAGGGGGTGGGACTGTAGGGATACTCCCAGGATGAGATTCATGTTTGGGGTTTGTGCTGCGTTTCGCTAATAAGTTAGTGGCACACCCCACAAAGTAATCATTGAATGCATTTGCAATGTCAGTGGGGTTTGTCAGAGTAATATCCCCCTTAGTGATATTACTTGGTTGTTGATGGTTAGGAGCCTGGAATATATTGTTGATAACCTTCCAGAAGTTAGCTGGGTTTGATGTATTTTGGTGGAGATTGTCAGAGTAATATTGTGCTTTTGCATACCTTGTTTGCCTTGTGCACACGTTCCGCAGGCATCTGTAGTGATTGAGATCCTTGGTAGTGCCAGTTACTTTGTAGCTTTTCCACAAGGCATCCCTGAACTGGTACAGTGCTATAAGGTCAGGTGTAACCCATGGAAGGTGGGCCCCCCGTACCCTTATTCTGCGTAGTGGAGCATGGGTATCGCAGAGTTTTAAGAACTCGGATTGGAAATAGTCGAGCGCAGAATCAGGGTCGGGAATTAAATCGATTCTGTGCCATGGGCAGTTGGTAAGGTCATCCAGAAACTGTTGTGGGTTAAAGTTTTTAAATGTTCTAGTGAGGAGAACTTTAGGGCTTGAATGGGGCGGTTTAATTTTCCTTACACAGTACACTATTGCATGGTCACTAAAAATATCAGGAAGGATGCCAGAGGATTGGATTCTGCTGGGGTTTGAGGAGAGAATCCAGTCTAGCAAGGAATGGTTATGCGACTTCAGGTTTATTCGTGTGGGTTGGGAAATGAGTTGCGATAGGTTAAGTGACTTGAGTTGTATCTATATATGTTGTGGTTATTTTGGGGGTTCAATATGAGCTTGTAGGTGTCCTGTATGTTTTACAATTCTTGTTCAGTTAGTCTTAGCTGATTGGAGGGTGGCAAATTTAAGCTCACCCCCTCCCACATTTAAATGGTTAAAAGCTCACTCCATAGCATCTCCCACTCTCAGGGGAACTTGCTTGCTTGCAGTTTGATTGTGACAAATCTAATACAGAGTGCTTTTCCTGGTAATGTACAGGTTAATAAAAGCTTCAGTCAGACTTAGAACTATGCAACTAATTTTGACAGATTTATTATAAATCATTCTTCCTGGTAATGCAAAGGTTATTAAGAATTTATAGTAGTGTTAGGGACCCTTGAGATGTGGTCTGCCGTGTAGTGGCTCAGGGGCTTACAACAATTTGGCCAAAATGTTAAACTAAAAGACCATTTTATTTAATAGATATCTATACATATATATATTTAGGCACTGTACCGTGTGTGATTTTCACTGGATGTGCACTGAGCTCTGTCTGTGTTTTATGTTCTGTCTCTGGTTTTAAACGATTTGATAATAGGACATCTCCCTAACATTGAAATATTAACCTTTGTCTACTTATCTAGGTCTTTACTTATTTGGAACAAATATGCATAGTTTAAAATATAAAATTTAGAGAAATCCACAGTAATATTTATACCCAGGTATTTTATATGCGATTTTGCAACTTTAAATGTATTTCCTCCCATTTTATACAGATTTTGTCCTTCTATTTATCCATAGAATCTCTGATTTATTGAAAATAATTTTATAGCCTGAAAAAGTTCCAACTGCCTAATCTTATTACAGATGGCTGGTAGCAATTTATCTGGGTTTGATACGAACAACGGCATATCATCAGCAAATAATGCAATTTTCAGTTGTTGTTTACCTATCTCAATTCCTTTATATACCTTTAGCAATCTGAGCTTAATAGCTAGTGGTTCCAGTGCTATAGCGAACAGCAAGGGTGATAGCGGACATCCTTATCATCTCCTCATTGTAATCACAAGTGTAACACCCCCTTTGGGTTACTAAAGTTATACATGGGGTTAATGTCCGATGAGTTGTTGCAAAGCAATGACCTTTAGAAAATTGTTGCAACTCAGTCAACTGAAGACTAAGACCTGCCCCTAATCTAGAAAGGGCTCACCTCCGTTTTGCCCAGTAACAAAGATAGAGTGATATGGTGAGGAGCCCAACCACTCCCAGGTAACTATGGTGACCTGTAAGGTCAACAGGTGGTATAAAGATGAAGTTATACGTGGATGGGCCCCAGACCCCAGGAGTGCCCCTACAAAAATCAGGAGGACTCAAAGGGAAACAGGAGGGGGTCTGCATGTGGTTCTAGTCTAGTAAATGTGTAACTCTGTGTTTAATATGTGAGATCCCTTATATTGTTTTGAAAGTTAGGGAAAATGTCCCTAATCAGATAGGGCCACTAGATATCTGATGGCAAGGCCATCACAGTACACTGAGGGAGTATGTATCTGGCAGGTTCACAGAGTGGGATACCCTGAACTGGCACTATCAAGGTTGCTCTAAGGCCAGCTTTGAAGTAGGAAGGCACACCGGGTTAGTAAGGAAGACAGCTTCAGATGGGAATCCTGATAGAATTGCACCCCTCAGCAGATGTCTATAGAAGTGCCTGCAAATGACTCAAAGTACAGGAATGGTTATGGAAATGCATATCCCCTTGACAATGTACAACATAAAGTTATGTAACCCATGTGTACCTCCCTGTGGAGCTGTCTGGATTCCAGGGAAGAGGATTTGTAAGTGTGAAAGACTGTCCTCTCAATGAAGCATGTCCTGTTTGTATAATAAAGTTCCTGGCGCCCTTTCTTACCACCCTGAGAGCTTACAATGCAAGCCAGCTGAATGCCAGCACCCTGAGAAGGTAAATAGAGTCCATGTCACCACATCTACACTACCTCATACAGTAGTAACACTCCTTAGGAGCCAGGCAAGGAGGGGTTACACATGAATAGCTGCAGGTGTCTTTAATCATCTCCTCATTGTAATCACATGAATAGCTGCATAATCAAAGCACCGCCCTTTCTGTCCTATTTGCAGTGTGTCAAAGCTTCATGTCATCCGATCCTATTATAGCGAGAGTCTGACGTCATCTTATGTTTCTAAATCTGTTTCTGGTCAAATGCGCAAGTGTTGAGGGACATCCCGCTATTGGGAGAGTCAGACGTCATCTTCTCTGTGTGCTTGTGGAGTACTTACTGCGCATGTGCAGCAGAGCCTCTTATATCCATGAGAATCCAGCGACGTCATCAATTACTAGTCCTGCGCACTGGAAACGACCAATCAGATTTAGAGACACCATCCTTGGTCTCCATAGGAACCCGTTGTCCTTCCGAAAGTCCCTGGATATATGTCAATAGTATTCAAATAAGTATTTATTTCTTTAGGTATGTGTATGGTTGAAGAGTGCACCCATGTGTAAACGTGAAAACGGAGGAGGAAGAACACCATAAGTTAGAATTTCACAGAGAATGAGATTCAAAATGTCTACTCATACACTAAATGTGATATAAAAATAAAATAAAGATTAAAATCCTCTAAATAAAAACCATGAAAAAATATATAACAAATGTATTTAAAATTAATTCTCAACACCGTAAGGAGAGGATATAAACCTGAGGGGTAAATAAGTCACCAATAAGAGTAGCAGTGGCAGTATGATATTATGAGACCTATGCACTAAGCAGCGAAAAGCCACTTTTCACCACCTTATCGCAAAAAAAGCAGGAAGCAGCGATAAGCCACTTTTCGACACTTATCGCAAGTTTTTCAAACTCGCTCAATTCTAGTAGCCCCGATCAGCTTTTCGAGGCTTATCGCCGCTCTAGAATTGAGAAATCCTCTCCAAATCGTCTCATCACAAAAAGTTGGCAAGAAGGTGGGGAGAAGACGGCACTTACAAAAATAAATGCATTTTTCCTGCATTGGATTGATGCTAGGGGTCTCCGGAGCTGGTACCCATTAATATCAGCATCGGAGACCCCCGGCATGAATCAGATGCATGAAAAATGCATTTACAGGCAACTTAATTACCTTAGCGGCTTATCGCTAAGGCAATGAAGGCATTAACCACCAGTGCCATGCTTATTGTGGGTAGCGGGGGTGAGTGAAGGTGGTATTTGGCCCTTGGTGGGTGTTTAGGCCCTGCGGGGGGGCTTGCGGGTGGACTTAATGCCTTAATTACCTTAGCTGTTAATACCGCTAAGGTAATGAAGGGGTTAACCCTCCCGCTGCCCACCCGGTAGGCCTAAACACCCATCCTTGGGGCTAATACCCCCTTCACCCACCATCGCTACCCACAATACAAAAAAATACACACAAAAGCCCAACTAGCCACCTCCTAGGCCACCAAAAACCATTACAATATTTAATAAACAACAATACACAGCCCATCCCCAGTGCCCCATATAAAACCATTATTATTATTTTTTAGACACAGGATTAATACCACAGGCCTGTGGGGGTCCTTGGGTGGTCCCCACTGGTGTCTGTAAGCCCCACAGGGCACCCCGGGTGGTTCCCACGGGTGTCTGGGGCCCTCGGGTGGTCCCCGCTAGGCTCAGTCGGCCTCCAGGTGGTCCCCACGAGTGTCTGGGGGTCCCCGGGTTGTCCCCACGGGTGTCTGGGGGCCCTCGGGTGCTCCCTGTGGGTGTTTGGGGCACCACAGGAGTCCCTGGGTGGTACCCGCAGGTGTCCGAGGGTCCTCAGGTGGTCACCGTGGGTGTCCATGGATCCTCAGATGGTCCCCGTGGGTCCTCGGGTGTTGTCTGTGGGTCCCCGCTGGCCTGCGGTACCAATCCTGTATTTAAAAAAACAAAAACATGATCTACAGGACACAGCTGAAAATAAGTTAACAAACACACAAAACCCCAGCAAGCTCTTTTTGGGAACCCTGACCCCCCACAAAATATATATGTATATAAGTGTCAAAAAGGAGAGCTATTGAGCGTGGCATATGTATACAACAAACGACAGAGAAGCCCAATGCTACATCCAATATGACAAAAATACACAGTAAAATACTTATATATTCTCTTGAAAAAGGGCCATTTAGTTTAACCCTTTGGCTAAAGCATTGTAAGCTTGTGAGCTGTCTCAGCTGTTGGAGGTTAGTGGCTCCTCCTTCCCAGGTTTAAAAGCCCGCCCATCCCCACTTCCCAAGTTAGTTGGTCCTTTCATTCTACTCTACTGGATATAGATCCAATGGTGGTCTTCCTCCCTCCTAATAGAGGTAAATGAGAATTTTAATCCATATAGAGATATATTAGTATTTTATCTGGTAGTGTTAGGACTTGGCAACAGGGCCTGCCTTGTCGTGGCTCGCAAGCTTACAATGCTTTGGCCAAAGGGTTAAACTAAATGACCCTTTTTCAAGAGAATATATAAGTATTTTACTGTGTATTTTTGTCATATTGGATGTAGCATTGGGCTTCTCTGTCGTTTGTTGTATACATATGCCACGCTCAATAGCTCTCCTTTTTGACACACACACACACACACACTATCTATATATCTATATATCTATATATCTATATATCTATATATATATATATATATATATATATATATATATATATATATATATTGTGGGGGCTCAGGGGTTCCCAAAAAGAGCTTACCGGGGTTTTGTGTGTCTGATTTATATCAGGGCCTGTAACTCGGGAAGCAAGGGGTCCCCAAGGCTGAAATCAAAGCAGTTCAGCTCAGGAGACCCCCTGCTCCCACACACTTTTAATAATAATTACATTAAAGCAGCTTCATTACAATAGCAGATAGCCGCTATGGCAACAAATTTTTAAATTGTTTAAATTTGTGTTTTAATACTAGTGTATTGTAGCAGGGGGTCTCAGGAGGAGAACAGCATTGATTTGAGGTCTGGGGACACCCTGCTTCCAGAGATACAGACCCCGTTATGGGGTGCCAGTATCTCCAATGCATTTAAATGTCCCGCGTCACGTGACCGAGTGGTTCTGCTCAGGAGACCCCCTGCTCATCTACACTATTATTAAAATTGCAATGAAAAAATAAAAATTTCCTGGTGAGATTTGCTTTGGGAGAGACGGCTCTCTCTCTCTGCAGCAGATAGAACTCGCCTTTTCGGAGTGCCGATCCTCTCGTCGCCGGCTACTCACCATTTCTGCAAATGTTGCTATCACAGGTATTCGGGGCTTTCTGCATACCGTGAGAGCAACGCTTGAAAAAATGGATATACAGTGATTTTTTCCCCCGGAGCTTTCTGCATAGGCCCCACAGTCTGAAGCGGCTACTCAGGACATTTTCGGCCGAAAATTCTCTTTGACCTTAACGATTTTGAGCCAAAAACTTCCTAAATGGCCACTTCAGAATATATAGACAAAGGTCCTAAATGTGTTATCTCCAACCGGAGTATTCCGTTTATACAAATTACAATTACAGCATATTTTAATATATCTTGTGGAGAGAAAAATAAAACCGCTCACCAGTTTAAACCCAAATGTCAATATTATCACAAAAAATTATGTAGGTGCAAATGGAGACAATAACTATGCAGAAACAGTAGCGATCCAAGAGTGATCAAAGTATCCCCAAACTAAGCACTCAATACATCTATGTTAAGTAAACTGGACTATAATATGGAACAGAGCAGTCAAATGACTGGTGTAATCAGCTGCTAAGATCCAAAAATAATAAAACTTTAATACATAGCATTAATTAGAACACCAAAATGAAGTATATACATAAATAATATAATAAAGTCTCTTAAAAAAATCCTCTTAGTGGTGTGGACAAATGAGGTAGTGGGAATATATGTATAATAGATAACATATAGATCAAGATTGATTCCAGCAACACTCAATTATGTCTTTTATCCCAAGTTAAACAGGGTGAATAGTTATGTTGCATGAGGTAAAGCAACAAGGGGTTAATCCCAATATCACACAGTATAACACAGATATAGAAGTGTTAAGTATATTCAAATTCTCATTCTATTTAGCAGTGTTGTGAGGTGCAGATTGTGTAGATATGAAACCAATAGTTGTATTGTATTCAATCAGTAACAGGTCTGACAAGCAGATACAGGTTGCATATGTAAACCTATAATGTGCGCTAAATCAATGACATCTTATAACCCAAGGTTGATAAGGTTAATGGTTAAGTTGCATAGGGTAAAACAACAATGGGTTAATATCAGTATCACATTATATAACACATATTGTAAGTATACTCAGGTTCTCATTCTATTTAGCAATGCTGTCAGGTGCAGATTGAACAAGTAGGAAACCAGTAATTATGGTATATTCTATCAGTGACAAGTCTGACAGGCAAATACAAGTTGCAAGTGTAAACCTATAATGCACGCCACATGAGAACATAGAGAGACCAACCGTTCCAGCTGAGCACCACTGAACACTCTTTACATCAGCAAGCAGGCTAGTGTATCGTGTAATTACACCTTCGGAAGCATTATCACATTAAGCTAGTACTAATGTAGTATACTCTGCCAAAATGTGACCCAAGCATAGTATCCAGGTCACGGCGGACCATCACAGAAGCCAATTATGAAAGCGCCGATATACAAGCCAGTAGTGTTAGGTGCTACAGCCGGATTCTCGATCGGAGCTCCAGAGCCGTCGCCACAGCACCACGTCACCAGTGTGACGCTCAACGCCGACGTACGTTTTGTGCGTACAACGCACTTCTTCAGGCAGGAGGAGCTTAATGTGCCGGTTACTGGATAACATTAAATATACAAATGAAGTAAAGTAAACATGTTTAATATACACTGGCGACACACTTTATTCGAGCTCGGCTAGTCCCACGAATTCGGGTATACCCGGGTGTATTGAGGTTTGTGACTGTTTTCTGCCCGAGTGCATTGAGGTATTTTCTAGGCAGGGATTGAAGCATTTTATTCCCACTGGCTGCAATACTGCACAGTATATATATATATACTGCATTACAATTCATTAATTTATGCCATCTGGTAGACACACGAAGCATTGCAGCCTATTAAATCCTAATCATTATCATTTAACAGATCAGCCGCCCGTCAGCCAGGCATGAACCCAGGCTGGGAAGGCAAACACAACGGGGCTTGTCAGAGGTGAGGAGCGGCGCATTCCAGGTATCTGCCAGGTACATACTGGGCATTTGCTCGAATAAAGTGTGTCGGTGCAGTATACCTATATTTTTTAATTTAGACTGAAATCAGATCCACACAATCTCTTTGAATACCACATGGTCATTACGTCACAAACAGTAATACAGCCTCATGCACTTACTGTATTACTAGGACAACAGATAAGCAAAACAATTTAATAGTTGAAGAAGCTGTTTCACCCTCAAGAAAAGTGAACTAATTGTATGAATAGAAAATATGGGTTAAATACATCAAAAAGATTAGCCTTAAAAAGAAAATTAGACAAGCGTAAGTATTTTGACATAATTTACCTAATTTCATATGATAAGACTATTTATATACAGAGAATTGTCACTTTATGCTTTCATTCTTTTTGTAAAGTTAATGTGATCATAATTAACCAAACAGTTATGCATGGAGGACAGTGGCATAGCTACTGTAGACATGAGTGGATCCCCGGGCAAAACATTTTTCAGGGCCCCATCTGAGTGAACATATTCCGTAGATTAAGGAGTTTCCATCGGCCCACCACCCCTCCAGCGGGCTGGTGGCCCTGCGAGCCCCGCCCCCCCCTGCTTTTACACCTCCTCACTCTGCTCTTTCACCCCTCTCTCCTCATGTATTTATTTCCCCCCTCTTACACTCCGTCCCTCACTACCCCCTTTTTCCTCTCACACTCTTAGCTATCACTCAGTAACCCCCTCCTCCCCCCTTCCTCACTCAATCCAGCTCCCTCAATCCTCCCCTGCACCCCCTGGCCACACACACATACAATTTCCCCACACGCACATACAATTCCCCCTCTACAATACGTTACCCCCCCACCCATACACAAATTAGAATAACCACCTACACGCACACTACAATAACCTCCCCCGCCATACAAGTGGTTGAAAAACACTGGCGTACAGTATACTGCATAGTAACTTCTTATTTTAATACATTTAACTATAGACAATTGTGTATAGAATGACAGAAACTATTTAAAAAATGCTCTAATAAAAAGATTATTATTATGTGCTTGCACTGAGGTACATACAGCACACTGAGACACTGAATCACACAGAGCACACTAACAGACACTGAGGCACGAATAGCACACTGACAAAGCAAACTGTTACTGCCAAATGTTCACACAAACACACAACACACTGACACACTGAAGCACACTGACACACAAACACACACACAACAAACTAACACAACCAACTGACACACAACCAACTGACACACAAATACACAGCAAATTGACACACAAATACACACAGCATTCCTTCCCACAGCAGCACATGGTAACTCCTCCCCCTGATGTCACGGAGAACAGGGGCGGGCAGAGCTCTGCAGCTCTCTGCCTCAGTTCCGCCCCCAGCCTCTGTTGCCTGCTCTCTCTGCATCCCAGAAACCCCCCTCGCTGCTCACAGCTCCCGATCCAGCCGGCGTTGCTGTTAAGAAGCTCGGAGGAGGAGGGGGGCCCTGACTTTTGTGGTCGTCGACTAGACTGCTGGACCAAATTTCTCTGCTCTCCCCTCTGTCGGTGACCCTGAGCGGACCCCCAAGAGCATGGGCTCCCGGGCCTATCCGAGGCTATAGCTACGCTCCTGAAGGAGGACAATAATTATCCAATAATACTGACTTCTTTGAGAATAAATACATAATAATTGTTCACTAGACATACGTATGTTTTGTGTTCTTTTCACTTAATCTTTTTAAAGTAAGGCAATTTCACTGATAAATTATTTTAAAACTATTATTTTCTGGCATCTTTTATGAACTCACCTTAGCAAACTAGACACCCTCAATATGCTGCTTTGTACTCCAATGTAACTACAATGCACATCACTGTGAAATGCTCAAACAACTAGATTGGCCATCACTTGAGTCTATGTGCAAAGTTCATCTCTCCTGTCTTGCTTTCATATACTTCTTGGGCAAGCTACCCCCATATCTGAAAAATCTCTTCACCCCTAATACACGCAGCACTTATCACCTGAGATCTGACTCCAAGGAACTTTTCATGGTCCCATATTTCAACATAATGTTGTATTCGGCCGTTCCGCCTGCTCTTATCGTGCACCTTACAACTGGAAACAACCTACCTGAGACTCTCAAAACTGCCACTAGTCTAAGTTCTTTCAAAACTAAAGCTGTCTCACATTTTAATGTGGTCTGTAACTGTTACAATGTTACTGTAACATTTTATCTTTAACTGTTCATGCAATGTCTTCATAAATAATGTTCACCTAATGTACCCATGTATTTGTAACCATGTATCTGTCATCATAACTCTGTGCCCAGGACATACTTGAAAACGAGCAGTAACTCTCAATGTATTACTTCCTGGTAAAACATTCGATAAATGAAATAATTTTTTAAATAGTGGCATCGATACAACCAAGCAAATCTGGTAATAGTGCAAATAACATAGTGAAAAATAAAGATAAATACAATTATAGAAGACCAATAGGACAAATATTTGTCAGCAGAGTGGCATGTGAATTCATTCTGTGTTCATCCCCTAGTTTAGTTTTGTGTTTTGTGTTTATGTGTTGGGCTGAAGTTGATGGATAGTCTTTTTTTAATCATTAACCACGTTTTAATGATTTTTTTTAAACAAAATCCTACATTTGATATGAATAAAACAATTGTTGAATGATATATCTAAGTATATTTATTTTGACCACTGTTTTTAATTGAGCTGAAATTCAGAAAACTTTGATACACACTAATGCTTTCAAAGAAATTCTAAAACTTCCCAGATGTGCTTAATTGGGACACTTGTCCAGAGGCAACGGGTATTAAAAGAAGACCACTGCTCCTTTAAAACAGATCAAAGACCTTGTAGCAATCTTTCCTTAAGCTCTTTTATTGCTCTTGTTTATCGACATTATTGTGACTGATACCCCTTGGTCAGTCATAAACTACTACTCACACCGTTCAAACAGAAGAAAACAAAGTTTTAAAAAAATTGCCAATTAAAAGAATTGTAACTTAGGGCATAAGAGGAGGTGGCAAACTAATAAACTGCTGACTTAAATGAGTTTCACATGCTATCAATGTTTTTTTTTTACATTTATTACAAATCCATTAAGTGTGCAGTCCTCTTCCTATTAGTCAAGCCTTTTTTGCTGTTCAGCCTTTCTTTCTTCAATTTCCCACAACTAAGACTACAGCTAATGGTATCATGTGGTCAGAAGAGATTTACTGTTGGAGCCGTGTTTAAAGCCTCATTCCACAGTGAGGTCATGAATCAGTTTAGTAAAAGTGGAACAATTTAAGTTCTAGTTAAATGTTTTAATGCTTATTTCTCTTATTGGTAAATATAGATTTTAATGCACAGATGAAGCATTGCACGATTCATGAACAAGTTTATTTGGAGGCATCTTTTGTTTTAATAACCACATTAGATATTGTAGTTTACATTTATTTCTATTTATGTTTATTATTAATAAAACATTTACTTCTGGATTACATTTTTTTGACATACAGTACTACTGAAAAATTGTTTGTAAGCTCTAATTCAATGTTACATTTTTGTGTGGTTTTATTTCAGGGAACACAAAGGTTAGCACTCTTGTGGCCCTCATTATGTTCCCTAATCATAATACAGTTTTTGGTCGTATCAAAGGTTGATTGCGACTGCAATTAGAAATGCATCATTTTAGGGAGCTCAATATCCCAACGTTCCTAATATTATATATGTAATAGTGCTACTAGTAATATACCCTCTGATACATAAATTAAAACAGCGCTTTTGATTGCAACTGCAGATTTCTGAGGATATGGGATAGTGCTCTACAATACTACAGTACGTTAAGTATCATTAAAGTTAATGGCAGATAACGTGGAATTGTGGTTTGATAATCCATATTAGAGGTTAGGAAATCTTGGGGTAAGAGTTGCAGTCAGAATGGAAGAGTAGTAGAAGACTTCCTCTTCTGTTCATGATATTAGTGAGTGATTCAGGGATATGTGACTGCTGCACTAGTGATCACACTATCCTGGAACTGGAATGTCCATGGAACTCTATTGTCACAAACAAAAAGGTCAATGAAAAAGAAAGAATGGCAGTCGCTTGTAACGGCGTGGCCCATGGCAACTCCGGTATCTCCCTGCATTGTTTAAATTCTGCGTCACGTGACCGGGACATTTAAATGCACAGAAGATACCGGCACCCCATATCTCTGGAAGCAGGGGGTCCCCGGACCTGAAATTAATGCGGTTCTGCTACAGAGACCCCCTGGTACAATACTCTGTTATTAAAATGTAAATAAAAACACTGTGATAGGCTGTGCAGGGAGACGCAGCTTTCTCTGTGCAGTTCTTACAGGCTGCAAGAAGATCGCAGCGGTAGAACTTAGAAAAAGGCTTAGATAAGGTCAGTGCAGATAAGGACACTGCAATCCCGAGCAGTATTGGCATTTTCCTACCTCACGGTTTGTGACTTGTGGTAGTTGTTTCTGATTCTTTCTGAATACCGTGATAACACAACTGTCAGGCCGTGAGGTAGGGTTATGCCAAACCGTTCGATTTGGCAGTGATTTTATCGAAGTTACTAGAATTAGCCCCATACTGTGCTGTCTGTGCGTTATAGGGGGAAGTGCTCTTTGCATGCTTTATATGTTCTATGACTGTTATGCACGTTCTTTAAGTGTTACAACGTAGAACACATGTATGCACGTCACTGCTGGTTGAACAGTTTTCTATGCATGCATGTCAGCACACACTTTTTCATCTGTATACAAAACACCCTCCAACCCAACCAACCCTCAACCTCCATTATACATATTTTAAAATCAAAGATCAATCCGCTATTGTGCATTGTGGCCATTAAAACACTATTGACTATGCTCAATATCTTAGAAACATTAACTTGGCTTACTATTGTGT
Source organism: Ascaphus truei (assembly GCF_040206685.1). Lineage (NCBI taxonomy): Eukaryota > Metazoa > Chordata > Amphibia > Anura > Ascaphidae > Ascaphus > Ascaphus truei. Next base: position 80,398,430 of record NC_134487.1, on the reverse strand, counting down.
TTGTGTGGGGGAGGGGAAACCGCTCCAGTATGTGTGACCAATTAATCAGCATTGACTAGAGAACTCATCGCTTTAATAACTCAGGTGGCTACTTTGCCTACCAATGTTGACTCGGACAATAGGATGTTGGTACAAACAAAGAAGAAAAAACAAAAGGGTGTTGTAGGGAGACGAGTGCAAGGGTACAACCAGGGAGACATGTTTGGGGAAAATAGACTATGGCTTTTATTGAGCCCTGTAGCTTCAAACAATACATCTTTAAGGAAGCACGCAAATAAACAAACAAACAGCCTATCCCTTCGTAAGGGCTAACTCACTTCCCAGTCCCTATCTGCAGGACTGGGAGGATAAGCCTCTTGCAAACCTCTGACCGCAAAGTCCAAAGAGGTACCTGTAAGTAGGGGGCTCTTTATGTCAGCCTCTGGGTCTCGGTTGGTGTCTGTTGGAAGGAAGAGCACCTCTGGCGGGTACCAGGGTCCACTGTGCCCTGGAATAAAGGGTCTGGTTTCCTGGGAATCTCTTCTGGTAATACATTCCCTCTGTGTTCAAGAGCGTATGTAGTTTGTGCAGCACACATTTAAAGCTGCTGGATGAGCCAGGTGGAGACTGGCTAATTGACTCATCAGCTACAGACAGGCTTTGTGTGCTGCCTTTTTAAACTGGGGAAAGACCCTGTCACAGGTGCTAAGCACCATCACCGTAAGATTCTACCCAGATTATACCCAGCCTCACACCTTCCAACTAAACACCTCTAACTCCTGCTGTGTCCTTTTTTTGTCCCAATACCCCAAAAAACCCAGACAGTGGTAGCTGAATAAGAAATATTTATTAAGAGCAATGAGGTAGCCAGACTTACTCTCCCGTGCACCGCGAACAAACAACCAAACGTCTGCGGCACCAGGGACAGTACTGATTGTTGCCCAGGAGGATTAATGGTATGGGGGCTCCATGCTTCTAAATGGGACTATGGTCAATATCAGAAACATTAACTTGGCTTACTATTGTGTTTGTATGGGAGAGGGGAAACTGTTCCAGTACGTGTGACCAATTAATTAGCATTGATTGGAGAACTCATCACTTAAATAACTCCCTGGATCAACATCCTTTCCATGTTTAATTATTTGGTATATCACTGTATACCTTTTATTTCTAAGAAGATGTCCAACCTTTTTTTGATATTGTATCTGAAATCACAATCTCCATGGGTAATAAATTCCACATTTTAACTGCCCTTACTGTAAAGACCATTTCCTTCTTGTTGCTGTGAAATCTCCTTTTTCTCCAACCTTAAGAACCCACGTGCCAGGACTGCCTCACTCTGTGCAGGCCCTCAATAGACTGCTAGCTGACTTCAATACCTGACATCTGCACGGCCTATCAGAAGGCACCTTTCCCTGATACCTATGCTTCATAACAAGCTTGCTTCCTAGGAGGCTGGTTGTTTAGCTCCTTTGAAGCTGTTTACCATCCTGGTTAACACTCAACTTATGCCTGGTACTGATTTTGGCTTGCCTGATCATTCTATTACGAGTGATCTAAAAAGTGTCTCAGTTTGAGTTTCCCAGTGCTTAAATAATAAATATATTAAAGTGACAATACTAATGTGATTTCAATATATAGTGATAAAAATGTCGCTTTTTCCTCCGCAATATAACTAAGATACGCCCTTTCCTCTGTTGCTCGACTGCTAAAACTCTGACTCAGGCCCTCATTCTCTCCCGTCTTGATTACTGTAACCTCCTGCTGTCCGGCCTTCCAGCCTCTCACCTGTCTCCCCTACAATCTATCCTAAACGCTGCTGCCAGAATCACTCTACTCTTTCCTAGATCTGTCTCAGCATCTCCCCTCCTAAAATCCCTCTCCTGGCTTCCGATCAAATCCCGCATCTCACACTCCATTCTTCTCCTCACTTTTAAAGCTTTATACTCTTCTGCCCCTCCTTACATCTCAGCCCTAATTTCTCGATATGCACCATCCAGACTCTTGCGTTGTTCTCAAGGATGTCTTCTTTCTACCCCCTTTGTATCTAAAGCCCTCTCCCGCCTTAAAACTTTTTCACTGACTGCCCCACACCTCTGGATGCCCTTCCCCTCAGTACCCGACTAGCACCCTCTCAATCCACCTTTAAGACCCAACTTAAAACACACTTGCTTAAAGAAGCATATGAATAGCACTGTGAACATTCTGAACACATGATACATAAAGCTTGGCCCCCTGCAGACGCACTTACCAGAACTTCCTCCTACTGTCTCTGTACGTTCTCCCTACCTACCAATTAGACTGTAAGCTCCTCGGGGCAGGGACTCCTCTTCCTTAATGTTACTTTTATCTCTAAAGCACTTATTCCCATGATCTGTTATTTATATTATCTGTTATTTATTTGATTACCACATGTATTACTGCTGTGAAGTCTATGTACATTAATGGCGCTATATAAATAAAGACATACAATACAATATATATATATATGTGTGACCAATTAATCAGCATTGACTAGAGAACTCATCGCTTTAATAACTCATGTGGCTACTTTGCCACAGGAAAATAAACCTGTCCAGAAACAGGACCTTTCTCAAGGGAGTGCTGTTCCTAGGACCGAAACGTTGGTGAATGTGCCTGTTTTCTACTAATGCACTTCTTTTTTGGATACTACTGAGTGTGCAGTCTCTTCCTTGTTTTGTGGGCCTGGGACTCTGGATCTGCCTGGTAAGCAGCTCATTTATACCTACTGTCTATATGGGATACGCACCTACTTTACTGCAATATGTGTGTGCCATCTGTCTTTTCTTTTTATATATATATATGTATCACGTGCAAATAAGAGTGGAATGGCACACTAATAGACAGTGAATAAATATATACAATGAAAGTGTGATAAGGCACTGTGATTCATTCAAAAAGATCCCCGATTCAAACCTAAAAAACGGAACCGTCTCCTTTTTCACAAACACATGTATAATCTCAAAGTTTTAGGGGAGCAGTGGATGTCCAATATGTGGGAGAGAAGAAAACAAGAAAAACCAACGGCACAATATCATCACACTAGGTATGTGGTCTGCGAATTCCTCTGAAGTGAATTTTTTTAAAAAAAACATTGCAGAGAAAATCTCCAAAATGACAGCCTCACCATGTTCTCACCACTTCCACTGTCTCCTCAATTCTCCCTGCAAACCAGGAACTCAACATGTTTTGCTGATACACTCAGCTTCCCCTTAGGAGTATCATATACAACTTTTTTACACTATCTGCACTATTGCGTTTTTCTCCAGGAGAATTTGCGCCCTACTCTACGTCCACACAGCTTCTTAAGACCTTTTGAAAAGTCTTGAAACTGGAGCTGCTTTCCACTGGGGTTGTATATATTTTATATATTCACCTCTACTTTATATCTTTTGATTTGTGAAGTCACTTGCGCTTATTTTGTTTGCAGTTATAATTTTCTCCCTCCATCATAGTTAGTTACGTACCGTTCTAATGGTGTTTAATTAAATTTTATTGCATTCATGTGTTCTAAGACTCTTCTTTTAAATTCCCTAAAAGTCTTGCCTAAACATTATTGTCCACAAATACAGCTTACTTGATATACCGTTCCTCCTGTTTTGCAATGAATTAAAATCTCAATGTGATACTTCTGAGATTCATCCATGTTGAAAAAAATGTTTTGCTACTTTTAGGAATTTACATGTCTTGTTTGTGGCACATTTGAAGCTTTAAATATGGTGCTGTTCTGATTCTGGTCTTCTAAAGTGGCTACGGACTAGGATGTCTTTGAGGCGTCATGCTCTTTTATTTGTAATGATCGGTTGTGACGGTAGGACTTTCTTTAAGTCTCTGTCCTTGTGAAGGATATTCCAATGGTTTGAAAAAATATATTTTTAATAGTGTGCTATTGGTTATTAAATGTCCTAATACATCTGATTATCTTTGTTTTTTTGTTTGATGTTGTCTTTTAGCTATTCTTCTCTACTACCATGCAACACCCGATGATAAGCTTTTTTTTTAATCCTCTATTTCAGAATCTATACTTTAGTTCCTCTGCTTATGATTTGTATTCAGAAGTAGAAGAGCAATTTCTTCACACCCTTAGAATATTGTTATGTTGGTATCCCATTAATGAGGGATTTGGAATGTAGACTGTTGCCATATAATAAACTATTGGTAGATATTTGTTTTCTAAATACTGCTGTCAATATTGTTACATATGTATCCTAATGGTAAAGTCCAGAAATATTATAGTTTCCAAAGTCCCCTTTTAATTAAACTCATTAGAATTGAGTTTATAACAAATTCCCTAAATAATTCTCTTATGTCGTTCAAAAGGAGCAGGATATCATATACATAGAGAATCCATACTTCTATATGGATCAGGCCTGCACAACTTGTCAAGTGAGAAGGGCCGAACTGCTCCAAGGAATACAGATTCGGGCTGCACGGGTAAAATCATCATCACATCACCCCACTGCACCTCACATCACCCCCTGCACCTCACATCACCCCCCTGCACCTCACATCACCCCCTGCACCTCACATCACCCCCTGCACCTCACATCACCCCTGCACCTCACATCCCTCCCCTGCAACTCACCCCACACCCCTGCACCTCACATCACTCCCCTGCACCTCACCCCCCTGCACATCACCCCCCCTGAACATCACCCCCCCTGCACATCACCCCCCTGCACATCACCCCCCTGCACATCACACCTTCACCTCACATATCCCCCTGCACCTCACATCACCCCCTGCACATTACCCCTCCTGCACATCACCCCTCCTGTACATCACCCTCCTGCACATCACGCCCCCTGCACATCACCCCCTGCACATCACCCCCCCTGCACATCACCCCCCCTGCACATCACCCCTCCTGCACATCACCCCTCCTGCACATCACCCCTCCTGCCCATCACCCCTCCTGCACATCACCCCTCCTGAACATCACCCCCCTGCACATCACCCCCCGCACATCCCCCCCGCACATCACCCCACCTGCACATCACCCCCCTGCACCTCACATACCCCCCTGCACCTCACATACCCCCCTGCACCTCACCTCACCCCCCTGCACCTCACCCCCTGCACTTCACCTCACCCCTGCACCTCACCCCCTGCACCTCACATCACCCCCCTGCACCTCACATCACCCCCGGCGGAGAGGGAGAGCAGACTCGGGGGAGGGAGAGCGGACTCGGGGGAGGGAGAGCGGACTTGGGGGAGGGAGGAGGAGGAGGGGGAAAGCCGCCACCGCCGCCGCGGGCCACACAGTGAGTGCTGGCGGGCCGCATGTGGCCCGCTGGCCGGGTGTTGTGCAGGCCTGATATAGATTGTGTATTGTTCCAATTCTTGGCAGAAGACATGTTGGTCTTCCCACCGACCTAAATATAAGTTTGCGTAGGTAAGTGTTCAAATAGTCCCCATTGTAATATTTACTGTTGAAAATAAATGATTTTTGGTAACGAGAAACTCCAATAGATTAAGAACAAATGTATTATGTTCCGTACACTGTTGACCAAGCAGAAAACATAAACCATTGTGAGTAAGCTGATTTTGTTCTGAGTAAGTACAACCTTGTACAATTGCGTTGATGTTATAATACTGTGTTTAATATGAAAAATTATTGTCAGTAAACAAGGGCAGCCCATACTAAATGTCTTTTTTTTTAATTTGTATTTTTCTTTTAACTTCCAGATATTAATACAAGCTTCATGGAGATCATGAAAGACCCACCCCAACAAAACATGAAACAATCTCACTCATTACCAGACCCAACTCCCCCAACCACGGACCACCCTAGCTTCAACCTCAAGCCCCATCCCCCAGCTTATCGCACTGCAGCTGAGCACACACCCCTTGAGACCAAGTTTACCCCAACTAAGAACTACTGCACCGACACACTTTATTCGAGCAAATACCCGGTATGTACCTGGCAGATACCTGGAATGCGCCGCTCCTCACCTCTGACAAGCCCCGTTGCGTTTGCCTTCCCAGCCTGGGTTCATGCCTGGCTGATGGGCGGCTGATTTGTTAAATGATAATGATTAGGATTTAATAGGCTGCAATGCTTCGCGTGTCTACCAGATGGCATAAATTCATGAATTGTAATGCAGTATATATATATATACTGTGCAGTATTGCAGCCAGCGGGAATAAAATGCTTCAATCCCTGCCTAGAAAATAACCCAATATACTCGGGCAGAAAACAGTCACAAACCTCAATACACCCGGGTATACCCGAATTCGTGGGACTAGCCGAGCTCGAATAAAGTGTGTCGCCAGTGTAGCATGCACAACTTAAGACCCAGCACACGACGGACCCTTGTTCAGGAATAGAATTGCAGTGTTCAGTGGCTTTGTTTGATAATTGCAATGTCAGACTTTGCACACCTGTGGCCAGACCTGCCACTGATTATGCACTGGTACTGAGCAGAACCAGAGAATGGACTCACTGGAAAAAAATGTGCCTCATGTTTGAGAGAATATACCACATTATGAGGCGCATGGATGGTCTCTATTCGCTTGTGGATAGACTATTGCAAGAGAGAGTACCACTGTTGAAAGGTCCCATGTGATTCAAGAATTCATTTTGTCCATGTTGTACAAACCTTGGTAATTACGATTAAGATTTTTGAGTTGTGCTGAAATTCTCTGGAATGTGGAAGGAGTTAAGAAAGTTAAATCAGTATGACAAGAGCATCTTAAGAAAGTAGGAATATTTGTAGCATAATAAAGATGGTCTTAAGATATTAGTGGTAATTAATCAGTCTGAAATAAGGAAGGTTTTCAGAATGGAGATTCATAGTATGAGTAGATATCTCACAAGGATGTCTGAAGATAAAAATATAGAAAAATATTAGTCTACCATGAATGTCTAAAAAATAACAGCTAAAGACAAACATATAGTTTCTTGCTGTTCATCTGGTTGATCATGAGAAAAAGAAGTAACTGCCATGTACTGTATAGCTGGTTATAGGAAAAAGTGTATAAAGGTTTTGCTAAGTCATAGAGAACAGAACTATGAACTACCACCAGGCTGATAGTTCTTCACTCAGAACCTGTATACCTGTACTATGCTTTATGTCTCTGAAGAATAAACAATTATTGGAACAAAGTTACCTGCCTCAATCTTGAAGGATCTAAAAGGACCATCTTCAACCACATCTGGAGGAAGAATCCTTTTCCCCATGTGCCTGAAAGCAATGCCCGATGCTGTAAAGCCCATGCATACCATTTTGCTCATTCAGTGATAATGACATTGTGATTATGACTCACCATGCTCCTGACACTGACCTGCAGAAAAGTGGTGTCCCGGAGCAGTTACCTGTGAATATTTTCCAAAACACACCTGCGGTAAATAACTATTGCGGTAAAGACATACAGTATCCCTGTCACTGGGGATCCTCTACATGACATCCCTCTGTCCACAATACAGAGGACAATCTTGGAAAGATTTGCTGCACACTTCAGGGGACAGCCCCATTGATTTTTGCCCTGTTTATTTTCCAGCACCAGATGCCCTTCAAGCTTTGTATCGGGTGGGCCAGAATAGGGAACTTGGATAGCTCTCGTGGTACGAAGGCAGATGTAGTGTGATGATTGGCCACTGCATCCCCACCTACTCCTTGCATTTGCCGACCCCACCCACACACATTCAATGTTTGCTTACGTTTGCATAGAATGTGATAGTGGGTTGACAGTGGAATTTCAGGTTTGTTTGCAATACCAGCCAGAAATGCTAGGAAGCGATAGTGCCATTTTGTGTATTCAAAATTTATATGCAATTGAACCCGTCCCTTATTCCCGTTCATTTTTGCACGATCCAATATTACACAGTATCATGCTGTATGTAATGGTATTGAATTATATGTAAAGATATTGAAATTACATGTAAAATGTAAAAACTTGAGAAGACTAATATCTTAATATAATAATATACTTAAGACTTTAATATTAATATTAATTGTAATAATAATTAAACAATTACTACATTATGAATTGTTGCATATTTTAGATACGACTACAATAAAATGTTCTTGAACCGCCACTACTGTAACATCTTATTGCTGTATCTGATACATGTTCAAATGTTACATACTGCACTGCAACTGAAATATTGTATTTTAGAGAAGTAAATATAGTGGATGCATGAATTAAAGTACAGTATATTACCTGGCAGTATTGATGGATAGGTTTCCTGCATGAACACAGTGTTGGCTTCGTCCTGACGCTAAACCCGCTAAACATAAATGAACAGAATAATTAAGCAATAACTACAATAGGGCTCAATGTAAAAACTTTATTTATTGGAGTAAAAACTTTTATGTAGTATCTTTATTTTTCTAGTAAAGATGGTCCTCCTCTTGACTCAGGAGAAATCCAGAACTCCAGCCATGACCTCTATGATGCCACAAAATGGCATCGATTGTTTCTTTGCCGGTTTTGAAATATACGGTATTATTTTAAAGTGCATCTTCAGTTCCTCCATAATGCTTTTCCTCCAATTGGTCAGAAGCAGCTTCTTTCCCCTTGAGATGTCAAAGGTTACCTGTTGGCACTACTCAATATACAGCTCAAAATTGACATGGGGCTTAAAAAGTAGGAGGGCAAATCGACTAGGCTATCCTCTGTAGTTGTTAACATATCTGGTCACAGTGTACATTGGAATAACAGAAAGCGGCATGTCACATTCTGGAATTCCATACCTCACTGCTTGTCCTAGCCTGCATAGAGCTGCATGTGTGCTTTGGAGAGCAGGTATAGCTGTCGGCTGTGGGAGGATTCTGTTCTGTAGAGACCCGCCATATCTCTCTCCATCCTCTACATTCTCTCCAAAATCTGGTTCAATGTTCCTTCCACCCGTTTCCATATTGCTGTGTTGGGGCAGGTGTTCCACAACCACTGTGCCGACCAAGCTGGATCCGGTGCTAGGTGTGCTCGGACTGGTAGGATTGGATAGAGGTGAGCAGGGTGGTCTGATTGGGCTGCAATAGATGCCAGGCAAGGTGAGATGGGGGGGGGGGGGGTGAGCAGGGGAGGTCTGGTTGGGCTTACCTTAGTAGTTACTGCTAAGGTAAATAAGAGGCCTAACCACCCACCCTGGGGCAACTACCCCCTTCACCCACCCTCTCTACCCCCAACAAACCAGTTACTTTGGTTCAATCCCTTCATTACCTTAGCGTCTAGTCTTGTCGCATGAATTCCACAAACACGCGCGTGCTAGAACCGTTCTCTTGTATTGTATTGTGTCTTTATTTATATAGCGCCATTAATGTACATAGCATTTCACAGTAGTAATACATGTGGTAATCAAATAAATAACAGAGCAGGGGAATAAGTGCTTTAGACATAAAAGTAACATTAAGGAAGAGTCCCTGCCCCGAGGAGCTTACAGTCTAATTGGTAGGTAGGGAGAACGTACAGAGACAGTAGGCGGGAGTTCTGGTAAGTGCGTCTGCAGGGGGCCAAGCTTTATGTATCATGTGTTCAGAATATCCACAGTGCTATTCATCTGCTTCTTTAACGGATTCTTGACGGAATCTGTGCGTAGTACCCGACCAACCATCCATATTAATTGTAGTGAGCTGCCGTTTTTGTTAACTAACCATACTGTCTTTGTTTCTATATTTGCAGATCCCCCGATTTGAACTCTATAGAACTGGTGTGGCATGCTATGAAACATCACTTCAGGAAATATGTCAAGCGGGCGAACAAAGAAGAGCTTATTAAAGGGATCCATATTTACAGGGAAAACACTCTAACTGTCCAAATGGGCAATAATTATATTAATCACATAAGCAATGTTTTTCTTGTTGTTTTAGAACATGGTGCAATGGCGATTGCAATGTAATCTTTATCACAAAAAAGAATTATTTTTCTCTTACTGTGATGGGAGGGGATAACCAGGCTCTCTAATAAAGGTCAAGCCTGTTTTTGTTACCCCTGTTCCATGTATAGGGGACCCAGAGAGTCAGCTCTTGGACCCAGTAACATTGTATCACTGTGTTATACTGTATATATTAAAAGCATTTTTTGTGTTTTTTCCTTTCTGGGCATGCAATCAAGCAGGGATTGCTAGGGTATGAGTTCAATGGGGGTTTTGCAGGGGAACCATTGACAGAATGTGCCTAGGAGGTTGGGGTCCGGAGTTGTCAGTTTCCCCATAAATGTACCCTGGAATCATTCCAAATTCTCGGATACATATAGGCACATTGTCCCGACAATACCTCCCCTTGAAAATGAAAGCGCGACTCACCACTAGGGTACCCTGCTTTAGAACAGCCCAGAAAGGAGAATGAGGCACAGAGATAAAACATGCATCCCTGTAACTGAGGGGATCCTTAGGTTAAAGGGGGGGTACCCCAGCTAGTGCCAAGGTGACCCACAACCAGTATAGGATTTGTGGGTGCCCCAACCATATATAAGGTTGAGGTGGGAATCTGAGAGTCCAAACTGAGTTCAAGGGAAAGTGTGTGAGAAATAAGGCAGATAGAAATAAAACGACAACATTTTTCCTTTTCTGTCCCCTGTCCCTCAAGACTCAGAAGGGTATTAAAATATACTTTAATGTAATTTAATATACTTTTTACATTCGGAACCGATGTCCAAACAGGCTGCACGAGCTAACCCATAGGCGCCTGTAAGTATGCTGGACATAGGAGTTCAAAGCAGCCAGAGAATGCCCAGAGGTGTGAATAGCATTTGGTCAGCGGGGAAAGGTGGAGAACCAGGTCCGGAGATGAATGGCAGTCCTCTAGGAAGCCACTTGTTCTGCCAGACCTGGTGGAGCCTGCCCAGCGAGTTGCATTGAGATAGCAAGGGAGAGAGATGGCAGGTTTGCGCATGTCTCTTGACTATTTCGGATTTCCCGCTGACCTGGATTTTCAAGCAGGCTTGGCTCTGATTGGCTGCTTGGGAAAGTTCCCATGCATTGATTGGCTGCTCAGTTTTGTGAATGAAACGAAAAATATTATAAGAATTGATGAGCCAATTAGATTCAGAGTTCCCCTTGAGTCTGAGCTGAAAGAGCGTGGGTGGCCTTTTCAAAGATACTTTGTTTGTAATAGCAGAGTAACCGGCTTTGATTTTGAGACTGAAAATTCTGCCCGCCAGAGATCAAGTCCAGCATTTTGCACCCAAGTTCTCAGAATCAAACGTAGCTGTCGCAGCTAGGATTTTATGCCGATTTGAGTACCAGGAGATTTGGACTAACTCACGGTCAGGAGGGACCAAGTTCTCAGAAGAGAACGTAGCAATGGCATATGAAATTTTACACCGAATTGTGTTCCAGGAGATAGTGTTTGGGGATCAGTATCTTCCGTGTGCCAGAACGGGACTGGGTATTGCATTTATCCCTGCTATTTACCGGGAAAGCCCTGAAGACCTTCCAGGGGATCCTGTCAGTAGAGAGCAATGACTACCAACATGTGAAGGCTTTGTTACTGGGCCAGTATGCCATCACTCCAAAGGAATACCGGGGCATGTTCCGGTCTGGGGACAAGACCGTCCAGGAAACTCACATGATATTTGCCACCCGACTCATCCAGCATGGCAGTCAGTGGGTGTAAGGATGAAAAGCTACCAAGTACCACAGTTTACTGGACTTAATGTTCAAGGTGAAGTTTTTATAGCAGTGCCAGCCAGAGGTGAGAGATTGGGTGTTTGACCGTATGCCCGCCAGTTGCCAGGGTGCAGCCAGCCTGGCTGATGAATATGTCACCAGCCATGCACTATCGGGCAAGAAGGCGCCTGCCCATAATTGAGCCACTCTGGCACAATTGCACACAGGGGCACGGAGTCCAACAATGGCACTCCACACTGGAAGCCGAAAACAGCTGCAGAAGGGAGTACACCCAAGACTGTAGAATTCAGGCATGAGAAGTGATGCTACCAGTGCAATCGGACTGGGCACATCAAGCCAGATTGTCTGGAGTGGCACCGGTCTAACAATCCCCCTCAGGAACAATGCACTCCAGCTGCGAAGCCAGTAGCCGCTGTTGGACTGACAAACACAGAGGAGCAGCGTGCCGCCATCCAGCAAGTCCAGCAGCGGAACCAGATGGAGATTTATACCCCTTCAGCAAGTGTCACAGCAGAGGCGGCAGACGGGCATCAGATGTATCGCGTTGTCAGATTTGCTTGATCTGTGCTGGAAACGATATAGGTAGCCAGATGGAGACAGAAACTCAGGTTGAGGCTGGTACTCTGGTTGTGGTAGATAGCTGGAATGTAGGTTCATCTGGTTTTCAGCATTGGTTGGCACATACTGGAAATTCTATTGGTATTGAGGCAGGCACTCAGGCTGGAGCTGATAACCGGTGGTGGCAGATTGGAGGGACTGGCTCGGGAAGGTCTATTATTAAGGTCTATTTTTCAATCTCTTTGTTCCGATCAAAAAACATGCCCATCCCTTATACTCTCACTAGACGCAGAGAAAGCGTTCGATAGACTGGATTGGTATTTTAAGACGGCTACGCTCTCACAGATGGGATTTACCCCAAAAATTCTTAACAGTATAATCACACTTTACTCTTCCCAACAGCTATAGTGAGGACCAACAGTTGTTTGTCTGACCCTTTCCCAATACTAAACGGAACTAGACAGGGATGTCCTTTGTCTCCCCTGCTGTTTGCCCTAGCCATAGAGCCACGAGCCTGCTAGACAAGATTGAATCCCAATATCACCGGTATCTCTGTTGATAAAGAGGAGTTCAAGGTAGCTCTCTTCGCAGACGATATATTATTGATGCTTTCAAAAACTCTTATCTCACTCCCTAATCTTTTTCAAGTTATTTCGTAATTTGGCTCTCTCTCAGGATACAAGATTAATCGTACTAAATCTTTGGCCCTTAGTTTAAACATATGGGAGGCCGCCTCCAAGAACTCATCATGTGTTGTGATCAAGGAGAATATTTACAAACTAATATTTAGGTGGTACATGACCCCTACTAGGTTACACTCTTTTCTTCCAGGTGTTTCCCCACTCTGTTGGTGTGGCTGTGGTAAAATAGGGAATATATTACATATATTTTGGTCATGCCCTAAAATTCAGACCACATAGAGAGAAGTATTTCTCCTTATAGAATGGGTCATGGGGATCACTGTTCCACATGACCCTCTTTATATACTACTAGGAAAACCAGCGACCAACCAAAATATAAAGGAAGCCAAAGTAATCTCCCAAATTTTGAATGCTACTAGATGCGCAATCGCCAAGAACTGGAAACAAGCTACCCCTCCACCCCCCCCCCCCCATCATTAAGCCAAATAAACAATAAAATATGGCATATAGTTTATATGGAAAAACTTTCAGCATATCTGAATGGCTCCACCATTCAATTCGCTGAGGTTTGGGACCCTTGGTTTCGCAACGCAGGTATATCCCCATATCTAGATTAAAATATTCTGAATGTTGGGATTTATGTTGTATTAAAAATGCTATTCACTATGCTATATATGTACAAATGCTGTCCCCCTCCCCCTTCCCTTAACCTTCCCCAAAGTGTGATATTACCAACTATCTGTATCAATGCACCCCCCTCCCCCCTTTTTTTCTTCTATGTACCCTTTCCCCATAATCTTTAAAAACTATTCAATAACAATTCAAGTAACAAAAAAAAAAGATATAGCCATAATCGAACATTCCCACCCAAGATAGGTGTGGCGACTACCACTAGTTGTTGTTTATAGAATTCTTCCACACTTCCTGGTTTGGTGAATTTTTGTAGTATTTGTACTTGTCAATTATATATTCATAGATCTCAGATAGAGTTGCTCTCTTATCTGTCTCGAATTCAATTGCAGAATATATCATATATGAATAGATACAAGCTTGTCTTTTGCTGCAAGGAGTTGCCATCATGTCCCATGCCACACACAGACATGAAGTTGATGTCTAACACAGATTCTGTTAAATACATATTGGTATTTAATAAAATGTGAAACACTGACATTTGATATAGTATTAACTGTACAAGATAATTAAACAAAGAAATAGACATACATTTTATCTCTGACTACTAATTACTGTACTGTAAGACAACTGCAACAGATATTGAACTGCATTGTACCATGCATTGGAACTGCAATTGGCATTAGATAGTGAGGCATTTAAAGTGAGGTTTTTAAGTGATAAATACAGTTAGACTACAGTTTGACTAGAGGTGACTGGGGACTGCTTCTTTCTGCAAACTCTTTAACTCAAGACAACAAACGGTAAGCTATTCAGATCACACTATGATCCCATGCCTGCTAACCTGCCTATTTCAACCCCCCACCCCTTTACAACTTATTTACTGCAGTCTCTCCCAAAACTGACTGCACAATACACTGAAACCCTGAACTGACTCTAGCATTGCAATACAGCTAAACATTTGACAAGGAACAGGCACACACCTGCTGTTAGTCTGCTCACACTCACTAACTTTTTTCTTTCTCCTGGCCTCATGGAGATGTTACTCCCTCTATCCACTACAAACTCCTCCAACCTGGCCCACACCCAACATCACCATACACCCTGGACTACTCAAAAGCCTTGCACTATCTACTGAATGTTGGTGGAGAACTCTAAAAACCAGCACACCAACCACTGCTCACTCTAATGGAAAACACCACAAATTTACAACTTGCAAACAACTACCCAAATTTCTACTCATACTATTACTCTTTAGCAGGTGATATTGAAAATAACCCAGGTCCTCCCATTTCAGCTCTGTCCCATGCCCCTGAGAATTCCACCTTTAAATTCCAAAAAGGGCTATCTGTCGCCCATATAAACATCCGGAGCCTGCTGCCCAAACTGGATGAACTAAGGGCATGGTGCCTTATGCATAAACCCAAAGCCATTGTTCTTACAGGAACATGGCTATCCCCTAAAAACCATGATGCAAATATCGCAATTCAGGGATACTCCATTTTTAGGAGAGATAGGTCAAAGAGAGGAGGAGGGGTGTTATTTTATATTGCAGACACCTTACAATTTACACTGTTAAATTGCCCACCAAGTCCACCCTCTTTTGAAACTCTAGTTGGCAAAATCTGCCTCCCCTTTTCTAAGCCCATCTTGCTTGCTGGCATCTACCGCCCCCTAAAGCCCCTCTACAATCCTTGACTGATATCACCCAATTTCTTGGCTCCATTTCCTCTCTGAATGAGAAGAGTGAGCTGCTAGTTCTAGGGGATTTCAACTTCAATTGGCTTCACCCTAAAAACCACAAAAGCCAGATACAACTCAAGTCACTTAACCTATCACAACTCATTTCCCAACCCACACGGATAAACCTGAAATCGCATAACCATTCCTTGCTGGACTGGATTCTCTCCTCAAACCCCAGCAGAATCCAATCCTCTGGCATCCTTCCTGATATTTTCAGTGACCATGCAATGGTGTACTGTGTAAGGAAAATTAAACCGCCCCATTCAAGCCCTAAAGTTCTCCTCACTAGAACATTTAAAAACTTTAACCCACAACAGTTTCTGGATGACCTTACCAACTGCCCATGTCACAGAATCGATTTAATTCTCGACCCCGATTCTGCGCTCGACTATTTCCAATCCGAGTTCTTAAAACTCTGCGATACCCATGCTCCACTACGCAAAATAAGGGTACGGGGGGCCCACCTTCCATGGGTTACACCTGACCTTATAGCACTCTACCAGTTCAGGGATGCCTTGTGGAAAAGCTACAAAGTAACTGGCACTACCAAGGATCTCAATCACTACAGATGCATGCGGAACATGTGCACAAGGCAAACAAGGCATGCAAAAGCACAATATTACTCTGACAATCTCCACCAAAATACATCAAACCCAGCTAACTTCTGGAAGGTTATCAACAATATATTCCAGCCTCCTAACCATCAACAACCAAGTAATATCACTAAGGGGGAAATTACTCTGACAAACCTCACTGACATTGCAAATGCATTCAATGATTACTTTGTGGGGTGTGCCACTAACTTATTAGTGAAACGCAGCACAAACCCCAAACATGAATCTCATCCTGGCAGTATCCCTACAGTCCCACCTCCTCCCAACACTGCCCACAATTTTCAATTTAGCCCAGTATCTGAAGAGGAGATTACACAAGCGCTCCTCAAACTAAAACTAAGCAGCCAATGTGGACCCGACTTACTACAATCTAGGTTCCTACGACTTGGTGCCCCAGCCATTGCCAAACTAATTGCGTCCATAGTCAACTCTATCCTGTCTGCAGGCCATATCCCTAAGACCTGGAAAACTGCCAGAGTTGTCCCAATCTTCAAAAGTGGGGACAAAAACACTGTCTCAAACTACAGGCCAATCTCACTTCTCCCAATTCTATCCAAAGTCATGGAAAAATGTGTCCACTCCAAATTAAGCGATTTCTACACCAAGACAAATTTCCCTAGCCAATTCCAGTCTGGGTTTCGTCCCAAACTCTCCACCGTAACTATCCTGCTAAAAGTTTGCAATGAAATCCAGTGTGGAATGGAACGGGGTCATCTCACCGGTGCAGTATTCCTAGATTTTGCAAAGGCTTTTGACACAGTTGATAATGTTATCCTGCTTAACAAACTCCAGAGCTCTGGAATAGGGAAACATGCTTTAAACTGGTTTCAGTCCTACCTATCAGGAAGATCCCAACATGTGTCCATCTCAGGCTCTAACTCCAACCCCCTGGATATCACCTGTGGTGTCCCGCAGGGCTCTGTTCTGGGGCCCCTACTCTTCTCAGTGGTAATCAATGATCTTCCCACATCTTGTCAGGAAGCCTCAATACACATGTATGCAGATGACACAATCCTATATGCACACAGCCATAGCCTCTCTGACCTTCAACACATACTTCAGTCTGAATTTTTGAGACTCGAAAACTGGATTTCCCAAAACAAACTGTTTTTAAACACTGACAAGACTGTAACAATGGTATTTGGGACCAAGACTAAATTTGTAAAGCTTCCAGTGACTGAGCTCCTGATTAGAACCAACGCTAACACCACCCTAACACCTGTCACTAGTTTTAAATACCTGGGCTTATGGTTTGACTCCCACTTAACATTCGGGATGCACATTGATACCCTGACAACCAAGACCTATGCCAACCTAGGGGTACTTTACAGGAACAAATCCTCCCTAAGTCTCCTGGTCAGAAAGCGTATTTATTTATTTATAAAATATTTTACCAGGAAGTAATACATTGAGAGTTACCTCTCGTTTTCAAGTATGTCCTGGGCACAGAGTTAAACAAATAATACATGGTTACAAATACAGTTACATAAATGAACAAGGTATACATTTATATACAAGACATTGCATGCACAGTTAAAGAAAATATATATTATGAGCTTATGAAACAGTTACAGACCAGATTAAAGTGTGAGACAGCCTTAGATTTGAAAGAACTTAAGCTGGTGGTGGATATGAGAGTCTCTGGTAGGTTGTTCCAGTTTTGGGGTGCACGGAAGGAGAAGGAGGAACGTCCGGATACTTTGTTGAGTCTTGGGACCATGAATAGTCTTTTGGAGTCTGATCTCAGGTGATAGGTACTGCATGTGGTAGGGGTGAGGAGCTTGTTCAGGTAGCTGGGTAGCTTGCCCAGAAAGTATTTGAGGGTGAGACAGGAAAGGTGAACTTTGCGCCTAGACTCTAGTGATGACCAATCTAGTTCTTTGAGCATTTCGCAGTGATGTGTGTTGTAGTTGCATTGGAGAACAAAACGACAAATTGAATTGTAGAGGGTGTCAAGTTTGCTAAGGTGGGTTTGAGGAGCCGAGCCATATACTATGTCTCCATAGTCAATAATTGGCATTAGCATCTGCTGTGCAATACGCTTTCTGACCAGGAGACTTAGGGAGGATTTGTTCCTGTAAAGTACCCCTAGTTTGGCATAGGTCTTGGTTGTCAGGGTATCAATGTGCATCCCGAATGTTAAGTGGGAGTCAAACCATAAGCCCAGGTATTTAAAACTAGTGACAGGTGTTAGGGTGGTTTTAGCGTTGGTTCTAATCAGGAGCTCAGTCACTGGAAGCTTTACAAATTTAGTCTTGGTCCCAAATACCATTGTTACAGTCTTGTCAGTGTTTAAAAACAGTTTGTTTTGGGAAATCCAGTTTTCGAGTCTCAAAAAGTCAGACTGAAGTATGTGTTGAAGGTCAGAGAGGCTATGGCTGTGTGCATACAGGATTGTGTCATCTGCATACATGTGTATTGAGGCTTCCTTACAAGCTGTGGGAAGATCATTAATGAACACTGAGAAGAGTAGGGGCCCCAGAACAGAGCCTTGCGGGACACCACAGGTGATATCCAGGGGGTTGGAGTTAGAGCCTGAGATGGACACATGTTGGGATCTTCCTGATAGGTAGGACTGAAACCAGTTTAAAGCATGTTTCCCTATTCCAGAGCTCTGGAGTTTGTTAAGCAGGATAGCATGATCAACTGTGTCAAAAGCCTTTGCAAAATCTAGGAATACTGCACCAGTGAGTTGTCCCCGTTCCATTCCACACTGGATTTCATTGCAAACTTTTAGCAGGGTAGTTACGGTGGAGTGTTTGGGACGAAACCCAGACTGGAATTGGCTAGGGAAATTTGTCTTGGTGTAGAACTCGCTTAATTGGGAGTGGACACATTTTTCCATAACTTTGGATAGAATTGGGAGAAGTGAGATTGGCCTGTAGTTTGAGACAGTGTTTTTGTCCCCACTTTTGAAGATTGGGACAACTCTGGCAGTTTTCCAGGTCTTAGGGATATGGCCTGCAGACAGGATAGAGTTGACTATCGACGCAATTGGTTTGGCAATGGCTGGGGCACCAAGTCGTAGGAACCTAGATTGTAGTAAGTCGGGTCCACATTGGCTGCTTAGTTTTAGTTTGAGGAGCGCTTGTGTAATCTCCTCTTCAGATACTGGGCTAAATTGAAAATTGTGGGCAGTGTTGGGAGGGGGTGGGACTATAGGGGTACTCCCAGGATGAGATTCAGGTTTGGGGTTTGTGCTGCGTTTCGCTAATAGGTTAGTGGCACACCCCACAAAGTAATCATTGAATGCATTTGCAATGTCAGTGGGGTTTGTCAGAGTAATATCCCCCTTAGTGATATTACTTGGTTGTTGATGGTTAGGAGGCTGGAATATATTGTTGATAACCTTCCAGAAATTAGCTGGGTTTGATGCACAGTAGATGCTAATGCCAATTATTGACTATGGAGACATAGTATATGGCTCGGCTCCTCAAACCCACCTTAGCAAACTTGACACCCTCTACAATTCAATTTGTCGTTTTGTTCTCCAATGCAACTACAACACACATCACTGCGAAATGCTCAAAGAACTAGATTGGTCATCACTAGAGTCTAGGCGCAAAGTTCACCTTTCCTGTCTCACCCTCAAATACTTTCTGGGCAAGCTACCCAGCTACCTGAACAAGCTCCTCACCCCTACCACATGCAGCACCTATCACCTGAGATCAGACTCCAAAAGACTATTCATGGTCCCAAGGCTCAACAAAGTATCCGGACGTTCCTCCTTCTCCTTCCGTGCACCCCAAAACTGGAACAACCTACCAGAGACTCTCATATCCACCACCAGCTTAAGTTCTTTCAAATCTAAAGCTGTCTCACACTTTAATCTGGTCTGTAACTGTTTCATACGCTCATAATATATATTTTCTTTAACTGTGCACGCAATGTCTTGTATATAATGTATACCTTGTTCATTTATGTAACTGTACTTGTAACCATGTATTATTTGTTTTACTCTGTGCCCAGGACATACTTGAAAACGAGAGGTAACTCTCAATGTATTACTTCCTGGTAAAATATTTTATAAATAAATAAATAAATGCATAGTCAAAGATATTTAGTGCGCCATCTGCTGGACATGCACCGAACTACAACAATACAAATAATTCCGTCTGACCACAAAATAAATTCAGATGCCACAAGAACGGAATACCGCTGAACGGAATACTTGCTACACAGAGTGATAACGGAGGACATGTGGAGCATCTGGGGACACTGATAGATACAAGATGCTAAATCTGTCTACTGAACAATTTTGAAGGGGACTATTTTAGATGCTCTTCAGAAACAGTATAAATACACAGCTGCAGAATTTAAGAACATGAAAGACACAATAAATGGATTCATAAGGCATCTAAGGACTGTGTGCTGGAGTCATTAATGAAAGAACAAATCAGTCCTAAGGCACATGGAGAGAAAAAAGGAGGGAAGAAAAAAAGAAAAACAAAAAATATTGCAATGATAAAAATATTATATAAAGAGAATGGTGAAAGATGCACTTACTTGTTTTCTGTTAAAACAATATAACTCGTGTGTCTTCTGTTTTGCGCAGGTATAATTCTTTCAGTAGTATTCATAGTGGTGTCCATATGGTTTTTACAGTGGAGGAAGGAGGCCTCTGTCTCCCGCGTGCCTCAGAAACTCCTTGTGACATAATGCTTCTGTTGATGTAGAGCTACGGAAGCTCCATCGAATAAAAAAAAACCTACGCATTTCACTATGATGCTTCCTCTCAGGTATCGTGTACTTGCGTGCTGATCTGCTTTAAATACTCTGCATTGAAACCCTTCATGTGTCAATAATATCATCATGCTCCAAATCCATTAATGAAATTTATACGTTTTTCTTGAAGCGGGCTCTATGAATATGCATTTTTGAGAATAAAAAAGTTAGACATTTTTATAAATATCATATAAAAATAAACTGTATATGAAGAAATGTCTTCGTTATCAAAATTCTGAATAATCATATTTATATTCTAATTATAAAATATGCCTTGTTAATTGATATGTATTTAGAATGAACCTATTCATAATTCTAATTGGAGAAGTAATTAATTACTTGTTTTCAGACTTAAAGCAGTTATTTCTATATACATACAGTATGTCAAGAAAGGCAAAGGTATGTATGATAATTCTTTTAGAGTAAATATTCCAAAGTAATTTTTCATAAAATATTTAGTGGTACAGTGTAGGAGACAAGTGCAGAGGTATAACAGGAAGACATAGATTTGGGGTGAATAAATATTGACTTTTGTTTAGCCCATAGCTTCCAAAAACAAAACAATTTCAAGGCAGCATATAAATAAGATACCTAGTGGGAAAGGCATGGAAGGGGGAAGGGAAGGTAGATACCCCTGCTCAGCTGATAATCGCAAATCAGTATTACTAGGGAGTATGGTGCAACTACCGGGATGTAATAATAAATATTATACCATCTAGGGGTATTAGAGTGCTCTATCAGCCGGATTCTTGTTATTGGGGGATACTAGCATATAAATAAACAAAACAAACACGCATATCCCTTTATAAGGGCTAACTCACACTTCCCAGTCTCTATATGCAGGGCTGGGATGATTTTCCTCTTGCCAACCTCTGACCCCAAAGTCCAAAGAGGTACCTGTAAGCAGGGGGCTCTTTATATCCGTCTCCGGGTCTGTGTTGGTGTCTGTGGGGTACACCCTTTGGTGGGTTCCAGGGACTGCTGTGCCCTGGAATAGAAGGTCTGGTTCCTTGGGATTTCTCTCTGATAGCATCCACTAGAGAGATCCCTTGCAGTTTAAATAGGAAACTTTTCTACCTGACTGATGAGCCAGGTGGAGACTAGCTAATTGTCTGTAGCTACAAATAACCTGCTGCCTGTTCTATTTGGAGCCCTATTTAGGCATGAGTTAAGGAACTGTCACATACTCCCCAACCCCCGTTTGTGGGTAGCTCAGGCTAGCCACGATTGAAGCCCATTGCTCCACTCTCACTCGAGATGAACCTGCGGCTCAAATGAGAATGGGTGGAGGGAGAGAACCCCCAGTTACACTGGGATTGGAGCCTTTTCACCAGTAACCAGTGTCTCTTCTAGAAGGTGCTTTAAAACAGCATGCTTTAGTCACTCAATGAGGACTTTTCCCAATAACAGTCTTTCAATGATGTGCTTAGCTTCCCCAACTCTGCGGAGGACTCTTCGCTCAATCTCCTCTTTTCATTTTACCATGTCTTATTTTAACCATTTGACCATGTGTTTTCCATTCATCGATCAATATTTTCTTCCCTGAGACTAGGGTGACCACCTACAACGGGATAAGTATTAATTATCATGGGTGGTTGAACCTGGGCAGAGTTTTTATCCACTCTGATTGACCCCAGTGGCATCTATGTTTGTTTGTCAATAAACTTATTGTCCCTTTCTTGACATATTACTTTTTCTAAGCTGACCGATTCTTCAATGTGCGGGGAAGTCCTAAGTGATTTCTGGCGGGGTATCTCTAGTGCAGAAACTCTGTCTGGAAGCTCCTTCCTTACCGGGGGACCCGGCCTACAGCTTCCTTATCTCTCATGGGCTAACCAGCAAAAAGATGACCAAGTTATCCATAGAGGGGTTAATTGCGGCTGGTTTAGGATCCCTACATTCCAGTACATCAATTTTGTTTTTGTTCTCCTTTTTGCAGTTCGCAAATATGTAGTCTTGAACATTTTCCTCTTGCAAAGTCGAGTGAACAACTACGGTTGCATCTTTAGGGGCGCCATCACTGACACTGTTCTGTATTAATCTAGCCAAAGACTGAATCTTTATAGCAGCTATTTTCATCGTGAGGAAACTGGTTTGGGCCCCGTGGGTACGGTAACAGGACTGAATTTGTATTGTCTATCTCAGTCCGAATTCGGTTATTTTGCCCTGGGTTTTATGGCCCCCTGGTTGTAGCACTGAGATGGTATTGTGGATGCACTTATAGCAATGCACAGCTTGCTTGGTTGTTATGTAGGACCTATATCTGGAGTGAATCACACAAGCAGCTTCCTTAATTTTCCTGTAGTGTCTTTGCTTCAGATACTTCCTCACATTTGACTGACCATAATTACCGATTGTTTCAAATGTTCATACTTCTTTCTTTGTAGTTGCATTTTCCACATTGACTGGAGAAGGCATGCTGCTTAATTTTGGCAATAAAGCTGGCTTAGTATTCATTCCTCGATAAGCAGCCTGTATGACGAGCATTGCAGAGAGTTTTCACAGGTATTTCTCTCCAATCCTTCTTGGATGAGAGCTTGGCCATATTTCTAGAGTTAGCAGGCTTCTCTTCTTTCTTTAGAGTCTGCACTGATCTGAGAGAGTTCAAATTGTACACACAGGGATTTGCTCTTTTCCTGGTGAAGAGTGCCCTCTGCTTCTTCCAGTGCAAACTGTACTTGCAACTTTCCTCGTTGAAGTTGTTGTATCGCCTTAACTTCTTTACTGCCTTGATCAGCCAGATACGAAACCTCCTCTGTCAGGCTTCTATTCTTTCTTTCCACAGTCTCTTTAACCCTCACAGCCTCCCTGTAGTCCTCCTTCCAGTAACACACTTCTGAGTTAAGACTCCAGGTCTCCAGGCATGATACTACTAGGTTGAGGGCATGAAGCTCCTTCTGAGAGACTTCCAGGTCCATCAAGAGACTGCTGATCTCCTGGCATCCAGCTTTATGCGGAGATTGTGAACCTCATTCTGGAAGATTTCCAAGTCTGTCCCGAGACCGCTGACTTCCTGGCAAGAGACATCCAGCTGTGTACTGAGAGCTTTAAAATCTCTCCGAAAGATCTCCAGCTCAGTACTAAATCTGTGAAACTCTTTCTGGGAGACTGGCAGCTGCACACGGAGACTATGAATCTCTTCCCGAGAGACTTTAAGCTCCATACTACGGCTGCAAAACTCTTTTTGAGAGTGTCCCAGCTTGATACCGAGACATAGGACCTCCCTTTGAGCCTCCTCCGTCTTCTCATCCATATCGGTAAGTTCAGTGTTTGATGTTTCCAAAACCGTCAACAGTTGACTCTGCTGGAACAGCTGGTGCTGTAGTAGGGCAATGTATCTGGTCTGCTTGCCCAGAACTTCTTTAAAACAATTGTTCCTGGTCTGTTGGCAGTGCATATTCAGGGTTGGTCAAAGGATTGTCACTCACTTGGTCCGGCTCTGCTTCCCTGATATGGTTTGTTGAAGGTTTCTCCCTATCAGTACTGGAGAGACACTTTTTCTGGTTACATGACCTCTGCCTTAGGCCCTCTGGGGATTCTGTCATTCCCAGGATGAATCCTCCATTTGCTCTAAGCTGCAGGGAATTTTGGCCCCCTTTCTCTCCGCTAGAATCTGCTGACGTGTCTCACCCTTCCATGGTAAGCTGAGAACCTTGTTTCTTCCTCTTCTTCTGTCTTTTTCTTTGGATGACCTTGTCCCATCAGGGTTTCTGGTGTCTCCTTGTTTGTTTGAAACTTCAGCAGTTTCACAGCTCCACCAAGCTTTTCTTTCAGTTGCATTAGCTGTCAGAGCCGCCAATCATATTCACGGTCCTAGAGGCCTGTCTTTTCGGTGTGTACAGAGTTAAGGCACCTCCACAATCCTAGGGGTGGTTTGTGAGTGCATGAGGAATTTTGGGCCCACATAAGAGACATCTTCCTTCTCGTCAGTATCTTTGTAAGACCGTATTGGACACTCTTCCGTGTGGCCGGGTTTATTACAGGAACACCACATTTTGTCCTCCATTTTCGCGGTATCAGGTGTATTCTTCCCCCTGACCTTGGTAGGTGCTATTGTAGCGATTTTCTCCATATATGCTAGAACCCCAGCTGGTAGTCCTACAGGTGAGCAGACTTCACTTGCAGAGTTCGTAGCTCTTACAGACGTCGCTGTAGACTTTTAAAATACATTTACTCTTTTTGGAATACCTTCTAAGCCACACCCTTTGAATCTTGCAGACCCTCCAAAGAATGTCTTTAAAGGGTTTTTTAAACAGTTTTGTTCATTTCTAGTATCAGGGAAGCCCTATTATATGCTCAACTCTGGCAAAGCAGATGCTGACTCAGATAACTTCAGTCCTATCAACCTGCCTTGACAAGCAATGAAAACAATTCTTGTATTTTTTAAACTCAATTTGTACCCAATGTTACCCCCTGATGCACCAGATTGAGTAAAATACTTATTATATCATGATATTATCATGCAATTTATTAATTGAGTTACAAAAGTATTGTACAGTTTCTTTAACTATATGATAAATATAATTCAAGAGAACCTGTACCTGTGCATGGAAACATTATAGAGTTAAACATTCTAGGTTTAATACTGATTATCATGGGTATCTCCCCACATCCCTGTATATAGTTACATACTAATTGCAATATTGTAAAAGTATGGCCCTAATCACGTTGCACTCTGGAGCCTTAACATAATAGGGTATATACAGGAAGATGTGCACATGCATCAAAAAAAGTTGCCGTGATGGGGACATGCAAGGAAAGCGGATCTCAATGCATGGAAGGTGAGTAAACATGAGAGGACATCCAGTTATCATGCAGCATAGTCTAATCAAGCTGAAGGCCAATCCAGTCATCATGCAGAGTAGTCTAGTTAATCTGAAAGGAAGTCCAGTCATCATGCAGAGTAGTCTAGTCAAGAGTAAGGGAAGTCCAAATCAAAGTGGCTTGTCATGCCGCTAAACATGTTGTACATGCATCATGCCCACCCTTTTCTACCTGACCATGTTAAATACAAAGACAAGACTTTGGCCATGTGGAGATGCAGAACTCATCATGGTAAATTATAATCTGTGTTTGTGTGTACACTGATTAGTGTACTTCTTTGAGTCTCTTATGCATCTTTTTGCCGTTTCTCCCTCAAAAATAAAAGCAAGAAATGCAGGTTTCAATATCTTTTAAAGGTCTGCTTGTTCTTAGTATCCTTTTGCACTGTAAATTTTACACAGAGTGACGATGACCATGTCAGAACTTTATTCGTAGCGTATAATCCAGATGGTTATTACCAGAGAGCTGTGGTGGAAATTCCCTGACTTTAATTTATGGACATTAAAATGCAACCAATATACCACCGTCCACATACCGGAAAGTTTGGGATTCACTGTGGGAATTGTGGCTGGGAAAACAGTTGAATTGTTGAGTCTTTTATTGAGTTTTGTGTCTTTCTTGTGCATTACTGTTAGTTAAGTACTCTACTGTATGTGGTAAACATTCTATAGTTTTAATCATCATCTGCTCTCTAAAATACACTCGTATGTTTGTAATTTTGAGGAACAAAGAAGGCTAAAGATTTGTATGAAAGGCTACTCCTATTTCTTATTTTATTGTAGTTTATTTAGAGAATAATGTTAGACACATTTTTGTAAATTGTGTACTGCTAATATAACTCTTTAGTATATACTTACTGTGTATGTGATTGTCACTATGACTGGATTCAACAGTGATGTCCTTATGATTCCCTTTTAAAGGAAATCTATTTAAGCCGTACAGTTTTCACAATATTTAAAGTACTGGGTGTTTGTGGTGCATACCTGCTGGTAACAAGAGGGCTGAGTCGTCCGCGATGACTTTGGGACACAGGATCAGGCTTCTGGGGTCCATACACCACCTAATACTTAGCAGTGCAGCAGCTCCATCTGCCATAGGCTCCATGAATATATGGATATGATCTCCATACCGGTTGTATAGCGACGATTTATTTATTTTCCTTACTGGGATACACAGACAAGATCTTGAGGCATGTATTGCCTTGCCTTGATTATGATACACTATGGATTGAGATTCATTCTACTTAAATGTCTGTGTATCGAGATGCATTAAATATCCCAGCACAGCTTACCTTGATAAAGTGCTTAGAATCAAGGCTGAACACAGTTTGACTAAGATAATTCATATATCTCCTTTTTCAATCAAGTGGACTTTGCAGTAGCATAGCAATATCAGTGACTACTTTGTAACAAATAATGAAATAGACAGCACTCAAAAATAAGGTTGAAATAATGGAAATGGTGCAATGTGGAACAAGGGGGGACCCTATTTCCTCCCAATAAGCAATATAAAAAAGACATTTTGTGTCTTTTGGGAACGAGCCTGAAAAAGAGGTTCTTACCCCGAAACGTTGCCGCCCCCCTTCCCCTGTACTTTTTCCTTGGTTTTTCCCCACCCTACCCTATCCTACCCTATCCCATCCTTCCCTCCCTTGTTTTTTCTCCCGTTTTCTTTAGATGTGTTTTGGCATTGTTATTCACCTGCATCCCATGTGGATTTGTGTTTTTTTTGCTCGTGACATTTTGTTTTGGCTTATTCCCCCCTTTTTTTTACTTTTGTGTGCAGGGAACATTAGACATTTTTTTATCAGTGACTACTTTGTTACAACTTACTATTAACTACGAGTCTGTCTTAGATATAGAAGGTTTAAGCAGCTACATTTGCCTAGTGATACATTGCATATGTGATATACTCAGGGGATATTTTTATGTGATCTCTGCAATCAACATTACTGTTTATAATCATTGCTTTGGGGGATTTCATCAACCGATGACTTTAACTGCATTAGACAGTATGATTCTGTATATGTAAACTATCATTACAGATGTACTCATAGATTCATATGTATAACATTATTGCTCATTACATGCACACTGACCTCACCACTGGGGTTTTTAAACCATACACTGTATATATTTATCACTAAGCGAGTTTGATACATTTAATAAAGTTTTATTGTTTTGTTCCCTTAGAGGTGCTTTTAGTTTTGACCGATTACCTTTTGATGGTTATTGATACCCATTTTAGGTAATGTAGCCTGATATACAGCCTTGATGTATCACACAATTTAATGAAATATTCCAATTGAAGACGAATATGTCTAGCAACAACTATTTCATTTGGATGTGCAACAATTTGAGAACCTTATTTGATCTACCTCTGATCATACTCTGTATATATGTCTAGTATTTCCCTATGCACCTTCTATATCCACTTTAATTATTTTACCTTTACATTGAATTACTAAGGTTACATAGTTACAGTACATACAGTAGTAGATGAGGTTGAAAAAAGACATGCGTCCATCAAGTTCAACCTATGCTAAATTTAGACAACAGATATTTTATCCTATATCTATACTTACTTATTGATACAGAGGAAGGCAAAAAAAAACCCTAGTGACATATCATCCAATGATATCTCATAAGGGGGAAAATAAATTCCTTCCTGACTCCAAGAATTGGCAATCGGATTAATCCCTGATCAACATCCTTCCCATGTTTACTTATTTGGTATATACCTGTATACCTTTCTAAAAAGATGTCCAACCTTTTTTTTTTTTAACAAATCTATTGTATCTGCCATCACAGTCTCCATGGGTAATGAATTCCATATTTTAACTGCCCTTACTGTAAAGAACCCTTTCCTTTGTTGCGTGTGAAATATCCTTACCTCCAACCTTAAGGGGTGGCCCCGGGTCCTTTGTACTGCTCGTGGGATGAATAGTTCTTTTGAAAGCTCATTGTACTGTCCCGAATATATTTGTATATAGTTATCATATCCCCTCTTAGACGCCTCTTTTCTAATGTAAATAAATCAAATTTAGCTAGTCTCTCCTCATAAGTTAGATTACCCAACCCCTTTATTAATTTGGTGGCTCTTCTCTGCACTCTCTCAAATTCCATAGTGACTTTTCTAAAGAGTGGTGCCCAAAATTGTGCTCCATTTTCAAGGTGTGGCATTACTAATGCTTTATAAACAGGCATAATTATGTTTACTTCCCTTCCATCCATTGCCCGTTTAATGCAATATAAGATCTTGTTTGCCTTTGCAGCTACTGTATGCTAAGCCTGTTGTCTACAAGCACTCCAAAATCCTTCTCCATCAAGGATTTCCCCAATTTATCCCATTTAATTTGTGTTGTCGGTTTTTTCTTGCTTCCCAAATGCATAACCTTACATTTATCTATATTAAACCTCATCTGCCATTTACCTGCCCAAGTTTGCAGTCTCTTCAAGTTATTCTGGAGAGAAATTACATCCTGCTCTGATTCTACCACCTTACACAATTTAGTATCATCAGCAAAGATGGAGACTTTGCTCTCGATGCCAACCTCAAGGTCATTAATAAACAAGATAAAAAGCAGGGGTCCCAGTACCGATCCCTGAGGTACTCCACTCACTTTAGTCCAACCTGATAAAGTTTCATTTATGACAACCCTCTGTTGTCTATCTGTAGAGGGAGAGGGGGATTGGCCCGGTATTAAAGGGGTAGCACCCCATATGGCCACCCCCTGACCTCACCAGAGAGGCAAGGGTTTAACTGGACTGCGGTCCAGGAATGTGGTTTTTACCTTGCTACAACATTCCAATGTGTATTTCCCCTGTTATCATGTATTGTTATCATGTCGGTGTCTGCACCACACACACACTGGGATCCATCCGGGAGGGGAAGGGTTAATAGTTATGAAGTGATTATAGCCCTTTGTTCCATGTTCCCACCTTTTCAGGCTCCATTTTGCAGGGTCCCATAGGTCGCTGTTGCAGCTCCATTCATTTCAATAGCGAATCTGGCGGTTTTGGACCTGTTTCCAGCCAAGACCAGCAGGTGGCTTCCGAGTGGAGGTGCGGCGGTTTCCCATTGTAAGTCAATAGGCCCATTGACTTCAATGGGGATTCCTCGACGCCGACCTCCAGGAACGAGTTGGCAGCCATCCAAACCGCAGACCGCAAAAGCGGACACAATGGGCCTCATGCAGTAAGCGTTGATAAGGGAAATATGGCCATGTTATAGCCAAAATTGGGTTTGAGATTCAGTAAGCGCCGATAAGTGCTTCATATCGCCAGGTTTCGGAGCCGATAATTTGGTTATGGCCAGTCGCCTGCCGATAAGCCTGTTTTCGACACTGATCGCCACTTTTTTAAATCGGCTGGATTCAACAAAAAAAAACAGCTTATCGGGGCTGATCGGCACTACGAAATTGAGATGTTATGGCCGATTTCTCCCGCCAACTAAAGTTGGCATTTTGGACGGGAGAACGATCGCTAAGGCTGCCGGAACGGCACTTAGAAAAAAAAAATCTTCTGTACATCAATGGAAGTCAATGGAGCGGGGACGTATAACAGTATAGTACTGTTTACGTTTCATTGCTCACAATACAAGGGGGATTTGCATTACAGTGTGGGGGCATTCCCTGCATTGTGTCACAGCTGACGTGTCTTATTTGCATAACATTCGACTTTTACATGTTTTCAGCATTTGCGGGTCACATTACTCATCATGTGATGATGTGGCAAGGGAAAATACTATACTACACTCTTAAAGGAGAACCTCACATCATATCACACATTTTACTCAACTCAGCGACAATTATTTACATGATGTCACACATGTCACACATGTCACACATACACAGTATATTCATCTTCCTTTACATTACACAATGCTTGTAATGTGACACGCATCTTTAAACGTTCATGTACATCTGTATTCTCATGTTTACATATACTTTTGGGTCCTCCCTATTTTCATGACGTCACTTATTGGACGCTCAATCACATTGCATGTTTACATTGTAACCGTTGCATTACAAGCACTTCAACCTAACTTATACGCACATGTACAGTAATTCATCATTGGGACACCTTGTAAACTCATTCTATACCAACTATCCTCCTTACACAAATGCATGCATATGCACACGACTATTCATTGTTGCCAACATGTCACAATAACATGGATAATTACACATGTTACACAAAACTTTTCCCACGTCAATCTCAGCCTTTTTGTCTCATTACATGACTGACTCTTGCGTTCACAAGTGTTACATGCATTGCACATGCAACTATTTATTTGCAAGCAATCTTTGTACAAAGCTTCACGTCACATCATTGCCAAATATCATCATTCCCTGCAGAATACACACAACAAATACTTAGAACAACAAGTGCACACAGCTTGCCACAGAAGTACTTTATTATGTTAATGTAACACCTTGCATTTTACTATGTCACCTGACATCATCACATACCTATTTAAAGGACGCACATTACCTGCTCATTCACAGCTACTCATTTCAAAATGTTGCGAATGTTTAGGAGACGCAGGAACATTCTTTTCTATGACATGCTTGCTGATCAAGAGAATGATATAGGGCAAGGTAGGGACACACCGATGGACAGTGACAGTGACGCGGATACGACAGGGACAGGGAGAGGGACAGGCCGAGGGACAGGTAGAGGGACAGGAGATCAGAGGAGAAGACAGAGGAGACAAGTTGTGCCTCGTCCGCGTCTGTACAGGGAGAGAACCCTGTTAGATGGGATGAGTGAGGAGGAGATTGTAAGTCGCTATCGTTTGAGTTCAGCAGCAATCTTAGCTCTTTATGAGGAGATAAGGGGGGATTTAGATTTTTTCACAGCCAGAGGTCGTGCAGTCCCTGGGCTTGTTAAAATGCTGTGCTCATTACATTATCTTGCTTCCGCGTCATACCAGACAACTGTGGGCATAGTGGGCGGGGTCTCGCAATCTACATTCTCGCGGGCCTTGACCCAGTTTCTCTATGCACTCAATAGACGCGCTAGGAATTATATTCATTTTCCTACAGAGGCAACAGAGTGGCTGGAAGTCAGGACTGGCTTTTATAATATAGCAGGGATACCATCTGTGCTGGGTGCAATCGATTGCACACATGTTGCTTTGATTGCACCTAGTCAGAGTGAGCATGTGTACCGCAATCGGAAGCACTACCATTCACTCAATGTACAGGTGGTATGTGATGCCACGATGAGGATAATGCATGTGGTACCCAAGTTCCCTGGTTCCAGTCACGATTCCTCTATCCTGAGGAACTCTTCAGTCTTCCATGCGTTCGAAGAGGGACATTTTGAACCTGGTTGGCTGCTGGGTGAGTACATATTTACATGTTCTAACACAAAACACATGTTGATTTAGGAATGTTGGCATTGTACAATTTGATCACTAATGTCAGCTTATGTGTGCTCCATTCATTATAGGTGACTCAGGATACGGAATTAGGCCGTGGCTCTTGACTCCGGTGCTAAACCCTCAAACTGAAGCAGAGGACAGGTACAATGCAGCCCATATATCTACAAGATCTGTTATAGAGAGGACATTTGGCCTACTCAAGACCAGGTTTAGGTGTCTGGACAGAACTGGTGGGGCTCTTCTATACAAGCCTCAAAAAGTGTCTGATATTATCCTTGCCTGTTGCATTTTGCACAATGTTGCACTCAGGCACAATGTACAGTCAGACCTAGCTGAGGCTTTGGTAGACGAGCATCCCACCCATGTAGCTGCTGAAAATGAACAAACAGCCAGTGGTGGCCAGACACGACAGAATCTCATCAATTCATTTTTTTCTTGTAAGTACAAACTCATATGTTCCTAGTACTACTTTTATAGTTTAATTATGTTATATTAACAATAATGTTTCTTTATATAACCTTCTGTTAGGACACAGATGAATATGGGTTGCACACCTTTCTTTTCTCTGCTGTGTGCACAAAGGGATGTGGCACCGGTATGTTATTGTTGCACAGGTTATATAATCCCTCTTCAATTGTACTTTAGTTGTGTGTATGTGAATACAACTTGGGTAACAAAGCAATAATATTTTAGCATTGTGTTATTCCTTATGCTAAGACAAAACACATATTATGCCCATAATCATTCATGCTTCTAGTATGCTTACATACAATGTTATTGGTGCAGTGTAACATGTACATCCATATGATGTGTACACCAGGCTGATTTACATTTTGAATGTCATGAAATATACATGGTGTTGTACATTTAACACCAAATACACACTTTGCTGTGTTGTTTACGGTACTGAAGATGGCATGTCAATGTTTGCAATTTATATATTGTTCCTTTGCATTATAGGTATATCTCCAGTATGACTGATCATGGTATGTATATTTGCTGACATCTCTCATAAGATGTGGCTACCTCAATCTTCCTATAATTATTGGAACTAAAAACCCAACATATTGGTTTAAACACAAATGTTACATATATGTACTTTCTGTATCATGTATATGCATTTAGCTACTCTTGAGCTTTCATGTGCATTGTATTACAAAATGATTACTCACATTTCATCACATTTTATGTATGTTTCCTTATAATTTCCATTAATGTAATATAGAGGTGGTTGGAGAAAAGGGGATAACTGTACTTATTTGTTTACTTACGGGAGCACATTCATCACTAGCATAGACACACTTTTTAAGACAACTGTTTGTGTCTCTATCAATTGGTGTAGGATCCATGTATAACACCGACAAATGATAACACCAGCTTTATTATGGTAGCTTATATCATCATATTGACTATACTATGTATTTCTAAACGATTAATAAACACAGTAAACTATAGTTAGTTAGGTTAATGAAATATACACAGAAACGTACTTCATAACATGATGGTGATGTCATATTCAGAACATCATGCATTGGAGGGGACCATAACATCTGGCCAGTAACATTATTTGCTACAGTCCCAAACCATTTTATCTACATACCCATGTAACAAGAGATTTTAAAAATAAATGGCTACTTGGTTGTAAGTGTCCTTTACATTGGGAGAAGGAGTGGCTCACTGAGTAAAGACACACACTGGCACTGATAGTTTGAAGCAGGGGAGTCTGGTTCAATTCCCGGTGTGGGCTCCTTGTGACCTTGGCCAAGTCACTTTATCTCCCTGTGCCTCATGCGGCAAAAAAACATTTGTACGTTCCACGGGCCAGGGACCTCAGGCTGAAACATGTGTCTGTAAATCGCTGCGTACAACTAGCAGCCCTATACATGAACATGCTCATATTATTATTATTATTGTTACATAGTTTCGACAGTCATACGTTCCATTACATATTAGAATACACAAATGTGTTAGCAGAGTGGGAATGGTTGTTATATATAAAACACACCATGCCATAAAATGATAGTAGTCATTAAAGAACACTCAATAAAAATTCATGAGGCACTCTTTTGCAACATCATTATGTTAATTAAGTGCTTATGCAATATAGGCATAAGGGTATCACATTTTTAATTGTTTGTTAATAAGCGCTGCAAGCAATATAAAATTAGTTCCATATGTAGTATAGTAGTCGGTGGCTCCTCCTCACAATCATCTCATATAAAGGTAGACTCTTCTGAAATCATACATTGATCCGATTGTATCTTCCCCGACATCTCTGAAATACAGCAAACACATGATGGTCAAAGATGGCACCTTACTAGATATGCATCCGTGACAACGCGTTACGCAGCTCTATATGATTGTGTAGATACACACGTCAGTCACTTATATGTTAGAAGTAAAACTGTTCATCAGTATGTAATGTTTCTTTAAATTTGTAGCAGGCATAACTATGTATAAGAAGTGAACGTTGCCTGTATACTGAAAGATGTGCGCGCACATCTTTGTGTGCGCACGCACTTCACGCTTGGCTCCACTAACTGTTAGCGCATGCGCAAAACAAAGCGTACGTTGTGCGTTCAATACATGTTGAAAATACCAGTAAACATAACATCTTTATTTCAAATACAATGAAGACGAAACTACATTCGTTCTAAACGAGTACATCTGTATTCTTTTTAAACAGACGTGTTTGAACAGAAAGCACGGCCGATAACACAATGCGCAAATGCAATACGTGTGACGTCATGTTAAGCCAGCGTGAAACGCACGCTAACACTCCTCCCACTCAATTAACATTCGGCTAACGCCCAGGGTACGCCTACAAACACTGAGCCGCACGCATCACACACTGCAGTTACCGTTACTATAACAAAACATGACAGCCAATAGGCTTTGAGGCGCGCACGTCGCTTGGGGGCGGGACTTACATCACTAATCCTTTTTAAGGACGCCTTGGCCCATGACAAGGGTCCCACGTCATACGTGGTGGACCCGGTTTTCAATGTTGTAGATGTTGCATGATAACAAAACAGGTATGTGTTAGAGTAATGGTAAAATGTTGCTAATATGTTTAAAGGGATAGGAAAGTACGTATATTTATTCCGTCAGCAATGTGTACTACTCTTTCAGGTCCTACTATATTGTATTAGGAAACAATTTGTTTGTGATCGCTACATGTTATGCAGTCTGCAATGTTACGCTGTATCCACGCATTGAAAGTGAAAATGGTGGTTACAAAAAAAAAAAAAATTTAAACGCAGAGTCAACGCATAACGATTGTTATATTTACCATTCTTCTAGAATTAACTCTTCGCCTGGCTGCAACTGGTCGCTCCAGAAATGCAAGCCATTTTCATCCACGCTTAACCCAACCGCTGAATCCAGTATGGCACATATCTCCTCCAGGATGCGCGCTCATAGGAATCGCCACTGCTTTCTTCAAATAATTGGTCGGGAGGTAGGTTCATTTCTTCCGGTTCCCATTCCAATGCAATTTCAGCTGAAAGGCTTGGTACATAATCATAGTACTTTTGTTCTTGTACAATGTGGGTTTCAGGAATGGAGGCTGCAGATATTGCAGCACGTATCGATTCAAACGGATCAGTAGTAGCGGATACATTGCTATTGCCATTAGGAATAAATATGCCTTTCACGACAATATAAGTGCCGTCTTTCAGGATAAATTGTTTTTCCGGGGCAATCTTCCAGAAACCATAGGTGTGTTGTAGCTTATCCTGGTCACGTTCAAAAAAGTCATTACTTGATAAAGTGAATCTTATTGAGGAATTAAAATTCCGTGCATGCTTACGGTCTTGGTAATAAGGATATTTTGCTCGAATGAAATCATCGATTTGGCGTGTGCTTGCTTTCTGTCCGCGACTGTTCAAGATGGCTTCACAGATCATGTACTTATACCCTAAAAGGGGATTAATATTGTTAACGAATTCATCAGCCATGTCTGAGTAGCACAAAAGCTGTGTGCAGGTCTGTGTTATTTGCTCATCAAAATGAATGTGCTGAATGGCTAACAAACTCCTGTTTTTCCTTGTCAAGGTCAACAAAAGTAACTACTTTGACTCCTTATTTCAAACGCCAATTGGATTTGTTTGTCTAATTGGGTTAACAGTTGTGGTTCGTGATATGGGACTGTGGGAGAAACATTTCTCCTTCTTTTATCTCGTTTGTGAAAAACATCCCTAGACTGTGAATGCGTTCACATAGTGTTTTTTTGAAAACTAACAAAGACCAGTGTGTGAAAATATTTCTTAGCCAGGCATATCAGTAAAAACACACCTGCAAAAAGAAATGTTTTTTCCCCGCTTACATTTCTGTGTGTATGTGAAAGTCTGGTTAACTCCCTGTCTGCATGAGTTTAAATACGTGTGTATATATATATATATATATATATATATATATATATATATATATATATATATATATATATATATATATATATATATATATAAATATATCTCTTATAAAAATATATATATTTATATATAATATTTTATTTTTTTTTATATTGCAGGAGTACACACAACATTGATGGCATTAAGTATACCTTGTATGAAACCTATTTAAATGGTGAGAAACATGATTGAATTAAGTAATAAACATTTGTTTAAGCACAATACTGTTAGAGTCTCATACTTAGGATATTTCTCAAACATTAGGCCTGTATTATTAAAATAGTGTTTTCACAAGGAAGCATGAAGTGTATTAGTTTGTGTATACCAGTTTATATAGTACTATATATATATATATATATATATATATATATATATATATATATATATATATATATATATATATATATATATACATATATATATACACATATATACATATATATATACACATATATACATATATATATACACATATATACATATATATATATATACACATATATAATATATATATACACATATATACATATATATATACACATATATACATATATATATACACATATACATATATATATATACACACTCTCACACTCACACTCACACTCACTCAGTGTGTGTGTGTGTGTGTGTGTGTGTGTGTGTGTGTGTGTGTGTATATATATTATTATACATTCTGAGATGTTATAGAAACGAACACACAACTGATTAAAGGACAAAATTACAATGGCCAAGCAAGGCAAAGGTAAGTAATAATTTACACATAATCCTGCTGTACACGTACAAGAAAGATGTTTGCACTTACTTAGGTGTTTTAATAATTGCATGTGACTAATATGCATATGCAATTCTTACATCAATTAACACACCCAAATGCAATGTTTTGCTGCAAAGTCAATGGCAGCTTCTCTAAACTTAGCAACTGGCTCCTGGTGGACCATTACTGAACAGACGATTACAACATAAATATTTATAACACAATTAATTATGAGTGTTAACATTTCCAAAACTTCACGTGTACAAGAACATAGTTGAAAGTTTGGAAACAACACAGTCTTCAGCATACATACAATAGTAATTAGATAATCTGAAGTCAACAAAACAAGGCCAAAGACATATTTTCTGAATTATAACATTTATTTTTTTTGTTCCTTTTGCGAGCGAGTAACAGGCCTGCTTGTTGTCTCTTGAATTTTCCTTTTTCTTTTGCCACCAACTTTAGGCACAACAGAGCCACTTTGAGTGGCCTCTGGCACTTCACGGGCAGGGCTTGTGGCCAGTGACTGTTCACCTACGGGGCTTGTGGCCAGTGACTCACCTACAGGGCTTGTGGCCAGTGACTCACCTACAGGGCTTGTGGGCAGTGATTCACCTACAGGGCTTTTGGGCAGTGATTCACCTACAGGGCTTTTGGGCAGCGATTCACCTACAGGGCTTTTGGGCAGCGATTCACCTACAGGGCTTTTGGGCAGCGATTCACCTACAGGGCTTTTGGGTAGTGACTGTTCACGGACAGGGCTTGTGCCCAGTGACACATGTGAGCAAGTTGGTAGACACTGCACAAGTGATGGTTGGTCTGTTTCATGTGTGTCTTGTTTTGTTTTTGTCGCCTCCTTTGTAGGTGTCTGCTGCTGAATTTGTACAGATGGCAGCGGTAGGATGTCATCAGGAACCTGCACAGCAATGTCTGCTACTTGACCGGTAACATTTGGGCCTGGTGAATGAATATCAGATGAATGTGGTGAAAACTGACCTGCATGAACAGATCCTGGCTGGGAGGTGTTGAATTGTGGTACATTAGTCATTCTCCAGTAATTAGCTTGTGTTTGCTGAACAACTAATGCTTCGAATGAGGTGTTGATTTTTTGCAACTGTTTAGGCACTTCAATGAAGACTCTGTGGAGATGTGCCAATTGTGATACTGTTTCTTCCTGCAGTCCAATCATCCTTTCCAGCACTGTCATCATGTCTGAATGGCGACGATTTTCTGCGTCCACTATTTTTCCCTCTGAAGCTACAATTGCATCGTATGTGGAAGTTGATGGACGATTTGGCGGTACAACAGTTTCTATTGGCACCTCTTCATGGTCACATGATTGTATTTCAGTCTCTTCTGTGGCGTCATCCTCATCATACTCATCATCCTCATCACCATGATGTTCTAAAAAGAAATGTACACATTATTAAATGGCATGTTAATGTATGCTGTGTTACTATGTAATTGTACTGTGTCCTAAGTAACACCTAACATGTTAGCATACGTTTTATAACCTCATTAAAAACTACCTTGACTTACGAATAATGTTTGGACTCAGTATGAAATATGAATGAATGAAAAGTTGCTCTAAACTCAGAAGTCCTACATGATAATTAACATCACTAACACAATACATGTTGCCTTACACTTAATTTTCACTGACACTAAGTAATCCTATTTAAAGAAGATGTGCAAAACAAATAATGCACATGACAACATAACATATAGAAGAGCACATATTATATGGCCAGCAAATGATACACTCACCTTCTAGTAGTGTTGAGCTGGCTGACCCAGGTGAAGACACTTGTTCCATCTCAGGTGACACATGTCCTCCAGGGGCAACTATATATAACAATAACATAAGTTTTACATTTACATGTGTAAATATTGAACAAACACTTATTGTATGTTCTGTATTTATGATTAACTAACAACATCAGTTCCTTAACCGAAAATGTGTGTGAAAGTGAACATAAATAGTTGTAATAACACTGTACATGCCTGTGTACTTAGAATTTTTGAGTTCCCTAACATACAACATACTATGTTTCTGCAGTAATGCGTGAGGATAAATAGATTAAATGAGTACATAAAAATCATATGTTGTGTAGTGATATCAGTATCATAATGTACATAACTATCATGAGATGACCATTCACAATGGTTATCATGAAGGTGGTCATATTGCAAAAAGTGTTGTTTTTGGTAGAGGATATGTGTGGTACATTAATCGAAGATGTGGCACACCTGAATGTGGCTGTGACTCAACAAGACAACACATGCAGTGTGTGATAATGTGTCTTTCATAGTAGTTCAACTATAGATATGAGTGAACTAATGTGTGACGTACGCTTTGATAAGTAATGAGTTGTTGGGGCATTTAGTAGCTAGAGTTAAGCTTTCAAATGAGTGTGATTAACTTCAGTTGTGCTATTCATGTTGTAAGAAAGGTATTCCCTTCCCCAAAAAGCCTAATCAGCCACACCTTTCAATGACTTGAAACAGGTGCAAATGGTGTGAACTAAGTTGACCGTGAAATGAGGCTGTAATTAGTGTGTGTGCTGAACCCCACCCCCTCTGTTGAAGTGTATGCTGTGATGAGATATTAATTGCAGCTGCTTTAACACAATGGTAGATGAGCTAAGTAGTCATCTGCAGTGTTTAAGTTATGAAAACAATGACATAACATATGATACGTGTGCCTCATTATGCTGTCTGTATATGACATAAAGCAAAAATGGACCTTTTCATAAGCAACTATAGATGTGTTAGTGCCAGTGATGTTTGTAGGCCGTTACATGCAATTTCTTTGATGCATGCTTAAAATAGGCAGTAATGTCATGTTTGTCGGAGTAAAATCAATAAAATACACAATAATATGATACATATTTCTGTTCTGTACCTGTAGCTACTAATAATTTCTCATGAACATGTGTTACACATGTGTACTACCCTGTTGTTCCCCATCTTCGCCCACCATCAATTGCTTCCACTGCAGCTATGCATTTTGGGAATTCACATGTAAATGAGCACGCAATGGCACGTGCTATATTAGTTACTGCTTTTAGTAGGACTACTACATATATGTCTATTTTGAGATATATATATATACAGAATCAGACATATACATATATAGATGCAGGTATGCTTATATTGTGAAGACAGTATAAAAAGCAGTGTAAATATGCAAAATAACTGTAAGCAACGACACGCCTAGTACAGTAATATTTATCACCTGCTGGAAATTGTGACGGATAAATTCCAATGTCACGGTCACCAGCCAAGCCTTCCACGACGACGGTAAGTAATTTTGGCCGAAGCAGCTCCTCCAATGGAGTCAATATGAGACGTTGTGGTGTGGGCCCACCTCCAGTGCCAGTAGCATGCACGCGTTGGTCTTGTATTTTCTTTTTCAATTTGGACCTAATATCATCAAATCTTTTCCGACAATGATACTTGTCCCTGACACTATTCCCACAGGCATTGACACCAATGACTATTGTGTCCCACATTTCTTTTTTGCTTGCTGCACTTGTCCGCCCTTGAAAAACATATAAAAGATATGAGGTAAATTAATAATAATATAAGCACCAGTTTCCTACACTGCTAGCTGTTCCAAGAGATAGCAAACATGCTGTTTTATGTGTAATATGTGCAGCACATGAGCATTCACTACTAAACCTATACATGTAAGCAAGGTTGCATTCATATTGTATGCAGTTCTGGCAAATTGACCGCCTGTGTTTATTTGTCCTTGTAAGGCATGATAAAAAGCTGTGTTTCCACACTAATGAACATAGAAAGATATTGTGTACCCATATTTGCATATGAACAAAACTCAGATGACCTAGGATCACATGTATTTGAATAATAAATGTAAAGTTACACTTACCTACTAAATGTCCATAGAGACTGTCATAGTGCTCCAGAATGCCAGTGACAAGAGCCCTATTTTCCTGGTCATTGAAGCGAGGATTACGTGGCTTCTCCACACGTTTTTTCCGAGCAGGTTTAGGGTCAGAGCTTGGCTGGTGCTGACTGGACTCTCCTTCTTCCAATGGAAGAGCCTCCAAAAGCTGGCCACCAGCAAGCACGCCACCACCAGACACCCCATCAGCAACTGCGCCACCAGCAGCACTCCCAGCACCAGCACTCCCACTCCTAGCACCAGCACTCACACTCCTAGCACCAGCACTCACACTCCTAGCACCAGCACTCACACTCCTAGCACCAGCACTCCCAGCACCAGCACTCCCACTCACAGCAACAGCACTCCCACTCCCAGCACCAGCACTCCCACTCACAGCAACAGCACTCCCACTCCCAACAACAGCACTCCCACTCCCAACAACAGCACTCCCACTCCCAGCAACACCACTCGCAGCACCAGCACTCCCACTCCCAACAACAGCACTCCCACTCCCAGCAACACCACTCGGTGCACCAGCAACATCACTCCCCTGAACAGAACGTTCACTCCGACGCGTACTCCCACGAGTAGCACTCCCACTCCCACCAGCATCACTCTTCCCACGCTTTGCGGGCATACTTCCAGCACTCACAAAAAACAGACAAGAAATGTACAGGCAATCACACGACCCACTTCCACATATAAAACAAGACAAAGATGTAAACAAAACAACAAAGGACAAAGCTCACCCAATACACAACAAGTCTCTCAGTCAATATGCAAATCTTCAATCGTCCAGCTCTGTGCGTCTCTCTCTCTCTCTCACTCCCAACAACACAGAGAATGATT
Organism: Ascaphus truei; assembly: GCF_040206685.1. Classification (NCBI taxonomy): domain Eukaryota; kingdom Metazoa; phylum Chordata; class Amphibia; order Anura; family Ascaphidae; genus Ascaphus; species Ascaphus truei. The sequence goes on along the minus strand of NC_134487.1, from coordinate 80,356,799 downwards.
AGCAGTACACGTTGCCTTTAAATATGGCGCGCAATCAAAAACATGCTTGTTTCGCCTGATTCAGCAAGATTTGTGATTGTGCAACCTAACAGCACCCCGCCACGCACGCCGATACACCTGTGTGTGATCGGCTCATCATCGTGAGAGTGGGCGGATTTGTTTTCTGGTTGATTTTGAATGTATTCGGCACTTACTGCATACGGAGAGGGAAAAACGCCAATAACATGACTAATCGATAAGCTTGCCGATTTCACATAATCGTCGCTTACTGCATGAGGCCCAATGTCTTTTAAAAGAGCTTTTATCACTATCAGTCAAGTTCAACAACAATTGGCGTGGGAACCTTAGGTTCTAGGGCACCTAGAAATAAAATTATTTTTGCCCCTAGCTCCTAGGCCTCTCCACACTCGACCACCACCGGGTCCGAGAATCCAGGACCCCCGTAAAGGGTCGCGCGCGCTAAAAGCGGAGCAAAGAACAGCGCAAGAAAACGGCTAAGTCCGAAACCATGAAAAGTGTAAGCCCATATCTCCGGTTCTGGGAGGACCAGAGGGCTGGGATTTGGGTCACCTGTAGTCACTGTTCCGGCATGGCTGCATACCCATTTCCAGCCCTCTCCGACCAACCAGACAGAGTGTGGGCAACTGTAAAGATCAGTGATTTTTCCCATAGACGTCAATGGCGGCGGTTCCCCATTGAAAGGCTATGGCGGAGAAGTCCCATAGACGCCAATGGCGGAGTTGCCCCATTGAAAGTCTTTGGCGGCGGAACCCATTGACTTCAACGGCGGAGTTGCTCCATTAAAAGCCTATGGCGGCGGAGCCGGTTGATTTAAATGGGAAATGAGTAAAAAGCAGAGATTTATTTTAAAGCGGAGAATCCTGTGTTAAAGAAATAAAAGTTTTTAACTGCATTTGTGTATCTCCGGTCTGGAAGGTCGCAGCGGGCTGAAACTTGGCCATGATGGAGAGTCACTTCCGGCATGGAGGACTGGCCCGTTTCAACCCGCTGGGCCCAACAGAACGATTATGTTAATATGTCTTTATATTAAAAACTGTACTGAATCTCAAAGTGGGGTTAAAAGCCCGTGAAGATTCCTGCCATATGTGGAATGTAAATTGTCAGGGGGGCGTCCTATTGTCTACAACAGACCCCCTGATCAAAGGCTCAGCCGCCCTAGCTGTATACATTATAGCAGAGAAATGCAGGGCTTGAGTGGTTTGTAAGTGCTATAACTCACACCTACAAACAAAGAGTATCCTGACCAGATACCCCATCTGGTAGACTTGTCGGCGCCCTGACTTTTGTGTGGGGTTACAGAAATGAGACCCCCGGGGCTCAAAGTACGCATGTGCCAACTAGCTGGGGGGCATGGGTTATTAATGTTCCCACGTTAGAGATTGGGTGCAGGTAATTGTTCTCCAATAGCCTGCACTCAATGATAGATATAGGATTGGAACTGTATATAAAGTAGTGTCAGCCTATATCCATTGTCTTCATTGTTACCAACTGATTGATGCCTGATTGCTGTGGAATTGCTAATCAAGATTCCTGATTACTTCTGCATTCCCCCTCCCTAAGTAAGTGATATTTCTTGTTTGTTATTTGTATCATCTGCTGTGTTCACCTATCTTAGGAATAAATTATTTTATTATATCTAAGCCGTGTTCAGTTCAACCCAGTTATTTGGTGTATTATACATCCTGTCATAAGTTACCGTGACACTATCCTTCAACCAGTTTTCAATCCAGGTGCATATATTTTTACGGAGTCCAATTTTCTTTATTTTGTAAACCTTGTGTTGAACCGTATTAAAATTCTTTGCAAAATCTAAGTAGACCACATCAACTGCATTACCCTGGTCTAAATTCTTATTTACCTCCTCAAAGAAACAAATAAGGTTAGTTTGTCATGATCTATCCTTCATAAATCCATGCCGACTATTACTAATTATTTTGTTTTCAATTAGGTATTCCTGAATCTTATCCTGTATTAAACTGTCAAGTGGTTTCCCCACTATTGAAGTCAGTCTTACAGGTCTGTAATTCCCTGGTTGTGACCTTGCTCCCTTTTTAAGTATAGACAACACATCTGCTTTACGCCAATCTTGTGGTACTGAACTTGTGGAAATTGAGTCCTTGAATATTAAATATAATGGTTTGGCTATTACTGAACTTAACTCCTTGAGAACTCATGGATGTATGTCATCGGGGCCAGGTGCCTTATTTACTTAAATTTTTTCAAGCCGCTTATGAACTTCTTCCTCAGTTAACCAATTGTTCATTAATATGGAGGTTGTGGCTTCCTCCTACGGCACTACTATTGAAATTGATTCTTCCCTGGTAAACACAGAGGTAAAGAATGTGTTTAATAACTCTGCCTTTTCCTTATCTCCAATAATCTGCCTGCCCATCTCACACTGGACCGGTCATATATTTTCTTCTCTTGTTTTTTTGTTATTAAGGTACTTAAAGAACTTTTTAGGGTTCATCATACTTTCTATTGCATTCCTTTTTTCATTATCCATTTTTGCTTATTTGATTGGCCTTTTGCAATTTTTGTTACATTCCTTATAATTCTGATATGATGCCTCTGTCCATTCTGACTTAAAGAATCAAAATGCCTGCCTCTTCTTTTCCATTTCTTCCCTACCTGTTTATTTAGCCACATTGGTTTTGACTTATTTTTTTTATACTTATTACCCAAGGGTATACACTGATGAGTGTGCTTTTCTAACAATGTTTTTAGGACTGCCCATTTATCTTCTACATTTTTCCCTGCAAAAACATCATCCCAATGTATTACTTATAGATTAGTCCTCAGTTTGTTAAAATCTGCCTTTCTATAGTTTAAGGTCTTTGTTGAACCCAAGTAATCTGTTTTTTGATTATTTATTTCAGATGAGACCATGTTATGATCACTGTTACCCAAATGTTCCAGGACTTGAATATTTGTTATTACTTCTACATTGTTTGATATTACCAAATCCAGTATTGCCCCTCTCCTGGTTGGTTCCTCAATTATTTGGGTCATATAATTATCTTTAAGTACTCCCAAAAACCTGTTTCCTTTTGTTGTAATGCTAATCTCATTGCCCCAGTCTATGTCTGGATAATTAAAATCACCTATTATGCAAACATTGCCCAGTTTTGATGCCTTCTCCATTTGCAAAAGTATTTTAGCTTTCTCAATCTCACAGCTATTTGGTGATTTATAGCATATCCATACTCACATTTTCTTTATACTTTTACCTCCACTGCTTATGTCTATCCACAAGGTCTCTACATTTTCATAATTCCCTTCATTAACATCTTCCCTTATAATAGGTTTTAGATCTGTTTTAACATATACGCATACTCCACCTCCTCTTCTATTTGCTCAATCCTTCCGAAAAAGGGAATAACCCTCTAAATTAACTGCCCAGTCATGAGGTTCATCCCACCATGTTTCAGTAATGCCTATGATATCACACTGCTCCCTTGCAGCTATTAATTCAAGCTCCCCCATTTTATCTGTCAGGCTTCTTGCATTAGCAAGCATGCATTTAAGTTTTTTTTCAGCCTGTACTATTATCTTATCTGCTCCTTCCTTTCAGCGCCAATTAGGTTTAGTCTTTAGAAGTTTTTTTTAGTATTACCTGTATTTACTATGGGTGTCTTGCTGCTTGTCAAACTCGCACTTGCCCCCATTCTACCACCATAACCCCTTATTTCATCATCTATTCTATTTAGTTTGTTTTCTGTTTCATTCCCCTCCCCCCTCCATCCAGGTTATCGGTTAGTATCAATTTCTGTGTTCATACATCCGCTGTTATCCCCCTGCCCAGGTTTAAATAGAAAACCCTCTTTGTACATTACAAAGTAGGTGTAGTACCTTACACAGTATGTCTCATAAGGTGCTACTGGGTCAGGATTTTCCCTAGTTTTGGAAATTATAATAAAAGGAGTCTGAATCTCTACAGAATGTGAAAATGGTGTCGTTCGGGGAGCGCAAAATCATATATAAAATATTAGTAAAAATATATACATAGTGCAACAATGTAACAAGTCCAATATCAGGCTAGATGAAAGAATGGTGTCAAATGGCCAATGCCACTACTCACATGACTCTGTGAGAGTGGAGTGCCTTGAAGGGTATCTCTGGTGATATCCCCCAGAATTCTTCTGTCTTTACTAGATCTGACAGGCAAATGGTGGATAGATGGTGGATGTATATTCTTCCCCGCAGGTGTAGCAAATGGTATCCCGCTTTCTGACAGAAAGTACAGCTCAATAGCGGGATACCATTTGCTACACCTGTGGGGAAGAATATACATCCACCATCTTGACTGTCAGACCTAGTAAAGATGTCACTTCACTTGAGAAAGGCCAGCAGGCCAAAATGTTGTGTTCTATGGCACAATACATTCTTTATGATTGAAATCCGTGTGCCCTTATCCATTAATTACATTGGATATATTGGATGAAATGCAGGTCTTCCCTGGGACTAAGAAGCACCGGTAAATGTATCACAAGTTATTGTTATTTGTCTTTGGTGTGCAGCAAACATCCTTATTTTTGCATTTACTTCCTGGTAAAACATTTTATAAACAAATTTAAGTATAACTGCAAGCCGGTCTTGTGTGTCATGGAGTAAGCACTATGTCCCATGCCATGCACAATACAGTATAAGAGTTATGAAACAGATTACGTTAATGTATAGTGGTTTTTAATAAAGTGTGAAACTGCAACAGTAGAGATGTACAAGATCATTACACAAAGACATATGCGTACACTTTTTCTTTGCTTCAGACACCTGCTTTAGGCCACGCGTATAGTGCCCGCGACCGGCGACGTGATGGGACGGGTGACGTCACCCGTCGCCACTAGCGAAAGTTATATTTCGCTTTGCGGCGGCGTTGCGGGCTTCCGGGCATTTGATTTGTTCAGGGGCTGTCACATGAGGCGACAGCCCTTGAAAAATCAAATATTCCCGTCTTCCAAAGTCAGCGATGCGACGTCGCTGCGTCGCATTGCCGCCGTTGCACTTACTATAAGCGCACGTGGCAGCAATGTATTTGTTTTTGGGCGGCGTCGCATCGCCGTCGCGGGCACTATACGCGCGGCCCTAGACACTGTAGCATTCCAAGTATCATAGGCAAAGATATTAAGTGCGGCACCTGCTGGACACGTACTGAACTGCAACAACACAATAATACTTCTGTCCCACCATAAACGAGGTCCGTGCATGCTAATCATGTGGCGAGGTACACGGCATAGCCACAGATAAGGTGCACACTATTGCACGGCTGTTTAACATAAATCATGCTTTATCTGTAGGCAAATTGACTCGAGGTGCACGGCAAGGCCACGGATGAGGTGCAGATAAAGTGCCAATACCGCTTTTTTGCGTGGCTGTTGAACCTAAATCACTTTTTATCTGTAGGAGCTTTCCTTTCAGGTGATCCGGTGTTGCTATCACATGTTCAACTGCCCTCTCTAGTAGAGAAGTAGCTGGGTGGGATGCTTCAGCTGGCTGATAACACTTTCAATCAGGAGCTACTAAGTTGGAATTTTCCAGGGCACTTTTCTTGGGATCCACTAACTCACTACTGTGCTGGCCCACCGGTACCCCTCTACCATAGCAGGTACTGTAATCACCGACGTAGTTGTGGGGCACTTTCCTCTGGAAACAATAGAAGCTTCTTCACACCACTCCAGGGAGGGGCTTTAAGTGCCTGGGAAGTCTTGTAAAAGCAATTTTGGTATTAAAGTGATGCACTGAAGACTAACAAATGAATGTGTCTTGGTGCGTCAATGTATTAAAACTAATTTGATGTCTTGAGCAGCACGAGTCTCAACTTTTTGTTCTGTAAGGAAATAAAAGACACAAGGGGGTGGAGTTGGAGACAGAGTTTTGATGTCAAAGCAGGACAACAACCATTTAAATGATACTGTATGTTTACAAAATTGCATGCATGCCCCACTTTTGTGCTCCAGAAATGCGTCAAATTTGTCAATCAACTTTTTCGTAAACGACAAATTCAAGTTTACACAAACAAATGTTAATGCATTCATTTGTAGGAACTTAACACACACCATACAGGGAATAGGAAGATGTGCGCTAAATTTAAGAACATGAATAATTATATAGCAACACAATCCACTAATGATTGTAGGTGAGAAATTGAATTTTTGACACAGTTGATTTATACATAGCCCCTAGTTATTTGGTTCAACATTTACATTTTAAGATGTGTACAGATTCTTCATCCACATTACATGAAAGAGAACTTAAATATTTTACTAATCAAAGACCTCTTATAGCATGTGCAAGCCATCATAACTTTATCTAATCCATTTTACACAAAAGCTTTGAAGATATTATGTCAGGAATTTGGAACTGTGATAACAATTTGTATAAAGCAGAATTAGACAAAAGGTGACACTGGTCTTATTATTGTGCTCATGAACCCTATTGTGTATCTGTCACTCCAAATAAAATGAATAATCAAATGCTTTATTGTCTGGATTATCTTGAACTCACTGGAAATAAAAGAGTGTTGATGCTGTCACTTTCACTAAATCTCTTTATGCTAGAGGTATTTTATATGTGTATATGGCTAAGCAATACACTAATGAATAAAAAGACTGCTGACAAATACTGTAAGAGGAAATGTTGCTCACATATCAGCCTGATAAAAAAATATTGCAAATGTACTGTAAATCTCATCAGTATTTGAAAATACTTATTTTCACTAAACTATTATATTTTGGCACTATGTACAGTGTAAGCATTTTTTACCCTATTTTAGTTATTTGATAAGGCAACAATTTTGGTAAACCCATAAAATTTACACCAAATGGAGATAAACCAAGCTTGTGACAAATAAATATTACATAATTAGCTCAGAATAAGCAATGTAAATGGAATAAAACACTTTACATTTTTTTAACCCAATTCCAATCATGTTTTCACCTAAATGACTCCATTATATTATCACTCTTAACAATCTGTAATAGATTGTGGTACAAAGCAAGGAATGTGTAGGATACATGTATCTCAAATTTACAGAGATCTTTAAAACTATCGACCAAGGTATTATATTGAACAAATTATTTTGGTAAAGAGCTTTTTGCTCTCAGCTGGTTAATTTCCCACTTACTTTATCGGCTGTCACTTAAATAATTTGTAAGGAAAAGAGATGAGCAGCGCTTCAGTGGTCTTGTGATAACAGTATTGATGTTTATTTATACCAAATCAACATTTTGGTTATATATATATATATATATATATATATATATATATATACAGTGTTCGACAAACCTATACATTTGCTCGCCCCGGGCGAGTGGATTTAACCCCCGGGCGAGTAAATATTGGCCCAAGCAGCACACGTTTGGTACTAGGTGGCGAGTAGATTTTTTTGTGTGGCGAGTAGATTTTTTGGTGATTTGTCAACCACTGTGTATATATATATATATATATATATATATATATATATATATATATATATATATTATTTTTTTTATTTTTTCCCCCTCTGACTCTGGCCATAAGATGAACGATCTGAAGGTGGCCATACTCAAAGGTATTCTTACAACACCAAAAAAAAGATGGTCACATGAATACAAATTTATGTAACTGTTCGGGACTCTCAGATGGCCTAAACCGAGACCGAAGTTTTATTAGTCACTACTGACATGAGAGAACTCTCTTCCCATGAGTGCTAAAGGCCATGTCTATACATACTGCGCTATATGTATGCATATCTGTCTCCTACACATACAAATACTCTGTAATTCCATCCCTATATACCAATAGGGACCACATACTGTAGTTTCTACACACATTTTAAGTAATGCTACACCCTCTCACATTTCCACACCTACCCACATTATTGATATACACTGACACTCCACACACACCTTTTGTAAAGCGCTGTATAAACTATGGACTCTTTATTTATATTTACATATTTACATATACACACACTTACATCTCTCACATTCAGGGACTATTTAACACCTCAAGTCATAAATCGCACACTATACAGGGGAAGGGATGGACTCTAGTCACATTCCTAGATGCACTGTTTTTGAGTAAACCCCTTGCCTGCTTTATTCAATGTAACATCGCCGGAAGAAGAAATCAGTGTATCTCGAAAGCTCGCACAAATAAAACATTTTGTTAGCAACAGAACGGTAGCGTCTATTCATTTTTGATAATATATATATATATATACCAGACACAGCATACCAGAAGGGAATAATAGTATATATAATATTAAACACACAACTAATACATGAACATACATTTAGGAGCACTATTTGGATATTTTTCAAGATACAGAACAGATAAACAGTGTGATATAGATATAGATTTATATATATATATATATATATATATATATATATATATATATATATATTAGGTATACAATACCTATAAATTAGGTATACAATACCAATACCTTCTGGTATTGTACTGTTCCCTTTGCGCTAGGGTTTTGTTCTGTGTTTTTCAAAAGCTTTCATAATTGCAGTATACTCAATAGGAAACAGGCTAATCTATGTTATGCCCCTACTTGGGACTGACCAAGTGTAGCATTTGGCTCTCAAATCTCATTAACTGCACCGTCTGTGCTGAACTCCTGCTTTGCCAGGTACACATGTGCACATTGTGGCAGCTGCATTCACCACGCTTCCTGAATCTGTCCACCTCTTCTTATCCCTGTAGACTAATATTCATGCCATAAAGCATTTATTGTGTTGGCATATTTTGCTGGATGTGAGGTTCTGACAATACTGTCAGTTAAAATAATTCTGGTCCCTAACCTCTAAATCACTTCAGCTGTTTTGGGATCCTCTGCATGGCTGGTTGTAGAGCCATATTTTCCAGAAGAGAAAAGTTATGCTGACTTGAAGAAAACAAATGTATGCAGCCTAGTGCCCCTGGCTATAGCCGCGAGTTGCAAAATGCAAGCTCATAATTTGCAAAATATCTGGGATGGTATCAAAGTCCATAGCCGCACCCCTTCTATTCTGACTGGGACTCCTGATTCCACCAGAGGGAGGAGTCGAAGAGCCAACGGCTCAGTGTGGGGTGTGTCCGGATGTGAAGCATGCTGAGACTCGGATGCACGCGTTCACTATTCAGACTCTACTGATTTGTGATCAGTCCCCGGCCATCTCCCCTGTAAATGGCTGATATCCCGTGTCACGGGAGACCAGGTTATTTACACCTTTTTACCAGGATAATTAATTTATCAAAACAAGGTAGAGAAATACATTTTAATTTATTCGGCATAAATTCGTTTACACACAATGAAACACAAAATACAGACAAAATACACACTTACTTTGGGACTGGGGTTGAAAATTAAACTTTCCTAGGTGCAGGGAACTCTTTGGGAGAGTTTCACCCTGACCGGGACTTAGCCCAAAATCTCCTGGAACACAAATCGGCATAAAATTCCATACGCCAACACTATGTTCTCTTCTGAGAACTTGATACCTCCTGACCGCGAGTCATCCCAAATCTCCTGGTACTCAAATTGGCATAAAACCCAGCCGTGACCGCTAAGTTAGTTTCTGAGAATTGGGGCACAAAATGCTGGACTTTTCTCTGGCGGGCAGGTTTTTCAGGCTTGAAATCAAAGCCGGTTCCTTTGCTAACAAACAAAGCATCTTTGAAAAGCCCGCCCGCACTCTTTCAGCTCAGACTCAAGGGGAACACCCAATCTGGCCCATGGCTGCTTATAGTATTCTCGGCTTCATTCACAAAACAGAAGCAGACCAGACATCCTGGGAACTTTCTCAAGCAGCCAATCAGAGCCAAGCCAGATAGAAAAGCCGGGTCAGCATGCCGTTCACACCTCTGGGCATCCTCTGGGTTTGCAGTAGGGTTGCCTGTTTGGACATCGGTTCTGAATGTAAAAAACACTGAAATACATTTTAATAAACACATAGTCACGGGGAACCCCTTCAGCTATGTGGGACTTTAGATGAGGATCTTGGGGTTTGAAAACTAGGAGTTTGGGAGACACTAAATTGCCCCAGTGTACCCCGGGTACCCGAAAATAGTGCGACTAAGCCGGGGAGAATAATAGGGCCACCGGTAACTTTGTACCCAGACCTCCTGCAATCAAAATTACTTGCTTTTCATCCCAAAACTCTACCTAAGGCCTGGGACGTAGCAAAGACTTTGGTGCTGCTGCTCGCTGTTGCTTGCTGCCGCTCGCTCTACCAGGAGCTTTTTGCTGTCCTGGCAGAGGAGACAACAAGCATGCTTGGGAGGCGGGTATCACTGTGTGTGTGTCACTTGGTAGCTGTCAGTGTGTGTGTGTGTGTCACTTTGAAGTGGTCTGTGTGTTTGTGTGCCCCTGGGGAACCTGTGTGTGTATATGTGTGTGTGTGTATGTGTGTGTGTATATTATATAATATTTTACCAATTAAAAAAAAAGACATGTTGTGAGAATAAATTATTTATTAACATTGTGCAACTTTGATAAATATATTCACACTCATACATCACACACACACACACACACACACACACACACACACACACACACACACACACACACACACACACACACACACACACACACACACACACACACACACACAGACACACAGACACACAGACACCACACACACCACACACACCACACACACACACACACACACACACACACACACACACACACACACACACACACACACACACACACACACACACACACACACACACACCACACACACACACCACACACACACACACACACACACACACACACACACACACACACACACACACACACACACACACACACACACACACACACACACACACACACACACACACACACACACACACACACATCACATACACACACACACACACACACTCACACACACACACACACACACACCACATCACACACATCACACACACACACACACACACACATCACACACACACACACACACACACACACACACACACACACACACACACACACACACACACACACACACACACACACACACACACACACACACACACACACACACACACACACACACACACACACACACACCTCTGTGCTGCCTCTGTGTGGTGGCTCTGAAGTTAAAATGCCAGGCCGGCTGCAGCCCCATTGGATGGGAGCGGTCACGTGACCGCTCCTCCGCTTCCCCGAGCGGCAAATTTGTAACTTGCCTGTCTCAGGGAAGTTTCTCAGCCTCCGCACGCATCAGCACGCATGCGGAGGGAGAAACTATAGCCGCGCTGATTACAGATGCAGGGGCTTTGTGCATCTGTTCAGCGCGGCTCAGCCCGTCTCAGCGATGCTGATTTCACTATGTCCCAGGCCTAAGACCTAGACTCCCAAAGTTTGGAGTCTCTAGGGAACAGGGAACAGAAAAGGGAAAAAAATGTCTCTTTATTTCTGCCTGCCTTATTTCCCCACACACTTTCCCTGTGACTCAGTTTGGACTCCCAGAGCCCCCTCCCCCAACCATATATACGGTTGGGCACCCACAAAACTTATACTGGTTGAGGGTCACCTTGCCCTAGCTGGGGTATCCTCCTTAACCTAGGGATTCCCTCCGCTACACAAATGCATATTTATCCCGGTGTCTCATTCTCCTTTCTGGGCTGTACTGAAGCAGGGTACCCTAGTGGTGAGGCATGCTTACGTTTTCATGGGGAAGTATTGCTGGCACAATGTGCCTAAATATATCCGAGAATCAAGCATGATTCCTGGGTACATTTATGGGGGGATCGGCAACTCCAGACCCCAACCTCCTAGGCACATTCTGTCAACGGTTACTCCTCAAAAAACCCCTTGAAACTCATACCCTAGTAATCTCTGCTTGATAGCATGCCTGGAAAGTGAAAAACACAAAAAATGGTTTTATTACAGACAGTATAATGCAGTAATACGATACTGGGCCCAAGAGCTAACTCTGTTGGATCCTTATACATGGAGGAGTAACCAAAATGGGCTTGAACATTATTATAGAGCCTGGATACCCCCTCCCGTCACATCCCGGCCCAGTTGTTTGAGCTACACGGAGGACTATTATGCATTACCTTCCAGGGCCAAGACACATTACAGCTCTTGTGCCCGCAGTGCCATCGACCCAGAGGAGGGCTGGAGGTCACGTCCTGATGTGAGCGGTGTGATGTGCCCTTCCCTTGGCCTGTGAGGAAAGCCTGGGATCAGCCTATGTCCGCTCTCCATCCGGACGGAGGGCCGAGTTCCTACCCACTGGTCCATTGGCTGCAAACATTAATGGATAATGCTCTGGAAAGTGCGGAGCAGGTCTATAGGGATGTGACAGGGTGAATGAACGTCACCAGCCATATACCTGGCAAACCTATGTTTAGGCTTGCAGTGCAGCAGTGACGAGGTTAAGTTTCAGTTGAGAAGGGCTTCTTAATTAGTCTGACCCCAGCTGCATAATCAAGGTGCTTTAAAAACCTCAGGCTGTACACACATGCAGGCCAGCTGGTCAGGAGACAGGTCTGAAATACTGAAGAGATTACTGCTATAACGTCTGTTTTTCAAAGTACGTGTGATGAACTGTCTGTGTCCTGCATGCTGAAGAGAAGCTGCCTTGTTTCCTATGCTGAAGAGAAGCTATTTTGTTTTTGTCTGCTGAAGAGAAGCCCTTTTGTTTTTGTATGCTGAAGAGAAGCTATTTTGTTTTTGTGTGCTGTATATTTTTTAATAAAGAAGCCTTATCAAGAGAACCCGTGTGTGGTTGCATGTACCCTGCAACAAGGGACATGATTTATGAGATATTCCACCCACAGCGGAGGAGTGCAGGGGCTACCCTGTGCAGGGAATACAACGATGCGAGCCCCGATTTTGGGGTGGTGTCCTCCAGGGGGAGTGCCCCTGTCTGAATCTCCTTGTCTCTGACTACCAGTGCCAACCAGGGTGCGGATCTGCTGCTGCCAGGCCCTGTGGTGATTTCTGTGGCGGCCTTGCCTGAGCGTAGACCGTCCGCGGCTGCGGAAGGTCTTTCCGAGGAAGCGGAGGTACTAACATCTATTCCGGGAGGTTCTTGTGACTACATAAGCCCAGCAGCAACACGGGTGCCACAGTCCAGCAAAGCATTGTGGGTGCGTCCGCCCAGTCAATCATCATGGGGGCCACTGAGTGATGAGCTGAGTGATGCAGAGGTGTCCACTTCCGAGGTACCGGCTGGTACCTCCATCGTTGACCTGTCCTTAGTGGTGAGGGTGCCGAGACTGTAGATGCTGACTGCTCACTACCATGTAGGGAGGATTCTGCTATGCTGCTTGCGGCTCTCGGCCAAGACCGCCCTAAGGTTATCGGGACATTGGTATTTTCTTCTTCCTCCCTCATAAAATAAGGGATCCAGGACATTGCGATGTCGGCCCAACTCCATGCTATGTCCCCTGTTGATACCCCAGTGCCCTGGGAAGAGGTCCTAAGGTTAACCGGGAAGCATAGACCCCTGTCACGTCCACCACCATCCCCCAGGATGTTCATGGACCTCCAGTGCCCTGTTGTGGGTACAGTAATGTGTCAGCCTGCTGCGGGAGGTGGAGGGTAAAACTGGTGGGATCCTATGTTTCAGGGGTACGTGCCTCACTAAAAACTCAATTTTTATTTGCATGAGACAACAGGGTGCACACTGGTGGGAGGAAGGGGAATAAACCCCAGAACAAACCGCTGAAATGATGTGCCATTATAATAGTTGCCTGGAGCTGGGGCCAGAGGGTTATTCAGAAGTGGATGAGGTTAAGCAGGATACCCCTCGTTAGGTGATCCCCCCCGTGTGCCGGGATCATTACTTTTGATATAGCAGGGGCGGTGCTACAAATTGTAAAGGGAGATTACAGCAGGAAATGTCCTGCATGTTGAGGTGGGAGGTACGTACAGAAGGAACTGTATTGCAACTGGGTGAAAGGTTCTCTTGGCTAAGAGGAACCAGTTATGCCACAAATGTTATTGCATTGTATTCTATATGTTTTGTAAATCTGTTGGCTATTATTGGTGGTGCATAATTATGCTCCTCATGCAGTGTCGTGAGGAGATTTTCACCAGAGGGAGGATGTAGCCTAGTGCCCCTGGCTATAGCCTTTCACTGGCCTCAACACTATAAGTCCTGATAGAAACAGGCAGTGTTGGGGTTAAACTCCTATGCAGGGCCTAGCCTGCAGTTGCAGCCTGGATGGGTACTATGTTGCCATATCCAGGGTGCAGGCCTAAACCGGCAGTTGGAGTGTCATACTTGGGGACGGTACATACTGGGTCACATGTATATGGGGTGATGCCTGTCAGTACCTGGACCTGCCCTGTTATGGGCGTGGTTACAAGCCCCTCCCCCAAGGTATAAAAGCTGACACTCTACCAAATTGATTGTGGTGAGGTTAGTGTGTGTTTTCCCTCCCTCCGGGGAGAAGGAGTGTTCCCCTCATTCCATCAGAGTGTGAGGGAGTTTAAGAGGGATGCTTGGGGCCTCAAGCCTGGGTGGCTGCTCCAGGGAAAATGGAGGATGGTATGCTATGCCCAGAATAAAGACTCAGTTATACCAAAGCTGATGTGAGGTCTTTGGAAGAGAGAGAGTTGCCTGTGGGAACCATTCTGCCTGTCAGGATCCTCATGGGATGGAGGTGCTGTACCCTAGGAGGAGAAGGCTGAACTGTTGCTGCTCCCACACAACACCAGTGGAGCTTTCGGGCCTTCTGTAACACACAGGTGAGCTCACAGCACCAGAGAAACACCCATGTAGTGGCCAGACTCCTGTGGGAGGGGGGAGCAGGTGCTACATGCATATATAGCCTGAAAGAACATTCAGCAATGTCTTCTTTCTTGGTAGCTATTCGTGCCTCATGTGGAGTTTTTTTCTTTGATTTTTATGGGAGTAATGTGTATTGCTATAGTACAAAATACATTTATGAATCATCATAGTTGAGTGATTGAGATCACTAGTTTTTAGACTATTATAACAAACATCTTTTAGTTAGGGTAGGAGGAAGACAGGCAACATATTTTTCTTATGTTTTTCAAGGGTACTCAAGATATTCAGTTGTTACATAGTTACACAGTAAATGAGGTTGAAAAAAGACATACGCCCATCAAGTTCAACCTACAGTATACTAAATTTAGATGACAGGTAGTTTATCCTATATCCGTGTCAGGTATTGCTCACCACAAACGAGGCGGGACCACGGTGCTGAGGTGGGAAAGGATATAACGCCGCCCACAGCCACGAGGGCACATCTTGAGAGTAGAATGGTCTGGATGTCCGGGCTGGGGCAGGAGAGGTACGGATAGTAGTGGGTACTGTTAGCCTAGTCCGGGGTTAGAGAGATAGATGTAATCGTTTTACCGTATTCTGAGTTCGGGATGCCAGAGGTGCAGAGAGTCGTATTGCCGTATGCCAAACTCGGGATGCCAGAAGTGCGGAGAGTTGTATTTCCATATGCCAAGTTCGGGATGCCAGAGGTGCGGAGAGTCGAAGAGGAAGCCGGTTCGGTACACAAGGAAGACTGCAAGACAAGACAAGACAGGACTAGGGAGGCAGAGAGTGATGAGAACAACTGGTTCTATGCTCAGCCGACGAGTTAGTGACACCGCAGGGAATATATAGGTGAGAGGGTCCAATGGCAGGGTAGCAAGGTGGGGGTGTGTGGATTGGCCAGGCATCGGCAGGGATAGGTCCAGAAGGGCTCCGGTGGGAGGAGCTATAGAGCCCAGTAGTAAGGCTGCATTTGATTGAAGCAATAGTTTTGGGTATTGTGCCTTTAAGAGGCTGGTGCACCTCCGTGTGGCCACGCCTCCGTGTGGCTGCGCTTGCGGGCGCGTGACCGGGCATGCCCGCAGGACCGGCACTAGAAGAGGAACACCGGCGTGCGAGCACGCACCCAAGTGGGGCGGCAATCGGCGTCCTGGAGGGAGGCTGCTTGCTTGGCGTGGGAGGACCCAGCGGAGCTGTGGGTGAGTGAGGAGCACGCCAAGGGCAGCGTGACTCCCAGGTTGTTACAATTCGTACTTACATTATATTGATCCAGTTGAAGGCAAACAAAAAACCCCAGTGACATATCATCCAAATATATCTCTTAAGGGGAAAAATAAATTCCTTCCTGACTCTAAGGCTGAGTCCCCGCTGGCGCTGAACGCGCTATGCGTTTGGCGCGCTTACCCCTATACAAGTTAATCATCATGCCCATGCTCACGCGGCACACGCGCACTCATGCACGGGCACGCATGCTCTCCCAAGCTTGGGGCTTGGCGAGACAAAAGAGTTTCTCTTTGGAGCATGTGACCCTGCTCTGACCAATGGTGAAAGAGAGGCAGAATAGGCTGAGTGGAGAGAGGTGGAGGGGGCAGGGGGGACGGAGAGAGGTGGAAGGGGAGGGGGGACGGAGAAAGTTTTTTTATTTTTCTTTGCACAATTTTTATTTATTATATTTTTCCTGCACAATTAATTGCCATTTTTGAAAGGGGGAGGGAGAGAATGGAGAAACACACACACACACACACACACACACACACACACACACACACACACACACACACACACACACACACACACACACACACACACACACACACACACACACACACTTACACACATAGAAATACAGCACCTCCCTGCTCCTGCTCTAAAAAGTTTGCAGGACAGCAGAACGCTCATGCTTGGAGTTGGTGACGTTACCGCTCTCAAGCATGAGCACGGTCAGCGCCAGCGGGGACTCAGCCTAAGAATTGGCAATCAGATTACGCCTGGGATCAACATCATTCCCATGTTTGCTTATTAGGTACTGTATATCCCTGTATACCTTTCCTTTCTAAAAAGATGTCCAACTTTTTTTTTTTACAGTTTACAGTTCATGTTACAGTTTCCTGGGAAGTAATGTTCAATATGGATAAGAGCTCAGTGAGATTTGCAATCATGTATACTGCAAACTATTTGTTGCTACAATAAAAGGTATTATACAACTAATCTTTTCTTTTGTATTTGCAATGTTATACTTCTGCACCAAGCTGTAACAGTAAAATGATTGCGCTCCCTTCCTTTTGGTAGTAAAGTCGTGTCCCTATGGTCTGAAAATCACTTTACAATCTGTATAAAGAACATTTCTAGTGCGGACTGTGTAGTATTTCATGCTCATAAAAAATACATTTGCGAAGGATTTGTTAATGCAAATAACACATAAAATGATTTGAATCTGCAGTTTTTATTGTATCGTTTCCTTGTAAATGCTATAAGCAGCTGAATAATGCAAGAAAGGTGTCAAACCGATTTTATAAATGAAGTGATATATATATATATATATATATATATATATATATATATATATATATATATATATATATATAAATAAATAGATTTTACCAGATTGGAGTCCGGAAAAAAAGAGACAGCACACAGTCCAGTGAGTCCAATAGAACTATATTCAGTATAACATGGCACCACTTCCAACGTTTCGATCAACCAAGCGTGACCTTCCTCAGGGAAGTGGTGCCATGTTATACTGAATATAGTTCTATTGGACTTACTGGACTGTGTGCTGTCTCTTTTTTTACGGACTCCATTCTGGTAAAATCTATTTATTTACATGTGCATATGGGACAAGCATCAGCATTTTTTCCATTGCTTACAGTGTGCCAACTGAATGTGATTTTTGTATATATATATATATATATATATATATATATATATATATATATATATATATATATATATATATATATATATATATATATATATAAAACATATATTTTATTAGATTGGAAAAAACATTCTGTAATACTTATTTCATGTTACAGATAAAGGAAAATGTAACAGGAATCCCTGGTTTTAAAAGCATTCATAGATCACTTCATAGAGATTGATATGTTTAGGTGAATACTTCATCTCATTTTATCATTTGTATAATTTTTAAGTGGTACATTTATTATTTATTTACCACACAACAATGATTCAATATTGTTTTCATTTTTAAACTGCAGACCAAACAATATCCTACATCTGTGTTTTTTGCAATAAATCAGTTCTGTACTATCAGAAAGAACTTGTACTGTAGCATTTTTTTTTACCACTCTGAAAGACATTTTTAATGTATGATAATATAATAAAACATTTTTTGTTTCTATAGCAACTATTCATAAAGTCACATCCCCTTTCTCTTCTTAAACAGGCTCTGGCACAACCCCTTTTGACCCCTGCCCTCTCACTAGCAGTGCACCAATTGTATCTAGTGACTGCCTGATCACATGATCTTCTTCACTGAACTTTGCATCTTTGATCCTCTTCTGCTGAACTGACAGACATTTAGTGAACCCCCGAGCTGAATCTTCGCCGATCGATCACAGGAGAACGGATCTATCGGCAACTTAGCAAATTACTTATTGTGTTGATTCTATTGATGCACATATTAAAGAGAAATATTTTTTTAAAAGCTTGGACTGCTGCTTTAAAGCACCATTTATTCAGTTTAGGGAAAAAATATATATATACATTGATATAAATGAATGTGGAAACGATATATATCTTCCACTACAATTTTTATTAACTTAGTCAGAGTATTTCTTGTTTTGTGCATCTTTGTGCATTTACTCATTGCTCCTATGGAAGTTTCATTGGATTTGATTTATTTATAACCCGGCTGCAAAGTATGGTTGAAAGCAGCAATTTCTGTTTTATATACTGTTTGTATTGTGATTATATTGGCCAAAAGTTGTTTTAGCACCTTTGGCCTTACTATAGAGATGGGGGTCATCTTTTTGGTGAAAGAGGTGGAGGTTGGGGGTAGGTGCTCTGGGAGAGAGGCTTTGCAGGTGGATAACAAGGGGGGAGGGTGAGGAGTGGCTAAACCCTTGTATACCAACTCTATGGGCTGCACGCCCTGGGTATACTCGATGATCTTGCATGAGCTTACAGGTAATGGGCACAGCCCCTTCACATAACCTGGCTCTATTTGTTTATATCTTGCTCTTAAGACTTTCAATGGGTGCTTTATATTGTGGTTGTTATGTGTATACTTCTAGGCATCTTTACTATGTGATTGGCGTATTCATTTATGGACAGTAATATTGAGGACATCACTACGGTTACCTGGACCATAAGGATTTATGTACACCAGACAGAGAGAGTTCACATGTGATTTCGAGCACCATATTCCACTCTACAATACATCAGGAAGGAGTTCTGTAGATATTGGGGTGCATAGCAAACTTACCTACATGCACCCCCCTGCATCCTGTCCCCTCAGACTCACGTCACCCTCCCTTCACGGCTGCGGTGTCGAATGACGTTGTGGGGTCATGTGACATAATGTTGCCATGGCAACGTTATGTCACATGACCCCTCGGCATCATTTGACGCCGGTGCCATGGAGGCACGTCACTGGAACTACAGGTAAGTGAAAAGTAACAGAGGCTTAGCGTGATCCCCGACATTTATTTTAAATGCCTTGGGGGAAACGTGGGGCCTCTGTAACAGCCACGCCCCCCACCCTGAAAATCTGACGCCCCCTACTTTGCGCACTATACTACATTTCCCTAATATGTTATACTATACTGTATATGTAGCCTGCCATTCAGACAGGAGAAATGGCTTAACTCGGTTTAGTATATTGTCACTCCCAGTAGGAGTTTTGGGTAAACTAGCTAAGGGGAGTGGTTTTAGATAACAGTATAATAGAAGTGTTAATTGCAGTTAAGGGATAGATAGAGAAGATTCTTCTCTGCCAGTGCTCAAGTGGAATAAATTGCTTCTCTTAGGGAATATATAGAGTTAATTTAACATTATTATTATTGATGAAATGTGTTTCCATTGAATGGGAGATTAATTTGATATGTCCATAGATTCATATGCTTTAAAATAAAATAAATATCATCTTTTTAAAATGATTTTTAACCATTTTCAAGCAGATCCTTGTTCCTCTTGACATATATAGTAATTTATAGTATATATTGTCTTAAACATATGTAGTCAGGTCACCCATCTTACCTGGTTGCGCAGCATGGTCACGTGCACCGCCGAAGATTGCGACGGCTGCTTCCAAGGGTGGGGGCCGGAGCAGGGAGCCGCGCGTCTTCCCCTGCTTATGGCCGGTTGCTGGGGACGCGATCGGGCCGTTGCTAAGGCCGCGGTCGTGTTGCTAGGGTCCCGGCGGCCGGTGAGTAGGGCGCCGCCATTCCACAGCACTCGCGCATGCGCAGGAAAGGCACTGGAGGCAGTGAGAGTCGCGCGAGTGCCGGAGCAGAATAGGGAACAGTCACGCAGCCCTAGGGAGCTCGCGCATGCGCAGAAGGGAGCCAACAAAAGCCCGCGAAGCCCTAGGCCATTAGGGAAGGCTCTTGAAGGGGACTACAAGTCCCATGAGCCTCAGCAGCGCCCCACGTGATGCCAGGGAGCCAATAGGACTGAAGAATCTCCCTGGAGAGGAGATTGACACATTTTCGCGCCAGAGAGCACGTTGGCAGTTGGTGACCGGAGCAGCTAGGGGACGGAGGTAGGGTGCAGGAGTCAGTGACTCTCTGCAATAGGCCAGCAATTCCCCTAGGCCCCAGATAGCCCTGAGTCATCTTAGTGAAGTATTGTAGGGACAGGCCCTAAGTTAGGGATCTGCCCCATTAGCTACTTAATAGTAAGGGATAGAGAATACGGTGTGTCTTGCTGAGCGAGCTGAACTATTATCAGGGTGGGATCGCCCCTGACGGATAATCCTGTGGTGGATCCGGATATCGTGCAGGAGTTCACCTGGATCCTTTGCGAAGTCCATTGCAGGTCCGAGCACTGGAGTGCTCGGCAGGTAACCCCCACCCTCACGTGCACCAACAAGGCCTATCAACAGACATAGTGGCTGCGCAGTCACACACACACACTGGTTTATGACTTGGGGGTGCGAGACATTGGGTTGGGGTTACTGGACATGGGGAGGGGTCTCTTTGTACAAGCGTTAGCGTCCGCCGTGGCGCATAAGGTATTGGCGTCCGCCGTGACGCATAAAGTGTTGGTGTCCGCCGTGGCGCAGGGGTAGAGTGGTGTGATACGCTGTGATTAGTGTCTTCTCTAGAGAGGGACGCGTGTTATATGAAGTGTGATATATCTGTGTTTATTGTGTTCTCAACTAAAATCTCTTTGGTTATCTCACATACGTGTACATGGTTATTGTGATTGTCCTGCGAGGAACCAATCCCCCTCTGGTGGGAGCCCTCGCAGGTGGAGGCGCTGCATCGAGTAAGTGGTTACTCATTAGTATCATAATTGCCCCAGGTTTCCCGTGGCGGAAGCTCAGACCTCCTGTGAGCCAGCAGGTAACGCACCGCACACATGGTAACAATATATGTTCTCCGCCCTATAGTATAATCTGCGATAAAGTGGGGGAACCCCCGTTACACATATATTTTAAATTTACATCTATATTCATATCTATGTGTGTTGAGATGATAAACGATCTGTTTGATTCAATGTTTGTCTTTGTTTGATAAAGTTTTTTTGTTTGATAAAGTTTTTTTGTTTGATAAAGTTTTTTTCTTGATAAAGTTTTTTCAAAGTTTTTTTCAATGTTTGTATTTGTAACTTTAAGGTGTATAGACAATAGAAGAGCTCCATTCGCCGTTAGCACTGCCATTCATCTCCCCATGTTCCTCTATTGGTCATTACACCATCGTGGAGGAACCAATGAGTGAGAGATAGGCGGGACTTCCGGTAGAGGATCGCCTTCAAAGTTCAGCACCCGAGATAGGTTATTCACTCTTTGACAAAGTGCAGTGGATGCACGAAACGCGTCAGAGTCCTTTCTTAAGATGATTTTTTCTTTTTAACTATTTGTCTTTGCTGTTCACTGCTGTGTATTAAACTTTTTTGCATGGAAATTGACAACCAGCTTCCGCTATTCTTCATGCTTTCGGAACGCATGAGGCATCTGTTGGCACGCTGTGCACCACCATTTTTTCCCCATCTAGGGTGATCTTTTATCTTAATTGCAGTTAAATAGGAAAAACTATTGCACTAGTCTAGGACGAACAGAATGGAACGTTTGGTCACGACATTTGACTATGACCAAATGGTCGTCGGTACTTCGTCGTAACTCACCCCGCCGCCACAGCCGATCCGCCACAGGAATCCCTGCCGCCGGTCGCCTCTAAGCTGATAAAAAGGTCTCCCTATACAGACAGAACAGGTGAGGGAACATGCAATGGGACCCAATCACCTAATAATGATAGGGTAAATACTGAATGGTACAAAAACAGCAAAAAGTAATAAAGCAAATTCTAGGCAGCAAATCTCTCAACAAAAGAGCAGGAACAAAGATGTATTAGCATACAGTAAACCGCAGCAGCGGTAGACAGTCCAAACTCACAGGAAGACCCTGGATTAGGGCATAATGCATAGGAAAGCGTCCTGGTATTGGGGTGGGTGATCCAACTCGAGACGCTGGTGTTGCAGAGGACTCGCTGTGCCTTGCGGTTCCTCTGCTCTCCCTGATCACAGGACTTCCTGGTACACCCCCTTCCAACTGGGAACTACACGTGACGGCTCCCAGTCTCAGTCGCAGCAGCAGCAGCAGCCAATAGCGCAGGGATCTGCTCTCAACGCATGACCACTTCCGCGTTTCTGCAGCGGCTTCGTCAGGAGAACAAGATACCCTGGCATTGGCTGTCTGTCTGATATTTCTGCTGCTGCGACTGAGACTGGGAGCCGTCACGTGTAGTTCCCAGTTGGAAAGGGGTGTCTTCCAGGGTCTTCCTGTGAGTTTGCACTGTCTACCGCTGCTGCGGTTTACTGTATGCTAATACATCTTTATTGCTGCCTGAAAACCTTCTTAGAGTGTTTTTTTGTTCCTGCTCTTTTGTTGAGAGATTTGTTGCCTAGAATTTGCTTTATTACTTTTTGCTGTTTTTGTGCCATTCAGTATTTACCCTATCATTATTAGGTGATTGGGTCCCATTGCATGTTCCCTCACCTGTCCTATCTGTACTAGGGAGACCTTTTTATCTGCATACCTCTGCACTAAGGTCACTTTAGGATGGTTCTATATTCCAGACATAGTTGCACTATTATTGTGTGTTTTGTTTGATATATTTCAACATCGGTGAACTGCGCTCCCTGACTCCTCTACACCACTACATTCTAAGCATCAACAAGGAAGATCCAGTGAAGGTTGAGCTGCACTCTGTAACCGTTTGTATTCATTTCATTTTTTCTCTACTGCATTTATTGCTGTTTTATTGCTTATCTTAGACACCCATAGGAGCGCCTGGTGAATTTCTGTCTTCACCGGTCCCTTCTAAGGTAAGTTTTATTACTGTTCAGGTTAGGGGGTTAATTTAAGGGGGTTTAGCACTTAGGACAGGGGGTTAATTTAAGGGGTTTCAGCGGTTAGAGTAAGGGCTTAGGGTAGGGTGTTTAAGGGGAAGGGCTTATGGTAGGGGTTTTTAGACTAAAAGATTAGAGATGGCCGTTTTAGGGTAAGGGGTTAGAATAGGGAGTTTTAGTGTAAGGGCTTAGGCTATGGCCCCAGTGCCTGCGCTGCACGTGTGCCTGCGAGGCTGGCGGCGCGTGCAGCTGAGTTCCCCAGTGAGCTGCAGGGGGAAGATGGGGGCGTGACTGTGACGGGGGCACAGCCATAACGTCACCCGGCAGGTTCACCCTCAGTGCCCTAGCGCTCCGTCGCGAGTCCTGCTCCTGCTCTTCAAGATTATTTTCTGTCGGCGCAGCGCCCCCCCCTCAAAGCGGGCTCAGCCCCATTGTGGGGAGGCTCTTTTTCCTGCAGCGTCCGCCACAGCGGGCACTGCAGTAGCCAGTGGGGACCTGGCCTCATGGTAGGGAGTTTTATGGTAAGGGCTTAGGGCAGTGGGTTTTAGGGTAAGGGTAGGGGGTTTTAGGGTAAGGGCTTAGGGTATGGAGTTTTACAGTAAGAGCATAGGGTAGGGGGTTTTAGGTTAAGGGCTTAGAGTAGGCACGTACCGTAGTGGTGAAGTGGCCAGCGGTGGCAGCTTTTGGTGGTGGGGGGAGTAATGGCGAAGCTCTGGTGGCCATTTGGTCACGCCAAAATGGCCGCGACCAAATGTCCTAGACCACAGACTAATACACATACAGAGCCACCATAAGGGATGTCAGGTCTGAGGGCTTCAGTTTGGATAAGTCTGAGATGTAGAAGTTTGGGAAGTTTGGACTAAAGAAATATGAATTGTTTCCATCTCTACAGTAAAACGCTCTTCAGGCAAAGCCAAAACACAAGGTCTCGTGCACATCTCTATATTTAATAGCGTAAATAACAAGTAAGGTTTATGATTTTAATACAAAAAACAAAACTGTGCGCTACTACCTAACTACCTATAAAGTTTAAATGTATAAATATATACAGTGCAGTGACTATACCATCAATTTAGTGATAAAAAATTTATAAAAAATGAAACCACAACTCCCACAGTGAGATAATTATACATTAAATAATAAGTGCCACATAACCGTGTTGGGGATAATGGCGTCTGCAGCTGTAAACGCAGGGGTGGCTCAGCACCCCACACACACTAAGAGAATGGAAACAAAAGAAAACAGCGCACAACGCCAAATAGTGAAGCAAATTCAACAATATATTAGTCAGTCCTGAAGAAGTAGTTAATTCTACGAAACTAGTTGGATGTAACATTCTATTGCCTTATATCTGCTTACATTGGCCTTTGTCTATGTATTGGCCTGTCCTGTTTTTATTTCATCCTGTGTGCTGTTTTGGACACTTGTGAGAGACTTTGTAAGACTGTTCAAACTTCCCTATTGAATCCACCACTGCTGCATCGTGGCACGCTGAGGGCACCCCAGCAAGCTGCGTTTTAACCTCTGTGCAGAGGATACACCTGCCGAGGTACAGGAGCAGCTTCATATCGGCCAGGAAGCAGGAGCGATTTCACCGAGCCCCAGTACCAGCTGCTGAACCTGGCTGCATGAAGGGAAATCCCCTTGGGAGTGAAAAGACTGACGTCCTGCCCCAGAATCAACTGAGCTGCAGCAGCAGAGGGAAGCAAGCACCTGAATCTACAGCTAACAGCTGCCGAGTGATAAACAGTGTGATACACACTTACATGCCTTTTACCAACTTTTTTCATGTACGCAGATATATTACCCCCTTTTTAATTCTATAATATATTGTTGAATTTGCTTCACTATTTGGCGTTGTGCGCTGTTTTCTTTTGTTTCCATTCTCTTATGATTTTAATGCCTTTAATGCTGACATGTTCAATACAACAACATTTTTTGTTTTCAATGATCTCTCTCAGTACTAGGACACATTGCTGTAGAACGCCAGTGTACTGGAGTTCACATACTATACTGTACATGCCAACCATAACAAACAATCCCGAGCGCGATTGTCAATTAAAAAAATCCTCACAATATCACTGTATATAAGATCAAACACACTGTGAGATGGTGGGATGGAGCTCAACCTCATTTGTCACAATTTGAAACAGTGTTTAACACTGAGTATGACTGGGCTGGTCTACATACATGATGTACAATATCCTTCCCATGCTCTCTCTCTCATTACTAAGGCGATGGGCGAATCTGCCCAAATCCATTTCTGGGATTTTCTCGCATTTTCCTCCCAAAATCCGTTTATCGGTGTAAAATCCGCAAATGGATTTGGTCGGTTTTAATCCGTCATTGGAAGAAATCCGTTGACGGATCTTTAGTATCCAATCGGGTTGGATTCTACAAATCTGTCAATAGATTGTGGAATCCCTGGAGTGTATGGGTAAAAATAATGAACTCCCCCCGCTGCCGGGACCTGTTGCCGCCTGTCGCTTTGCTGCAACCATAGAACCCCCTACCCTAAGCCCTTATCCTAAAACACGATACCCTAAGCCCTTACCCTAAAACCCCCTACCCTAAGCCCTTTCCCTAAAACACTATACCATAAGCCATTACCCTAAAAAACTCTACCCTGAGTCTTTACCCTAACGGTGAAAATCCCTTAAATTAAACCCCAACCCTAACCGCTAAAACCCCTTAAACTAACCGCCTATTGGTGGCTGGGGTTCCAGTGGCGGATCGGCTGCGGCGGAGGTTCTGTCTGTGGCTGATTGCCGACAGTTATTTGGAAGCCGTGAAATGGCCGGACCAAATATCCCATTCTGTACTATCAATCCTTTAATCCATATGATTTTTCACAGCAATGTATATACTTTTTGCTTAAAAGTAGAGAGTTGAAACCATATTAAATAATAGAAAACAGAACTGGTCAGGGAAGTAATCCAAAAATAGTTGAGTAAATATAAAACTATTATTGACTAACTGTTCTTTTGCATACAAGTTCTGGTTATTTTTTTATTTATTTTTTCAAGCATATCTCATCACAAAGTATCATGCAATAGTACATATGGCTTTAAACATTCATAAAAGCTTTTTTTGTAAGATAAACAGTTACATTTGTTTTAGTTGGAAATGCATGAGAAAAGATATAGAACACCAACAGCATACACCCCTACAGTATGAACACAGGCAGAACTCCATTCTTTCATTCCACAGAGACTTCATGTTTCATGTGTTTTTCATTTTAGATTCTGTCTCCTGTAGTGCTATTTCCTCTCCTTTGACTCTCACCAGGGTCAAGGAATCCTTAGCAAATAAAAAGGTAAAACACTGGAAATCTGCCCATCCATTGTCTATACAAAATCTAGTTGAATGATTAATGGAGTCATTTTGGAGCCTCAAATATGTCAAAGTCGAGGGAAAGAGTCAACAAGACTTGAATGTTAAGAGCACTACTGCTTGAAAAGGAGGAGGGAGGTAGGGTAGAAGAGGAGGAGGGGAGGAAGGGGAGAGGAGAAAGAGGGAGGTAGAATGAGGGGGAAGGGAAGGTTAAAGGAGGGGGAGGTGGAGGTAGGGGAATGAGGGAAGGGGGAGGCAGAGGGAGGAGGAGAGAGGCAAGGAGGGAGGAGGGAGTGGGAGGAGAAGGGAGGGGAGGTAGAGGATGGTGGAGTGAGGGAGGGGAGAAGGAAGAAGTGGAGGCGGAAGGAGTGGAGAGGGAGAGAAGGGGCGAGGAGGGAAGGGAGGGAAGGGAGGAAGAAGGGGGAGGAGGAAGGGAGGGAGGGAGGGGGAGGAGGAAGGGAGGGAGGGAGGGGCAGGAGGGAAGGAAGAGTGGGTTGAGAGAAGGGAGGGGAGGTAGGGGGTGGAGAAGAGGAGTGGGGAGGAGAGGAATTGAGGAGTGGAGTTAGAAAGGAGAGATGGTGGAGATGGGGAAAAAGTGGGGAGGAAGAAGGAAGAAGGAAGAAGGAGAAGGGGAGACATAGAAGGAGAAGAGTGAGGGAGAAGGGTAGGATGGGAAAAGGGAACTGTGATAGTAAAGGCAGCATGGTATTATAAGCTTAAGCCTGATTGTTGCCCCTGCCAGTCAAGATGGTGGCCCAGTACTGTCTATAGGGTTAACTAGCCCTCTCAGGGCTGAAAAATGGCTGCCAACCCTGCTAAAATATAACTCAAGTTGGCCATCTTTGTTAAGATGATATGCTGTATTTGTGTGTTTTCAAACTGTTTCTATGTGACACATTGGGGCTTATTCACTAAACTTCGATAAGTTCAGTGCATTGCAGAGTGATTTTGCATTTTCTTACCGCACTATAAAAAATGTGTCAAAACGGTATACAGTACACTAAGAAAAATCACAATTTTTTTTAAAGTTCAGTAAAAAATTGCAAGATTGCACTACTTGTTATTTTTTCAAAGACTTATCGCACTGAAACTGTTTGTTTATAATGCAGCTAGAAGAGCTGCACGGAGAGAGCTGCATCTCCCTGCACAACACTTACAGGCGATCGTGCTGTTTTAATAATAGCGTATGGAAACAAGGGTTCTCCTGAGCTGAACTGCATTAATTTCAGCCTTGGGGGCCCCCTGCTTCCTGAGTTACAGGCCTCAGTACGGGATTCCGGTATCTTGTGCATTTAAATCTCCCGGTCACATGACGCGGGAGATTTAAACATTGTGGGTATACGAGCACCCCATACTGTAACTGTAACTCAACTCAGGAAGCAGTGGGTCCCCGAAGCTGAAATTAATGCTGTTCAGCTCAGGAAACCCCCTGCTTCCATACCCATGGTGACCCATGGTATCAATCCTATGCAGTAAAAATTAAAGTAACTCTTTTTATGCATATCACAATTCCTTTAGCGCCACACTATAGCTGGCAAGAAAAGATTTCAAATTTTTATAGTACTATATGCGTCTTAGAGTTTAGTGAAAAGCAGTTATTGGCAAAAAATGCGATTTTGGGCATTTTTTAGCTTATCGCACTGCTTGCTATAGCCAGGGTGTTATAGTACTATATAAAGTCATTTTAGTGCGATATTGCCCTCTTATCAGAGCTTTGTGAATAGCTTCCCAGGCAATATCGCACTATACGGAGACTTTTGCAGGGTCAATGCAACAACGCGTGGGTTTCTGAATTGGCTTGTTTATTTAGCCTCAAATATATGGCATACAAAAATAACACAGCTTCTTTTCAGTAAACATAAACAAAATAGAAAGATCAGTCCTGAGCAGGGTTCTTCACTGAGCAGGGTTCTTCACTTTTCCCAACAAGGGCTGTTCAAAGTCCAGAGTATCAATATAGCAAAACAGTATAAGAAAGACAGACCTTATACTGTAGCAAGTAGTTTTCCTCCAGCATTTCAGTTTATCTCACTGGGTCAAACAGCCAAGGCATGTGTGTGCAGCCTGGGTTTTTAAAGCCCCTTAATGAGGCAGCTGGGACCTGACTAATTAAGCAAACCTTTTCCCAGCTGAAATTAAACCTGATCACTGCTGCACTGCAGACCTAAATATAGGTCTGCCAGGCATAGGGCTGGTGTCTTATATTCACCCTGTTACATTCCTCCCCTGTTAGTGTGTGGCTGGTGCTATGCACGGCTGAAGCCCGACCATCCAGCCCTTCTCTAGAGAAGAAATCGGCATTTGCATTTTCATTTCCAGACCTGTGCTGAATCTCAAAGGAAAATGGTTGGAGGGCCATATGTACCGCTTGGTCAACCTAGCATTGGAGTCTTTCATTGTATTTAACCACTTTAATGGAGCATGGTCTGTCACCAAAGTAAAATGACTCCTGACAGATAATGCCTCAAGCCCTCAATTGCCCACTTTACTGCGAGGCACTCCTTCTCAATCACTGAGTAATTTTTTTTCCCTCAGGAACAATTTCCTACTCAGAAAAAGGATCGGATGTTCTACTCCCTCAAACTGTTGTGACAGCACTGCCTTAGCCCTATCTCTGATGCATCGGTTTGTACGATAAAAGCCTATTAAAGTCTGAGCTTCTAAGGACGGGACACTCTGATAGACACATTTTTACCTCCTCAAAACCTCTCTGGAACTCTTTCGACCATACCACTTGTGTAGGGACACACTTTTTTGTGAGGTCTGTTAGTGATGCTGCAACTTCAGAGTAGTTGGGGATGAGCAGCCGATAGTACCCTGCTAAACCCAACAGAGAGTGTACCTGTGTTTTTGTTTGGGGGGTCAGAACTTCTTTCAGGGAAGCTACCTTGCTGGCTAGTGGCCTTACTTTTCCACTTCCCACTGCATAACTTAAGTATTTCGTTTCCGCCTTACCTAAGGCACATTTCTTAGGGTTAGCTGTGAGCCCTGCCTCTCTTAGAGACCGACGACTGATTTCAGCCTAATTAGATGGGCCCACCATTGTTTATTATAAATGACAATGTCATCTAGGTAGGCTGCGGCATGAGCCCTATGAGGTCTCAGCATTTTATCCATGAGTCTCTGGAACGTGGCTGGTGCTCCATGCAGTCAAAATGACAATGTCACAAATTGGTATAAACCTGTGGGAGTGGCAATGGCTGTTTTGCACTTGGACTCCTCCTCTAAAGGTATTTGCCAGTATCCTTTTAAGTCCAGCGTGGATATATATTCCGCTGTACCAAGGGCGTCAATTAACTCGTCCAACCTTGACATCGGATATGCATCAAACGAATACTGCATTAACTTTTCGGAGGTCCACACAAAATCTTACCTTCCCCTCTGGTTTAGGGACCATAACTATTGGACTACACCACTCACTGCATGATTCCTCAATCACGCCTAAATGTAACATTTCTTGTATCTCCTCTACCAGGACCTTACGGCTTTCAGGCAACCTGTAAGGATCAGAACGTACTTTTACCACAGGATCTGTCTCTATCACATGTGAAACTAAATTAGTTTGCCCTGGTAAATCAGAAAAAACATAATTGAATTGTTTAAATATTTCTAACAACTCCCCTTTTTGTTCAATGGACAACTGGCTACCCATAGGGATTTGATCCTCACCAAAGGCGTTCCCCTGTGGGGGCTGAAGACCCAGGTCCATTTCCTCTTCCACCGGGTGTATAAACAGAGACCTCTGCACCTTCCAGGGTTTCAGCAAGTTCACATGGTAAATTTGTTTACCATTCTTAGACCCTGGTTGAGAGATCTCGTAATCAATATCACCCGTGCGGCGGAGTACTTCGAATGGGCCCTGCTACTTTGCTAGTAGTTTGCTCTCACAACTGGGTAATAATAACATCACCTGGTTCCCCAGGTGAAACACTCTCATGCAAGCAGTTTGGTTGTAATGTCTCTCCTGACTGTCTTGGGCCGATTTAAGATTCTCTATAGCAAAATGGTCAACCACATCTAGGCACTTCCTAAGGTCCAATACATATTGCAGGGTATTCTTAGAAGGGACTGCTGTTACTCCCAGGACTCCTTTATGAGGTTTAGGATACCACAGTGTTAGCGGCCATACAGTAGTTCGAATGGAGAGAGTCCCGTGGAGGCCAGGGGAACTTCCTGCACTTCAAACAGCAGGAAAGGGAGAATTTCGTCCCAGGCTCTCTTTTACGAATCTACAAATTTCTCAACATACAGGTGCGGTCTCATTTATTTTTCCGGTCACGGCCAACGTGGGCCCGTGTGCCCTCATCAACGCGCCCGGATGCCTAAGTTGTCTGGTGCCATCCAAAGTGACCACCGCGGACTCTGCTGGGGGCCCGTGTGCCCTACAACTACCGGTACAGTCTGCTGTGATGGTGCTGACGGTCCCAGGACTGGGATCCATGACTGCTGAGTTTCCTGAAGGGACTGGCTCAGGGGTTTCGGGTGTGTCCCCAGGTGACCAAGGAGCAAGGTAGCTCCATAAGTATGGTCGCCCGGGTGACTGACTTGCCCCAGCATCGCTTCTTGGTGGAGGTGTCCCCATCCATTGCTGTCCCTGATGACTTCAGCCGGGCGGAACCTGTGGAGAAGAGCCTACATCTTACCTGCCATCCGGAGAGAATATCCAGCCTGATCACGTCCATACCAGAGGCTGTGGAAGTTCCGGAACGTTCGAGGAGCTCCGCGACTCCAGATGATGCCAGTGCTGCTCGAAAACTGCCTGCGGAGGAACTAAGGGACGTCTCCTACCTTGTGATGGGTGAGCCACCCCTTTCCTAGTTCGTTCCAGATCCAGTTATGGCCTACCGGGAGAAGGTGTCGGGTGCGGCCTTGTCCGGTGTGCCGCGGGGTGGAGAACTTCTGGTTTCACCGAATGTGACGTCATCACTGCCGCCAGAATTGAGCCTGCTTGGTGGTCCCGTGGGATTGTCCATGGCCAATGAGTCGACAAGATGGTGTCCCAAGAATCCCCGGAGCCTGCTGCACCACCGCTAAAGTCAGCAGCGGTGAGTGTGTGTCAGCTTCCACCAAGTGCTTCTGGCTATGTGGTCAATTGTAAGGGAGAAGGTCACCGGGCCTCTGAATCCCTGCTTTTGTCACCGCCCTGGGGCAAATGAAAGCCTGCTATACAGGACAGTCCATGGACTCTGCTGTGTCCCAGTCATCGGCCTTAGCATCCCATGCTACCCCTGTGCAGGATAGTATATAGACCCTACTGTCATCCCCTTTGGGCTAACAAAGGTTTCTGATAAAGATGTAGGGAATTGGTGGTTTGGGGGTGGAGGTTCTCCAGGATATTGATGGACCCAGAGTATATTATGTCTGGGTCAAGGACTTTGAGGGACCCAGACTATAAAGAAGCCTGATCCCAAATATACAAGTAGTGCCCCATACTTTCCAAGTTGGAAGAGTTAGATTAATTATTGTTGTCACCAGTGGGTGATTTGGGTTTCTGCTTGTATTATGGTTAAGTGTACCATTGAATGTCATCTGTATTATCTTTCAGGTTTCAGACTGACAAATGGTGCAATAAATTTGGTCCCAAGCGAGGAAGTTGGGGATTTCACCCAGGGGAGAATATAACAGGGTATGTATTTTCTGCCTGTCTTTCCCCTCCCTGGTATGCTAACTGTAGGCTGTAAGAGGTTAATTCTGTGTGCTTTTGACCCCACCTTCATGCTCCTCTCTGATGGACAGAATTAAGGTGGTAACTCATGGCCTGTGTAGGTCTATCAGGGATAAGTATAGACCACAAGCCTGCCCCTTCTGTTTCCTGATTAGGGGCAGTGCCAAATTTAGTCATCCCTGCTCTGGATGAGGAAGAGAGCAGTAGGGGGTATGGTCTCTCCCATCGCGGGATAAGCGTGTCCACCTCCAGCCCCCTTATAATATCTGGGGTAAGCATCATCCAGAGGCCTGGGGCCTCTTAGACCCTGCACCGCTGTATGAAGAAAATCTGCAGTGATTGCCAATAAAGACCCTTGTTCATCATACTCCGTCTAAGTGTCAGTCCCTGGGCAGTAGGGAAGAAGCATGCAATAGTGGGGGCTGATCTCCGAACACCCTGGAGCCCACTACTGCTGGAGGCACTAAGCACCCTGAGAAGAAGCTCAGAGAATGAACCTAAGCTTTTCCTGATCTCCCCCCATCACAGATCAAACTGAGCTCTCCTGACTCTAATAGGTACTCGCACCACACACAATGTAGCAGAAGCTGTGTATCTCTCACTGGGGAGGGGGGGGGGGACAGTGCTACAATTATATATGTAGCCATGGCTGGTTCTGGCTATACTTCTGTCCCCCTGTCACGAAAGTCCTGGAAGCTGAAGGCTGTGGCAGGCTATCATCTTGGGTTTTCCCCATCCTCAGGCATCCTCCCTGAGTGACTGGGGTGGAGGTGGAACTTGGTCTATGTGCAGCCATTCCGGGTGCAGACCTTGTGCCCTCCCCCTCTGCACTAGGGAGGAACCAATTCAAAATTATTGTCAGTCCAAGTCACTCCCTCAAGGGATTGAGACGTACCTCAGCCCCCTCAGGGGGGCTGAAGAGAATACCAAGCAGGCTTGGGAGGCCTCAATTCTGCCAGGAGGCCTAGGCACCTTCCAGAAGCCTGGGGGCTTGAGAAAGCATACTACCTCTGTTGTATAACATCTGCAGCTGAGGAATAAATAAACCCTTTTGTTTTTTTGTTTTTTATAACTTTGGTTTTATTGTGTTTTTCAAAAGCATACATGTACAGTCATAGCATCGGCAGAAATTGTACCAAAACATTTCATTCTACTTAAACACATATCCAAAAAGAGTGGGGGAAAAGGGAGAAACAGGAAGGAAGAGGGTGAAGGGGGCGGGGGGTAGGTGGTGTGGCACGTGGTACTCTCCCGCCGGGTCGATGGATACTCGTTATCCCCGACTCCTAAGTTTGCCATAGCCCTGATCCCATTTGGGCTCTCTCGTCGGATGGGGGGTCTAGTCTCCAGTTCTGATCACTCGTATAGGGCGCTCCTATCGCCACAGATCACTAGTAGCACCTACTTCGGGTTCCTATCAAGGGAGAATGCATCTGCAACTATCATAGCAGAATGATATCTCTCTCTACTCCCGGGATGTCTGTCTAGGCCAACCAAGGCATCCAGGTTTTTAGGTAAATTTCGCCAGTGCCATTAACTAAACTCGTTAATTTTTCCATCTGGCATACAAACCAAATTCTGTTCCGAATCTTGGAAATTGGTGGAATTTCGGGTTGTTTCCATAATGCTGCGATCTCACACCGAGTTGCTGTTGCGAAATAGGCAACCAATTTATTACTTGATTTGTTAAATCCCAGTGTAAGCCTGTTCAGTAGGAACCGCCACGGGTCTAAAGGGATTTTGAGGTTAAGAATCCTCTCGAGCCAATCTCTAATTTCTCGCCATAGCGGTCTAATCCGCGGGCAAGACCACAGCATATGTAACAGGTCAGCTGTTGCTCCGCACTGTCTAGGGCACAGCGGGAAGTACCCTGATACAAATTTAGATAATTTCATGGGAGTGTGATACCAGCGCATTAACACTTTATATGCGTTCTCCCTTAATGTCGTGCAGATAGAACTCTTAGCAGTTGCCGTAATAATCTTAGCCCATTCCTCTTCATCTAATATTTCACCCAAATCCTTCTCCCACTGGTCCATGTATTTCAGTTTGTGGTCGACTTTTACCCCTGAACCAATCACTTCTCTGTACAATTGCGATGTGAGTCCCCGGGTATCAGTGTCAACTAGATAGAGCTTTTCAAACATGGTTAATGGGGGTCTGGGGGTAACACTATTGTAAAATGCTCGCAGTTGGAGGTATCTAAATATCTCTGAGGGGGGGGCGGAGGTTCTTTTCCGCTCGAATTTGTTCAAAGGGCTTAATATCTTTTTCCCCCTCCAGATCTCGAAGTCTCGAAGCCCAATTGTTTCCAAATTGTAAATTCCCTTCTGTGATTGGGTGACGGGGTGATTGGGTGACGGGGGTGATTGGGTGACAGGGTGATTGGGTGATTGGGTGACGGGCTGATGGGGTGATTGGGTGATGGGGTGATTGGGTGACGGGGTGATTGGGTGACGGGGTGATTGGGTGACAGTGTGATGTGACACTTCTGGTATCCTACACACTTAGTGAAAGACCTGGGAGATTTTGAAAGCTGTCAACACACTTTCACATCTATAAAGAATTTTGATATTAAAAAAAAACAGGTATAACAAACTATATAAATATACACATCTAAACCTACATGAACTGATAAAAAAAAGTTGACACAGTAGACTCTTTTTTACACTGAAAATTATATTCACATGCCTCTCTAAGCATCAATTTACAGTATGTATTTCTCACCACTGTCTCCATGTGCATTAGCTTTAGATTTGGGGGATATGTTAAAGGAGAAGACAGTAGGTGC